>NC_056736.1:478839108-479156478 GCF_019279795.1 Protopterus annectens | reverse complement strand
TTTGAATCTACTTATTTGGGTTAAAACATGCGCACACCAGCGCAAACAGTCTTACAAGTCTGCCAACAGGCTCCCACATGCTCAGTCTGCCTTACACGAGTGCACACTGCCCTACTCGCGCCTCATGGCGTGCACACATGCGCATGCACACCCAGCAAGAAACTTTGGTGTTGGCAATAGTGTACACCTTCCATTTCTTGACTTTCCCATCCTTAACTTGTGGCACTCTTCTTTCCATGATATGTGTCTGACATCTGTCATGTAACACTGACCTCCAATGAACTGCATTTCTTTCTGCCATTCCCCCCTGTGATGTCACCTATCTCCTACTCTGTTCCTCCCCCTTATGTAACTCTTACACTACTCAGAATGTGCTCATTTGCTATGTGACAGTGGGATTCAGTATCCTAACACTCATTTACATCAGATTGCCTACTAATGCTTAGTGGCCATGTTGTTTTTGATCTGCTGGTCCCTGCATTGTAAATCCATGTATTGCATAAAACCCACATTTGTGGGTTTATAACCTTCATTTTTATGTTTTATATAGCACAGCCCATTTGCGCGGGGCTGCGCTGCGTTTAAACATCGGCACCCTTTATTTGGAGCTGACATGGCTCCATTGTGTTATTTGCAGAAACGTACTCAGTTGTCACCTGAGTACATTTCTGCAGCTAACACGACTCTTACACAGGCTGGTTTGAGCTTTGTGGTTCGCTAATCTACCTCATTTGCATGCCTTTTGGCTGCAAGTGAGGTGATTAGCATATCCACACCCAGTCTGTGTAAGAGACGTTTTAGCTGGTCTCTTACATGGAATTTCGGGCTGTTCCTGGATTGTGAGGGCTGCATGGTGTCTTACACTACTCTTAGACTCCGTGCAAGCCTTCGTGAATCCTGCCCAGAATCTTTTTAACGTATACCTCTACTAAATACTTTATTTTATTGTGTCCCCATAAACATGGGTATTGCTGAACCAAATCATTTGTGGGTACGTAGTTAACAGCTATAGTCTGTTTTGTTTTCATTAATTTTTATATCCCTAAAAACTTGACACTGTCTCAGAATGTTCTTTTTCTGATTCTATCAGGTACAAAATAATACGGTCTACAAAAAAAAAAAAAAAAAAATTCTTGATTACCATACCAATTATATCCTTGAATTTTTGAGTCCATTATTTTCTTTGCCAATGGCTCTAAATATAGTACAAATAACAAAGGGGAAAGAGAACACTCCTATCTGATTCCTCTGTTCAGATACAACTTATCAGAGAGGAACCCTTTCACATTAATTTTTGCCTCCAATCCTACACATTGTAAATTTGAAACTAAATGTACAACATGAAAATGTTTAAATATGTTATAATAATACCTGTGTAGCTTACTTTAGAAATGCCTCAAAAGAGATTTCCCATCTGTGTACATATTGTAAAAGTTTGAATAAGTTTATATGTTGTAACACAATTATGTGTGTCTATTTTTCCTGCAGATGACTCTATGAAAATTCATCCCACTTTAGACATCTCTAAATACTTCCAACTGCATGGTACCTTACTATTATACTCTATCAGTATCATATACATTTGTTAGTAACACTTGACAACTGTACCTTTATACTTGGGTGGTGGCTAAACAAATCAGTAGCCCATATTACTTATTTAGTTTTAAAGCTGTAAAAATTAATTACTAACTAAATAAATAAATTTATAAATTACAAAAACTGCATGCAATGCATTTAAATAGGGTTAGAATTATTGCAAAAGTGTGACTAAGAGGTAGAATAAAAATGCATTGCAGTTAATTTATATAGTTGATTTTTTTTTGTTTGTATGAGAAATCTCACAGGTCTGTTCCACAAGATTAAAGAAAATAAGATGGGATATAAAGAAAGCAAAGGAGAAGGCTTGGAGGTTGGCATAAAGAATAAGGTGTTTACCTCACAGTCACTAAGTATAGGGTTTGATTCTGACCTTTAAAAGGGAAATTGCCTACACTTAACCGCGAAAGGCAGTCGGCCTAGCCATTAACTATGAAAGAGGAAGTGAGGTAAAAGAAAAGAGGCATTGAGGTAATGTTTGCTAATATTTACATAGTGTAGAGTCAGAATCAGAAACAGCATATACTGAAGCAGATCAGAACATTGTTAGACTACATTGTTAGATTGAAAGAATTCCCGCTTTTAGGTGGAAGGAGGTTCCTAATAGAATCAACAGTTTGATATACATCTTCTTGACTGCAGTTGAAGGATTAATGCAGGGCACTCTATGCTGAAGGCATCTTGTAAAAGGTATAAGAAGCAGCAAAGGTCCTATGAAGATTAGTTGCAAGAGGATGGTCAAAGTGAAGGAAAAGGAGCATACATACGTTTTATCAACAAAAAGAAGAGTTGATCAAAGATCATCAAAGGTGTGTTAGATAAGAAAATTTCTGTTGTAGATGCAGTTATCAGCTAGAATATTTATTATTTAGTAATGGTATGTATTGACTGACTTAGAACACTGATCCTATTGGACCAACTTTAAACAAAAAAGACAACAACCACTAAGGAGAGAGGAGAAGGTGTTCTCTTCTTAAAAGCATTTATTGTGTGTTTGTGTCTTAGGTTTCTTATTTTGACGACACAAAAGTACAGCATAGACACTTCTAACAAGTGAGCACTTTCTCCGTCTCCAGTAGTGATGTACTGTGCAATATGTAAATGTATACGCTATACCCCTGTGTAGTACATCAGAACTCACCAGAGAACAAGAAAGTTCACTAAAGAGCTGTCGCACATTAACATTATTCAAGAAGGGGAAGACATTTCTTTCTTAAATAATGTTACTGAATTTCTTTCATGAATAACACTATTGTATAATAGCAATAATCACCTCTTTGTGTGAGGATCACAGAGTTTACCCGTGGTTGACTTTATTTAACCAATTATGCATTGCCCTTGTGCTCAAACCACACCACACATGGGTAAACCCTTGCAAACCTTACACAGTCAATGATTAAAGTTAAAATATAGTAGACCTTATGGAATTAGTGGCGTGCGCAATGTTGTTATTTATAAGGCATATAATTTTTCCAAACAACATGGAGTTGGTTTTGCTACAGTTGACAGGGTATGAAAAATGAGGTGCATGCATTGTTAAAGTTGCTATAGCCAATATTTTTATGGTGTTGAGGGTCATTGGAGGCTCTGCTGTATGATACCACAATGTCATGCTGAAAGTCTATGGAAGGACTGTTAAATAAAGAAAGTGAGGAAAGAAAACTGGACCAAAGTCTCTTCCTCTTGAGACTCAGAAAAGGTCTATTTATGTGAAGCTGCAAAGCCGTCATTATACAATCTGAAGAGAACTGGGTGGGTCTAATCTAGCCAAGAAAAAGATAACGATCAACAATATTATTTATAATGAACACATTCTGCAACTGTGAGAACATTTTTATCTATAGCCATATGGATGGTGATAATGGCCTGTAGCACGCCACTAGTGATAGCATTAAAGACATGACAGAAATAGTATTACTTCATAAAAGAATATGATTGCCATTAATAGATGAGCTTATTTGCAGATCCACCTATAGGAAAAGTACTTTTTCACTGTCAGGTTGAATGGTCACTTTTGACTGATCTGTTGGTTTGGGGACAGAGTTTTATTATGTAGTCCAGTATCACCGGAACCAACGGTAGAAGTTCTGAAATATCTGGAGAAGTTAGGGATGACCATAAAAACATCATAACTGTGGTCTTGAATTTTATGAAGGGGAACATGTGAGAATAGAGATACTAGATGACTGTTTGTCAGTACAGCATAATCTGCCATTCTGGTAATTTTCAAACTCAAGCCCTTTACGGTTAAGTAATGATTTACACTGATGAGCTCTTCAAGAATGGTTAGGGGCAAATTTACTGATTTTTACTTTCTTCTGTTGAGTTTATGAAGATGAGAAGACTACACATCTATGAAGATGTTTGAAGCATAGGCATGGTTAGGCATGAGACAGGAATAAACTGACTAGATGTCACTTCTCAGTAAAAAAAAAAGTGCTTTGACCTATAAATTAGAGCTAGTTTGTTTCTGATTTTCAGTATTGCTTTATTTATAAAAATGTAAGAAGCATTTCAGGTATTTGTCCTTTAATACTAAGACATTTAGTTGAGCTGAGTTAATGGTAGATAACCTCCATTACTGTAATGTATAACAATGATAAACATATGATAAGATTTGGACTACCATGGATGAAAAATATGGCCTTAGAATTACAGGTCTTGAGAATCAGACCGCTGTTTGATTCATTACATCCACTTCAACTCCATGGACTCCACCATCTCAAGGACTGTCACAAACTCTCCAGCTTCAACCCTGCTACCTTCAATAATTCACCTTCCTTCTTCAACTGGTCCTTCTTATGCAACCTTCTCCTTGATGAGGCTGTCTCCAAATTCAATGAAATCTTCCTTAATACCATAAACACTTTGGCACCCATCAGAAAAATTAGAGTAAAGTCTAACTTCTCACCTTGGCTATCACAACTCACTTGTAACCCTATGTTACAGAGAGACAGCACATGGAAGAAATGGAAAAAACTAATCTGCCAACCCATCTTCAAACTTATAGAGAACTCAGGAACCATACCAAAACACATACGGCCGGATTCACGAAACCTCCGTGTAAGAGTTAATATGTCTTACATGGAGGCTGCAGCCTAATGGTATGATGTCAGCATGCCATGCATATTCATGAGGGCATGCTGAATCATACCCTAGGCTAACACGGTCCATGTAGGAAAGTAGGGGGCGTGTCCGAATGCCGAGTTCCTCAAAGGGACACACCCCCAGAAGAGTCAGAGTCCTGAAAGTAAACACCCACAAGCGAGTCCGCGGAAATGTCAAGGAACACAACACCACATGTCATCACAGACTATAAACCTAACTGTAATGTAAAACGTAAAAATATCAGTTTAATTTTTTTTTTTATAATTTTCAAAATGTTTGCCCATAGTTGCGCTCATTTGCGCAGGTATGCCCTCCGCTCAGCCACAGTTAGCAGACATTGAAAAGCATATAAGATCTAAATATGCAAATTATGCCAAGTAGCAATAGCATAGCGGTAGAGTCGTTGGCCAAAGAGGAGGTAGTCATGGTTCGAGCCCCCACAACATCATTTTACATTTTAATTTAAATAAGCATGAAACAATCCCCTATATATATATAGATATATATATATATATATATATATATATATATATATATATATATATATATATATATATATATATATATATATAGATATAGATATAACACTATAATTTAAGTAAAATGTAATGAAATGGGCCATGTATTTTTGAAGAAATCCGACATAATAAAATATAAAAAAAAGGATCAGAATTGCCCATAGCTTAGCAAGGCTTTAGCAAGCTGAACATGGGTGCCCGTAGGTGAGCAGCGCTTTAACAAGCATAATATGAGTGCCCATAGGTGAGCAGCGCTTTAACAAGCTTAATATGAGTGCCTGCAGGTGAGCAGCGGTTTAACAGGTTTAATATGAGTGCCCGGAGTTGAGCAGTGCTTTACCATGCTTAAAATGAGTGTCTGAAGTTCAGCAGCACTGCACCCAGTGTAATATGAGTGCTCATAGCTAAATAACGCGTTACCCAGCATAAGCCGTTTGAGCAAAGCTGCGCAGCGTGCCAACCAGCTTACCATCGGGCAACATTGGGCAAGCTGTATCAAAGCCGCCTTTACACGGACACACCTCCTAGCCTGTCTAGACAGCAGTAAAATAAAAAAAGCAATGCCTAGGGTCGAACCTGGGATAGTGTGCACCATAGTCAAAGTACTTTACCACTAAGCCATGACAGTTGTACTGAGAAATGCAGTATTAGCATATATAGGAATGAATGGAAATAGAACCATGACAAAGCAGTTTTTTCAAGCTGATAAATATCCAAAACAGGCAATCACAGATAAGTGTGGGAAAACCGGCGTATATAAGCCCCATAGGCGGGAATTCAGAGCATAAATTATTGTGGTACCCATTTGCAGTCAGGATGGCAGGTGCAGGAGAGGGAATTCACTTTAGAGCACAAAGGTTGGGTATTGAGGAGTCAAAATATATAGTTTGGCTCCTAGTCCATGATCATGAAGCACAACTCATGCAGGGCCAGGTTCACTGGGGTGCATACAAGGCAGAGGTGTGGAACCGGTTGGCACATGATCTCACCAGTGCCACAGGCATTCCAAGGACTGGTGAACAGGTCCATCACCACCATGCAGACCTGAAGCGACAGAAGGAGGAGCAATTGAACCGTTGGATCCAGGAGGCCCGCCAAATGCCCAATGCCCCACTACTAAGTATCCATGTAATTAAGTATGTAAGAAATGCTACCCTAGCCTATAGTATTGAGATGTATGTTCCAATATTACTTCCTTTATATTACAGCTGCAGGTGTTCAGTCCGTGAATCAGCGAGCCTATGCTGATAGGCTGCTGAGGTTGCACCACCAGGCATGTTAGTAATTATTTGGTATTGTCATAGAATATAAGTGAGACAGATTGTAAAAGAGTTCAGTGTTGTAACCCACTAATAAAGGTCAAATAAGCCTAGAAGAAAGATTCTGCTAGTATTGTAAGATTAGATAAGTGATGCAGCCTGGAAAATAGTGTAATGCAATCCAGTAATAAAGATTAAACAAGTCTCAAATAGAGTTTCCACCTGTATTGTAATATCAGATAATTGCGTCAGCCTGAAAATGAGTGGTAATCAATCAACAAAGGATAGACAAGTGTCAAATACAACCTTGTAAATTCTGCCATATGAAATAAATGAATCAGCTGGAAAGAGTTGTTGTAAACCATTAATAAATGTTAATAAAGCCTAGAATTAAGTACCAGTCTGAAATGTAAATATAAAATAATTGAGAGAGTGTGAGAAAGACAGTTTGAAGCCACCAAGAAAGCTGTAATAAGTCTGGAATAAAGGTATACTGCAGTCACTACATTATGAAATGAATGAGACAGCCACAACCAAAGAATGTAATGTGCTAAATAAAATACAGAACATGGACTGTGTCCGTCCCACAAATTGGATATGTTGCTGTACCCTTGCATTATGGAAATAGTATGGGTGTATGAAATGCTGAACATCAACAGTTGTCTTGACCCATATAAATCAAATGTAGCAGGATGTTGTACCAGAACACAGCCAGATATACATATATGAATAAAAAATGGAATGTATATTAATTGAGCAGTAACATCCCCATCACCAACATTCCTAAGGTTACATACAGGAAACTGTACTAATACATGTAGGGGACATATATCTGCATCTACAAGGTATGTACAGTATATGTATAGGTAGTTTAAGTTGTTAATGTAATATTTCTCCACCCTACCCTATTTTCACAAATTATGCCATTCCACACCAAACTGGGTATGTGTATTCACAATTAATTCCCATGGACATTTGTCCTGTTGGTTCATACATATCTGCATGTATGTTGATGAATGTGCCCTGTTCACATATCCAAACCTGATGACCTGTTGCCACCAATCAACCCAGCATGCTGTTGGAATGTGCACTGTTGTTCTAAATATGCATGTGTTATGCTTGCTGCTCAATGTTCGGAATTCATGGGTGTTTGGTTAATGGGAATACTGATGTATGCTGTTACAACTAATTTTGAATGGTGCTGTTTGTTACTAACCCAAAATGCCATAAAATACTGCTAAACATAGGACAACAGGGAAGGCGGGTTCCAGCGGACCCACCTCTCCCACCTCAAATGGCGAGTGCACCTGGCACCAGTGCCCAGGCTGGGACCTCCTCCTCCGGTGGCCCTGTGCCACCTTCGGGTGGAAGCGCTGCAGGGGATGGGGCTCGCCCTCCCTCTGCAAGCATGGCCGGAGGAGAGCCTCCACTCACCTTCCATAGGGTCCAGTCTGTGGTGCGTAGTGAGATCACGCATTCTGTGACTGATCCCCTACGCCAGATTGAGGCGAGGGTGGCGCAACTCACGGGTGTGCCTGCACGTCCTATCCAGCCCCCAGCACAGCCCCAGCCTGGGCTGTGAAGGCGCAGTGGTAACTGCCTATGGGTGGGGATTTCAGTTCCACTGTTGCCATCTGTGGGCTCATGGGCTTGCGATATCCAAACATCCATCCCAATCATTTGTGTTTACCCCCCACAAGTGTCATACTCTGCCCCTGTATGCATCTTGTTTGTCTTGTCTGTTAACCTCCCCAACCTACCTCCCCAAATATACCTACTTCCTGTACCTCACATTTCACTCTCACCTAAAAAAAATAAAAAAGGGCACTCTGTTCCCACAAAAAAATTATGCCCCATACATAGCTGCCCAATTCGCACACATGTCCACTGGACATGTAAACTGATAATTCTAATTGGTAGTACAGCATATTTTGTAGTCCTCACCCCTCTCTCAGGGGTGGAAGGTTTCAAATTTCACACCAAATTTTACACATATGCACAGCTGTTGCTAATAAATAAATGGGCAGCTATGGGCCTTCCCTACATCCTTCCTGCACATCCCGAGCTTGTTTTCCTACTGTCCTACCCTCTTTGTGCCCCCTTTTTTACCACTGCCCTATCTCCCCATTTTCTTTTCTTTAAAGGAAATTAGCGTGGGTGTTAGCAGGAGTAAGCACTTTTAAGCAGTAGTCAGCGGGTGTGTGCTTGTGTGCGCTTAGCTAAGTGAGTATGCACTCAGCTAAGCAAGTGTGTGCATGTTTAAGCATTGCGCAAACTAGCGCAAACCCGCTTACAACTGCTTAAAAGTAAACTATGTATGACAAGGCCTGTAGTCTTCTTATCAGCAAAATAAAATATCCCAATCAGTCTCAAACCCCGGACCTTGGATACACTAGTCTGCATGAATTACCACTGAGCCACAGTAGATATACAAGAACTTGTTGCTGAAAGAAATATATCATGAAATACAAGGAGTGAATGTAAAGGGAATATAGGAAGGCCATTACACAAAGCTTGTTCCCTGAATCCTTACTGGCAATTCTTGTGGAATTGCATTACATTAGTGTGATAAGAGAAACAACCATGCTAGGAGGTAATAATGTTACAGTAGCACCTTACAAACCCCACACAGTATCAGAGCAGGATAAACACCACCATATTTGAATAGGTATGAGGCCAGACTTCCCAACTGTGACTGATTTACAGGGATGTCCCTGATTTGCAAAAAAATGTTGCCTGTGCCCCACTGACTCCCTTTGAAATGTACTAACAGTAGGCAGAAAGGTGGGGTGTCCCACATAATGGTGACTGCAAGTTAAAGTAGACACTACTTGCATGTCAGAAATGGTGTAGTAATACATATGCTCAAAATACTCCACAGTCAGAACTGCAGAATATCTGAAATATATCACGGGTGTATCCCACTGATATGTACCTTTCCCTGAGGCTGGTCAAATATATACCTGAGAGTATCTGAGGCCTGCAAGTGTCAGAAATACACAGGCATATCAGCCTGTCTGCTGTTACACACTCTGCGAATAGCTGTAGAATTACTCCCACAAGCAGACCCTCATGTAGGAGTACAACACAGAAATATCAAAGGATGTAGCCATCTAACAAAGTAATGACAGTATAGCAGTTTACAAGCACTGCATGTGCCTGATATTCATAATTGTTAGTACAAAATACAAGGCCCTAGTACTGCTCAGCAGCAAAAGAAAATACCCTTGTAAGTGTCAAACCCCAGACCTTGGGCTCACCAGACTGCATGCAGTGCCACCAAGCCACAGCAAACATATAAGAACTTACTGCTGAAAGAAATATATCATGCATTACAAGGAGTGAATGTAAATGGAAAATAGGAAAGCCATAGCAACACATTCCAGTAAAGACAATTATCAGGCCTTCAAGGAGTGAATGTAATTCCTTATATATATATATGGATATGTATATATTGATATATATATATATATATCTATCTATATATATATATATATATATATATATATATATATATATAGATAGATATAGATATATAAATATATATACATATATATTTAAAGAGAGAGTGAGAGAGGGGGACATGGGGGCAGATGTACTGCAACAGGTGCCTGGTGACCAAGGCATGGACAAAACACCAGTGTTGATACTGCAGTACCATACCCCATTCCAAAACATGTTACCCACTAACTACCACATAGGTGGTTGCCTGCCTACCACTGGAGGTGTCAGAAGGGAACATGGGACACAGGTGTACAATAGCCTCCCCTTTGATATCCACAGTGGCACACTAGTCTTGTAATCCCTGTACATGGTACGTGTCATCACAAAAGGTGTGTCAGCTAAGGAAATGTCAGTGTACCCCTGTACACCTCACAATGTCCTATGCAGTATGTACCTCCCATGAGAACTACAGCAAATGGAAAGGCCACAGACATACCCAACAAAGACTGATAATGGCCACAAACACATTCCCTATGCAGACTGACTCACAAAACCACAGCTAGAGTGCCTTGCATACTGCCTACACAGATGTTACCAGTGCTGGACATACAGAGTTATGTCACACCCATACCAGTTGGCCAACCACCATGGCAACACCTCACAATCCGTCCAGCCTACATGACCTAGGGCCCTAATCCCTGTCACCGCACTAAACAGCACATGCTGGAGGTACAGGTTTCTGTACACAAATATGCCATACCCTGGACTAAACCACCCAGCATTAACAAACAAGGCTCCTCATTAGTAGATGTCATACATACCCCTGATGAATGTCATGGAGATAGTTAATATGCCCTGTGAGTCACCTGTGTGAAACCGTTTCACAGGAGCAAGTAAAATCACAGTACATGTGTACCAAAGGGCAGGGTAGCATATGGCTAGGCTGCCCTAGTCCCAGGGCCAACAGCATAGTACCTACCTATGACACAATGCACACACACATGTACTCAGTGCAATACCAGCTATGTGACATTGAATGAGTGTGACACTGACTGTGTGCAAGGTCTGTAAAGGTGTGATAGCTTAGCGTGAGTTTGTGTCTGTCATGGTAGTTGGTGTCCTTGGTTTGAGGCCAGAGAAAAATGTGTCAGTTATTGGGATGCAAACATAGTAGATTGGCATATGTTGTGCTGTAGTTCCCTGTGTATGACTGCAGTGTCCCATCATAGACAGAAGCAATACATGAATGCTTAGTAAGTGGTACTGCTGTTGAATCCAGATCACATATGAACTGTTGTACTACCTGACGTAGGCATAAACACTACAGTATGGTGTATGTTCACATTCTGTCGTAACACTGTTTGGTGTGTTACCTGTAGTCTGCACAGATTACATACCTCATGGATAGGTATCTATAAGTAGGGGCACACAGTACTATAAGGTACACAGTTAATGCTCATCTGTGTCGTCATACATTTGTGTGTTGTATGTACGTGTAATGGGTGTGTAATGATTCCTGTACCATGGCCGCAATCACATGTGTGCTACTGGGTATGTGTGTGTACCTGGCAGCATGTATACTCTGTGACAGCAGTATGCTGGCTTTAGTAACAACTGTGCACGTATGTCAGGTAGGGGTATGGCATCAAAGACTAGGGTGGATTACCACTGAAACTGTACATGTGTATTGCATTCATTGCATGGGACGACAATATTCTTCATCCATTAGCTTGATACATACCCCAGTGTGAGGTTGTTCATTGTATCCCAAACAGTGTGCCGAGTGCTGGTGTATACTAGTTTGTTGTATGGAGTGCGGCAGGCACTGTCAGACAGTTGTGGGCTGAGCACTGATATGTGGTATCGAACATGTGTATCCCCTGATAGACAGACAGATGCTATATATGGCAGTGAAGTGATATCAGTACATTTGAATATTAAGTGTGCCCATTGACTTGCTCACATATTTTTCTTTTCCTTCCTTCCAGGGTGATGGTACATCAGAGAAACCCACCATATACAGCAGCAGAGGATCAGGAGATCCACCAGAGCCTGGTGCATAATTACTCTGTGCTGTTTTCCAGGACCAGCCAGAACCAGCATGAGAGGGCTGCACTGTGGCAAGAACTTGTCCGTCAGGTAAATGACATAGGCATGCATAACTGGACATATGAGCAGGTACGCCATCACTGCAGTGATTTAATTAGACATGCCCGGCAGCATGCGTCTGATATCCACAGACAACAGCTTGCCACAGGTGGTGGGGTACCTATCCACCCCCCCTCACCAGTGTGGAGGAGCACCTCCTAAGTGTTGTGGCTCCAGGCCAACAACAAGAACATGCACAAACATGTGTCATCATGGAGGCCGGAGCCACCCAGCATGTTGAAATGGAGTGTGCAGGTAACATCCCATATCTGTAGTTGACTGTTCTCTTTACTGGTAGTCTATGCATGTGTGAGATGTGTACTGTTTGCGTAGCTGATAACCTGCCCAGTCTTCTGCAAGATTGATTTTCTGAGCATAATCTGTACACCTGTGAAAGCCACCTGTTGTACTACTGTACTTTATCATAATCACAGTATCAAAGGCACAGTTGTGGCCACTGGCAATCACTCTCATATATTTGCTGGTCCCTCTGGAGTGACAGCAAGGCAGCCAATCCATGCTGGTGAGTGTGTAATAACAATACTATTGCTAATGACATGTGCATGTCATATGGAGGTGTAGTGTGTGCACATGTAACACACCTACACATAATGCATGCTGTGCATGTTTGCTGTGAGACTATGCATATCCCATTATTCTCAGTAGCTGCCTCACTCACATGCAATACACAGAGCATGACACACATGTGTGGCAACACAGTACTGGACATTGTATAGGCACACCAGATACATATGTACACAACACACACATGTTTGGCATACACACTACACCTTAGCCTGCTACACATGTCCAATTATGACATTTGCTGTATGGCCAGCCTTCAGCATCCCACTTATCTACGCAGCACACATAATATACCTGAGGGGTAGAAGCCTATCATGTCTTTGTGCAACAGTCTGGAACAAACAATACATTCATGTTAGGCAATGCTCACTATTGGCCACCTTACACACCCACATAACAAGTGGCTGTGTAATTATGGATGTAGTCATGTTACTGCACATCAGGTACAGCATGCTAGCTGCCTGTCTGGCACACATTCTTATTGTTGCCTGACCACAAGAAGCATGTTGATCATGGCTCACATTACTACACCACATCCAGTTCCACTGACCACAAAATTACACATAGCTGTTATTGTGTAGCACCGTCATGTGTTGTGTGTGTGTGCGCATGCAAATCTATGCACCCACAGCTTGTAACACTTGCACAACATTGTAATGTCCTTATACACATTGTGTCCCAGGGTGGAGACAATCACTGAACAACTACATACAAGCATCAAGTACATGTATACTGTTAACAAAGCCTGTCTACACTTGCACTGCATGTTCCTGTGCAACACATAACCTGCATGCTGACACGTGTGCAGTGATGTTTTTCCTTGTGAAACGGTCACCCACCCTAAAACAATATTGTGTATGTGTTGGATTGCAAGTGTGTCTGTGTTTGTATCTACTGTACTGAGGAGTGTGCCTGTGTGCATGTGCGCCTGTGTGCTTGTGTGCCTGTGTGCTTGTGTGCCTGTGTGCATGTGTGCATGTGTGCCTGTGTGCATGTGTGCATGTGCACCTGTGCGCATGTGTGCTTGTGTGCATTTGTGCCTGTGTGCATGTGCGCCTGTGTGCATGTGCGCTTGTGTGCATGTGCGCATGTGTGCCTGTGTGCATGTGTGCATGTGTGCCTGTGTGCATGTGCACCTGTGTACATGTGTGCATGTGCGCCTGTGTCCATGTGTGCTAATATCGTGTACACATTTGTAAACTGTGTTGCCTATCTTCCTCTCACAGGTTCTGATGTTGCTCTGGTGGAGTGCAGCAGGGAACCTGAAGCCACTGCTGGGGATAGTGCTAATGATGATACATGTGTAATGGCACAGGGAGGTGTGACAGGGTCTGTCGTTGGTCATCCAATTGACAGTACACAGCAGTCAACCCCATCAATGCGCACAGTCATCCTGCCGATACATCCATTGTCACCAATGTCCTTAGCTGAGGGACAGCATACAGTGGGCATTGACCATGGTAGTGTGGTATCATTGGCACATGCATCCCCTCACAGCAGCCATGGCCAGATTCCTGACATGGTACCACACAGGCAGATGTCCAGGGGTTCTCGTGGGAGCATCCGTGGTCGTACTGCCCCTGCCAGACGTGCCCACAGAGGTCTATCAACCTTAGCTATGTTCCGGGCTGTAATGCAGACACAGGCACGTATGGAATGGTACACCAGACAGGGTCTGAGGGAGCTTAGAGCACATCGCACAGCTATGAATGACACTATGCATGACGTTGTGTCTGCCATCCGTAACATCAGTGAGGTCATTGATAGACATTGGGGGGACACATTAGATCTGTTCCACAACTACATGTCCAGGAGCCAGGACAGTGCAGGACGGTTGAGGCATCGAGGACGTCTGCCAGCAACATTATCAGCTGCCAGCTGTCGTGGATGACAACAAACCTGCAGCCGCTCCCATAGTGCCAGTACCAGCCCCATCAATGCTGGGTCTGTGCTGTCATTAGACCTTCCTTCACAAGGAAAAACATCTTAGCCTTACCACAGGATACGTACCCAAAGAATGGCATACGGCAACTGTGGCCCCACTCCACAAAGGCGGTGCTTCTATGGACCCTGGTAATTACCGCCCCATAAGCTTAACAAGCTTGGTCTGCAAAGCTATGGAGAGGATCATAATGGAACTCATAAATAAAGACATAGGGGACCGACAGACATTGGATCCTACCCAATTCGGCTTTGTCAAGGGCAGATCAAGCCTCTTGAACTTGGTCGACTTTTTTGAAACAGTCACCAAGGCCATTGATGAGGGTAAGGCAGTTCACACAGCCTACCTTGACCTTGCAAAAGCTTTCAACACAATACCCTACTCGGGTATCATAGAAAAGCTCACCAGCTTAAATGTAAACCCATATGTCACAAGATGGGTTGCAAACTGGCTCAAGGACAGAACCCACAGGGTTAGAGTTGCTGGTGCCATATCAGACTCCAAGCTGGTCACAAGCGGTGCCCCACAGGGCTCAGTCCTGGGCCCCCTCTTGTTCGGCATCTACTTTTCAGAAGTGCAGGCAAACATAGGAGGATTGTGGCTGATAAAGTTTGCAGATGACTGCAAACTGGGTGCCATAGTTGAAAATCCATTAGACACAGATATCATTCAGAGAGGTCTCATAGAAATGGATAACTGGTGCCAGAGCCATGGCCTTAAGCTAAACGCCAAAAATTGTATAGTCATACCCTTTGGTAAAAACAAGGTAACCCCAAGTTACCACATAGGTGGCAATCCATTAAGCACAGAAGAGGTTATCAGGGACCTGGGGACCCAAGTTGACAGTAACCTTTCTTTTGACACTCACATTGCCAAATTGGTTAGGAGGACCTTCGACATTGCCCACCTGATTATGAAGGGATTCACATCCAGATCAAGGGAGGTCATTGTTCCCCTGTACTCTTCACTTATCAGACCAATGATTGAGTACAATGCCCCATTCGGAATGTATCTTACCCGACACCTGCAGCAATTGGAAAGACCCCAAAAGTTCCTCACCAAAAGGATAAAGGGGCTCAAAAATATGCCATATGCTGCCCGGCTGAAGAAACCCCAGCTCTATTCAGTCGCATACCGTCTGCTCAGAGGTGACCTGTGCCTGACATACAAGGCCATGTCCAACCCGGAGTTAATGGACATGCTCCACCTCAAAAAATCCAAATCCACCATAGCCACAAGATCAAGAGACTTAAACCTCAACACAGATATAAATAGGACATGCTGGAGGGACAAATTCATCACCCAGAGACTCCCTATGCTGTGGAACAGAATCCTGGTCCATGTGAGACAGAGCACCTCGCTGGCTCTGTTCAAGAGGAATCTTGACCAGTGGATGGGAGATTGTAAGTTTACCCCGGGGATCATCTCTGTATCACTGCTGGACAGAGGCACGGCAAACTAATGGGTATAGTATTCTTCAACCTAAGGGGTGGTGAAAGCCACACAACTCTGGCTAGGCTTATAAATGCCCTAGGGCAGATAGCCTAGTATGAACCTATGAACCTATGAACCATGTGCACGTGGCTCTGGACAGTCCCAGCAGGGGCATGTGTCCAGTCAACAACCCACTGCTTCTGATGACAGTACCCAGTCTGGCTTAGTACCTGATACTGTCCGTAGCACCCCTGCCAGGCACAGGTACCGTGTCCGTGGCCAGAGACAGTGACCTGTATGACCTGGTAGGTACAGTCTGTGGCTGTCCACAAACACCCGTATATGGCAGCCACATGGTGGAGCTGTGTGCATGCATACACACACATATAATGCTAATACAGAGGGCTAACACATACACACTCACATCGCAGCAACGTTGCCCCATCTTGTACTGTTGTCCCTCACTAACGCACACACACATACATGTCGATTGGATGTGTCAATGGCAGACTCTGGCAAACCAAGTACACACCATGTGCATATGATGAAACTGTGCCACCTCCTGCCATCTGTAACATTGATGCTGGAACAGGATAAAATGGTACTGATGCACAGGCTGACTACATAGCACTGTAGTGTTATTATCATGTTGTTAACAGTTCAGTGTAATGATATTGTTGTAGGTAGATTTGAGCATGCATGATGCATTAACTATGTTTGTCATTGCAGTTTTGTATACACCAGTGTTATTTCCCAAAGTGTACTGTCTGCACATGTGCCACAGACAACAGCTTGCCACAGGTGGTGGGGTACCTATCCAACCCCCTCATCAGTGTGGAGGAGCACCTCCTATGTGTTGTGGCTCCAGGCCAACAACAAGAACATGCACAAACATGTGTCATCATGGAGGCCGGAGCCACCCAGCATGTTGAAATGGAGTGTGCAGGTAACATCCCATATCTGTAGTTGACTGTTCTCTGTACTGGTAGTCTATGCATGTGTGAGATGTGTACTGTTTGCGTAGCTGTTAACCTGCCCAATCTTCTGCAAGATTGATTTTCTGAGCATAATCTGTACACCTGTGAAAGCCACCTGTTATACTACTGTACTTTATCATAATCACAGTATCAAAGGCACAGTTGTGGCCACTGGCAATCACTCTCATATATTTGCAGGTCCCTCTGGAGTGACAGCAAGGCAGCCAATCCATGCTGGTGAGTGTGTAATAACAATACTATTGCTAATGACATGTGCATGTCATATGGAGGTGTAGTGTGTGCACATGTAACACACCTACACATAATGCATGCTGTGCATGTTTGCTGTGAGACTATGCATATCCCATTATTCTCAGTAGCTGCCTCACTCACATGCAATACACAGAGCATGACACACATGTGTGGCAACACAGTACTGGACATTGTATAGGCACACCAGATACATATGTACACAACACACACATGTTTGGCATACACACTACACCTTAGCCTGCTACACATGTCCAATTATGACATCTGCTGTATGGCCAGCCTTCAGCATCCCACTTATCTACGTAGCACACATAATATACCTGAGGGGTAGAAGCCTATCATGTCTTTGTGCAACGGTCTGGAACAAATAATACATTCATGTTGGGCAATGCTCACTATTGGCCACCTTACACACCCATGTAACAAGTGGCTGTGTAATTGTGGATGTAGTCATGTTACTGCACGTCAGGTACAGCATGCTAGCTGCCTGTCTGGCACACATTATTATTGTTGCCTGACCACAAGAAGCATGTTGATCATGGCTCACGTTACTACACCACATCCAGTTCCACTGACCACAAAATTACACATAGCTGTTATTGTGTAGCACCGTCATGTGTTGTGTGTGTGTGTGCATGCAAATCTATGCACCCACAGCTTGTAACACTTGCACAACATTGTAATGTCCTTGTACACATTGTGTCCCAGGGTGGAGACAATCACTGAACAACTACACACAAGCATCAAGTACACATATACTGTTAACAAAGCCTGTCTACACTTGCACTGCATGTTCCTGTGCAACACATAACCTGCATGCTGACACATGTGCAGTGATTACGGTCACCCACCCTAAAACAATATTGTGTATGTGTTGGATTGCAAGTGTGTCTGTGTTTGTATCTACTGAACTGAGGACTGTGCCTGTGTGCATGTGCGCCTGTGTGCTTGTGTGCCTGTGTGCTTGTGTGCATGTGTGCATGTGTGCCTGTGTGCATGTGTGCCTGTGTGCATGTGTGCATGTGCACCTGTGTGCATGTGTGCCTGTGTGCATTTGTGCCTGTGTGCATGTGCGCCTGTGTGCATGTGCGCTTGTGTGCATGTGCACTTGTGTGCATGTGTGCATGTGTGCCTGTGTGCATGTGTGCATGTATGCCTGTTTGCCTGTGTGCATGTGCACCTGTGTGCATGTGTGCATGTGCGCCTGTGTGCATGTGTGCTAATATCGTGTACACATTTGTAAACTGTGTTGCCTATCTTCCTCTCACAGGTTCTGATGTTGCTCTGGTGGAGTGCAGCAGGGAACCTGAAGCCACTGCTGGGGATAGTGCTAATGATGATACATGTGTAATGGCACAGGGAGGTGTGACAGGGTCTGTCGTTGGTCATCCAATTGACAGTACACAGCAGTCAACCCCATCAATGCGCACAGTCATCCTGCCGATACATCCATTGTCACCAATGTCCTTAGCTGAGGGACAGCATACAGTGGGCATTGACCAGGGTAGTGTGGTATCATTGGCACATGCATCCCCTCACAGCAGCCATGGCCAGATTCCTGACATGGTACCACACAGGCAGATGTCCAGGGGTTCTCGTGGGAGCATCCGTGGTCGTACTGCCCCTGCCAGACATGCCCACAGTGGTCTATCAACCTTAGCTATGTTCTGGGCTGTAATGCAGACACAGGCACATATGGAACGGTACACCAGACAGGGTCTGAGGGAACTTAGAGCACATCGCACAGCTATGAATGACACTATGCGTGATGTTGCGTCTGCCATCCGTAACATCAGCGAGGTCATTGATAGATGTTGGGGGGACACATTATATCTGTTCCACAACTACATGTCCAGGAGCCAGGACAGTGCAGGATGGTTGAGGCATCGACATGGACGTCTGCCAGCAACATTATCAGCTGCCAGTCGTCGCGGACGACAACAAACCTGCAGCCGCTCCCATAGTGCCAGTACCAGCCCCAGCAATGCTGGGTCTGTGCTGTCATTAGGCCTTCCTAGAAGACCATGTGCACGTGGCTCTGGACAGTCCCAGCAGGGGCATGTGTCCAGTCAACAACCCACTGCTTCTGATGACAGTACACAGTGTGGCTTAGTACCTGATACTGTCCGTAGCACCGCTGCCAGGCACAGGTACCGTGTCCGTGGCCAGAGACAGTGACCTGTATGACCTGGTAGGTACAGTCTGTGGCTGTCCACAAACACCCGTATATGGCAGCCACATGGTGGAGCTGTGTGCATGCATACACACACACATAATGCTAACACCTAGGGCTAACACATACACACTCACATCGCAGCAATGTTGCCCCATCTTGTACTGTTGTCCTTCACTAACGCACACACACATACATGTTGATTGGATGTGTCAATGGCAGACTCTGGCAAACCAAGTACACACCCTGTGCATATGATGAAACTGTGCCACCTCCTGCCATCTGTAACATTGATGCTGAAACAGGATAGCATGGTACTGATGCACAGGGTGACTACATAGCACTGTAGTATTATTATCATGTTGTTAACAGTACAGTGTAATGATATTGTTTTGGGTAGATTTAAGCATGCATGATGCATTAACTATGTTTGTCATTGCAGTTTTGTATACACCAGTGTTATTTCCCAAAGTGTACTGTCTGCACATGTGCCACATGGCTGTTGTGTGTACCTGTGCCTGCATGTTGTGTTGGGGTGTGGACAGTACATGTGTGATGTTTGCATCACCAATTTACAGGTGTACATTTGTGAACATGGTCAGCATGGAACATGACATGGTTTGACAGTATGCTGTGGGTGATACGGTTAACACATGTCAATGGTCTGCATTCTGGTAGTATACATAGCTTACATAGCCTGACATTCAGTGGTCATTACATGGTGTCTCCTCAACTGATACACAGACATAGGAACCTGGTATCAGTGATATCCCTGCAGTACTACACTATACCAGTAGCCATTGTTACTGATCCCCACACATCCCTGGGAACAATACCCTTTGGCATATAGCAGTCTCATGTACATGCCAACATACTATGGATATGTCCATCCATGACTACAAATACATACAGTGGCCTACAATGCATTCTACGCATGACACACCTAACCACCACAAGGGTATCATACGGACAGATACCTGTTGTCCAAGCCATGGTATATTGCTGTAATGCTACTGTGGCATTTTCATCGGCATGTAGTTAACATAGTATTCCAACAGTATCATGGTAGCACCCATCATGTAGAATGGGTAATGGTGTGTACATGTGGACAGGTGTTATCTTGTCTATCCTGTGATATTCACATTTCCAAAGGTATTCTGCAGTCCCTCTGTGTATTACCTAAGCAAGAAGGTGTCTGTATGCATATCGGCAAAAGATGCCATACACCTACACTGGATGGCCATCACTCACAGACTTTGCTGTGTTTTAACATATCTGACATATACTGCAGACATGAATTGTCACCCACATTAATCTATCAAAGCTTTCATGGGTGTGTGTCACATAGTTGGCCTGGGACACACATCTCTGCAGTAGCTTGCATTGTCACCAACATAAATGTATGGCCTAAGGTCTGGTAAGCTGCGGCACATGACGGCAAAGGTAACAACTGTATTCATATGGGGCAGGCTTCACACATAGCAACTATTATAGGTCACAGGTACATATCTGTATGTGGCAAACACATACCTGATGTGTGCATGGCAATTACTGTTATAATAATATGTCATACAATAATGAAAGCAAAACAGACAACACAGTCACAAACTGTGTGACAAACGCACACATGGCATTTCTAGGATTCAAACCCCTACCTAACTAGGTTATGGCACTTGAGAGAGATGTAGTAGCACAGCACACAATTCGCATTACTGGATGATTTCCCTTCTCCTGCTGTATTTATAGGGTGCTGACATCATCAGTGTTTCCAAAGAGGAATGTACATCTTTTAGTGTGTTATCCCAGTCTTCAAAATGTCCATTCATTTCACAAAGAATTGCAGACATACACACACCCCTTGTGCATGGCAATTACTGTTATAATAATATGTCATACAATAATGAAAGTAAAACACACAACACATTCACAAACTGTGTGACAAACTCACATGTGGCATTTGTATGATTCAAACCCCTACCTAACTAGGTTATGGCACTTAAGAGAGATGCATTAGCACAGCACGCTATTCGCATTACTGGATGATTTCTCTTCTCCTGCTGTATTTATAGGGTGCTGACATCATCAGTGTTTCCAAAGAAGAATGTACATCTTTTAGTGTGTTATCCCAGTCTTCAAAATGGCCATTCCTTTCACAGAGAGTTGCAGACATACACACACCCCTGCCCCAGTGTTTCCAAAGAAGAATGTACATCTTTTATTGTGTTATCCCAGTCTTCAAAATGGCCATTCCTTTCACAGAGAGTTGCAGACATACACACACCCCTGCCCCCCACACATACACACAGCGTTTGCAGGATTCAAACCCCTATCTAACGATGTTATGATACTTGAAACAGATGCATTAGCGCAGCACACTATTCACATTAATGGAAGATTTCCCTTCTCCTGCTGTATTTATAGGGTGCTGACATCATCAGTCTTTCCAAAGAAGAATGTACATCTTTAACTATCCCTCAGTATGGGGGATAACAATATCTGTGCATTCACAGAAACCTAGTTCAGGGTCACATATGCACACTGGCACTGCCAGGTTATGTTCTATACCATGCTTCATGACCACAGGACTTGTGACACAGAACACAAGTAGGGGGTGTATCCATATACATCACAGATACACACCTCTGGGTTGGTCCCACTGCACTAAGCATGACAGGCCATACATATAAACCTACCATTGTGCAAAACTGCCTTTTGGTTTGGTGTGTAGTTCAGACCACCCACCCATACCCAGTAACCACACTTGGCTTTCCTGGGAAAAGTGTCGGATATGAAGGTCTTCACACACACCATTATAGTGGTTGACTTCAGGTACCCAAATATTGACTGGGGATACTACTCAAGCTCTCAACATCACCCTACAGCCACTACAATTTGTGGATCCATGTGCTAAGGCACAACCAGTCACCACACCCACTAGGGGCAATACATATTGGACCTGATCATCACCAACATGGGGACTCTATGTTCCACACCAGAGGTAGAACTGTCATTGTTAAGATCAGACCATGATCAACTTTTCCTGGACATCCGTATCCCATCCCCACACCCAGCCAAGGAAATCACTGTAAAGAATTTCTCAAAAGCATAATTTGCACTTGTGAAGACTGGGGTGGAATACTTCAGAGGCCCCGTGCTGGAGGTTAATACAGACCAATCTGCAGAATTCTTTACAAACACATTGTATGAGCAGCTGCAGGTATGCATTGATCATGCTATCCCACATAAAGCCATGACTCCTCCAAAACAGGAGACCTGTCTGGTTGACCCCAGCCATATATAAGCTGTATAACAGAAGGAGGAAGCTACTACATAACAGAGCAATATCCCACAGACCCAGATAGACCATAACCTCTCCTTTGCTAATCACATTGACAGAGAGTCATTGCTAAGAACTTTGTATAGCCCTCCTTCTCACATGGGTGTTTGCATGTAGATCATGTGAGGTCATTGTGGCCCTCTACTACAAACTCATCAGGACCATGTTTGACTACAATGCCCCTTTTGAGGTGTACCTTACCCAACACCTGTGGCAGCTACAGTGAACACAACAGTACCTCCTGAAGAGAATCATGGGCTACACACAGATGTCCTATGCAGCTCAGCTAAAGGATCTCCAGCTCTACTCAGTTTTTTAATGCCTACTCAGAGGTAATCTATGCCTGACGTACACAGCCATTTCAAACCCAGAATTAATGGACATGCTCCACCTCATAACATCCAAGACCCTTACAGCTACACACTCCAGGGATGTAAACCTCAGCACAAACATAAATAGGACATGCTGCAGGGACAGATTCATTACTCACAGGCTCCCCTCACTCTGGAATTGCATCCCAATTAAAGTTAGACATAGCCCCACACCAACCCTCTTCCAGCAAAATACAGCCGCATGGATGGGAAATTGCAAATTCACCCCTGGGATCTCCACTATGTCCCTGCTTGACAGAGGCACAGCAAAGTAGCCTTAAAGGGTGCCTTCTGTGACCTACTTTACAGAGGCACAGTAGGCTACTCTACTGGGGAGGCAGACGCCAAATACACTCTGCCTAGGATTATGAATTCCCCAGGGCAGACAGCCTAGTATTCACCTCTGCACCTATGTTTATGTTCGGGATGCACAATATTTGTTGCTGCTACTGTTTGCAGGTCTTTATTGCCATAGCTTTCACAGTTTCTGTGAACAACGTGTGGTAACATGTTTGATCATGACAGGGTTCCAGTATATTAATATATGTGTCTGTTGTCATTTAACTGTGTGCACAGGGTGGTTTGCTGGATTGTGGGAGGTTCCTGGCTTAACACATACAACTGCCAGATATGTGTGACTGACTGCTATACTCAGACATGGCCTAAGTGTGTGAGCATGCCCAGTTCAAGCTTTCCATGCTTTGTTGCCTGATATGTGTCTCATTTGTCCAAGTTTGTGAGCATGCCCAGTGTGACCTTTCCATATGTTGTGATCTGAAGTCTACTACATTTGTGGTTGTGTGTGAACATGACCAATATTGACATTAATACTGTGTGTGTTGGAAGTCATGTTGTGTTCTTACTGCCAGACTCCTTTGTGTCATAACTCAACAGGGATTATGCTGTGCTTGCAGGGTTTCCATGGGATAGTTTGCAAAGACTTGGCGACATTCTCTCATACTGGGTGAACACTGCAATACTGTCATGGTGTAGTGGTTCAGTACTTTCATTATGGTGCACAGTATCATGAGTCCCATCACTGCTGTAAATGCTCATACTGAGCAGACCAGACTAGTTAACGGCCAGTTGGGCAACTATGAGCATGTTGCATTTTGTTCAGCTATGGCGTACTTAAACCAGGCTTGTCCAACATTGCTGTGTATTCACCAACTTGGGTGAACATCGGCAAACATTACTCCACAGTGACCACATCTGTACTACTTGGTGTGTGTGATTCTGTTCATAGGTTCATACTAGGTTATCTGCCCTAGGGCATTTATAATCCTAGCCAGAGTGTGTTTGGCTTTCAACACACATTGTAAGTGGAGTTTGCCATTACATTTTTCATGGTTAGTATACTGTGCCTCTGGCTAACAGTGACATAGAAGTGATACCCAGGGTAAACCTACAATCTCCCATCCACTCATCAGGATTCCTCTTGAAGAGAGTCAATGAGGGACTCTGGCAAACCTGGAGTGGGAGTTTACTCAAGAGTGGGGGGAGCCTCTGGGTTATGGATCTGTCATTGCAGCATGTCCTATTTATTTCAGTCCTGAGGTTCAGGTCTCTTGAGTGCATAGCTTGATGGGATTCTGATTTTCCAAAGTGCAGCATGTCCATTGATTCCAGGTTGGACATGGCTTTATACATCTGGCACAGATCACCTCTGGGCAGGCAGTATGCCACTGAGTGGAGCTGCAGTTTCTTTAACTGGGCAGTGACTGGTATGTGTTTGAGCCCTTTGATCCTCCTGGTGAGGTACTTTTGTGGTCTTTCCAGCTGCTGCAGGTGTCTGAAAAGGTACATCCCACAAGGGGCATTGTACTCAATTATGGGCCTGATGAGGGATGAGTTAAGAGGCACAATGACCTCCACTGATGTACATGTGATTACCTTCATGATTAGGTGGGCTATATGAAATGTTTCTCTGAACACTTTGGCCACATGGTTGTCGAATGTGAGATTGCTATCGACTTGGGTCCCCAGGTCCCTTATCACTTCTTCCATACTTAATGGGTTACCACATATGTAGTAATTTGTGGGCACTTAGTTATTGACACAGGGGAGGACTATACACTGTTTTGTGTTTAGCTTGAGGACATGGCTCTGGCACCAGTTGTCTGTTTCTATGAGGCCCTTTTGTAGGATGCTTGTGTCAGTTGAAGGGTTGATTATGGTGCCCAGTTTGCAGTCATCTACAAACTTGTTCACCAACTGTCCTTCTGTGTTGGCCTGTACCTCTGAGAAATATATACCAAACAAGGGAGGTCCCAGGACTGAGCCTTGTGGGATGCAACTTGTAGCTGGTTTGTAGTCTGACATAGCTCCAGCATTTCATACCATGTGGGTTCTGTCCTTGGGGTACTGTATGGAAGGCTTTTGCAAGGTCCAGGTAGGCTGTGTGGACCACCATCCCCTTGTCAATGGCCTTGCTGACTGTTTCAAATGACTCAACCAGGTTTAAGAGGCAGGATCTGCCCTTAACCAAGCCAAAATGGGTAGGATCCAGTGTCTGTGTGTCCCCATATGTTTATTTCTGAGGTCCATGATGATCCTTTCCATAGCTTTGCAGACCAACCTAGTCAGGCTTCTGGGGCGATTGTTTGCAGTATCCGTTGAGGCACCACCTTTGTGGAAAGGGTCCACTGTTGCTGTACACTGCTCTTTGGGTACATATCGTGTGTTAAGGCTGATATTGAACAGTGGTTTTATGTGTGTGTTCAATTCTGCTTGGGGTTCATGCTGGACACAGCCCAGGACACTGTCTGATCCCATTGATGCTGTGTGTTTTGCTTTGGAGAGGCTGGCTGTTACCTGTGCATCTGTGATGTCAGGGGGCCAGCACTCTGCTGGGATAGATATTTGCCCTTTTGTTGGGGATGGGGGGAGAAGTCTGCACTGAACCTGTCAGCTTGGATGTTGGCAATGTCTGTGGGTTTGTTGTATTGTTTGTCATTTTGGACTAATTCTGAACATACCTGGGGATTCCCACACAGGTTCCTACAATAAGTAAAGGATGCCTTGTGATTATCCTTGGTGTCCTGTATGATTTTTATCTCACAGATGGCCTTAGACAATTTTATGTGTGGACGTTGTTTTTCAATAATACTGGTCAGAGATGGCTTCCCTTTTTGTGATTTGGATCTATCATATAGTAGCTTCCTCCTTGTATTGTATGGTTTGTTTATGGCTGGGGTCCACCAAGCAGGATGCCTGCCTTTGGAGGATTGGGTCTTGGTTTTATTTGGGATTGCATGATCCATGCATTCCTGACAGTGTTCATAGAATGTGTTTATAAAGGGTTATGAGGTCTGGGCCGTATTTTCCACAGACACAGGGGCTGTGAAGGATTCCACCTCAGTTTTGAGGTGTGTGACATATGCTTTAGTGAACATTTTTCACTGTGGTTTTCTGGCAATGGGCTGGGGTGGGGATGTGAATATCCAGTGAGATTACTATCTGTTGTGATCGTACAAGTGAGGGATACGCTTCTGGTCCTGGGCATAGAGTCCCCATGTTGGTGATGATCAGGTCCAGTATGTTTTCCCCTCTTGTGGGAGTGGTAGCAAGTTGTTCCATAGCATTTTGGTTTATAAATTCTGGGAACCTTTGGCCTAGGGTGTTGGAGCTAGGGTAATGCTCCCAGTGTAAGTTTGGGTAGTTGAAGCTGCCCAATATAATGGTGTTTGGGGAGATCTTCATATTTTCATGTGTTCTCCAGTCGGCCAAGTGTGGTTCCTGGGTTTAGGAGGGTGGTCTGTAGCAGGCTATGAACTGGAAGGCAGTTTTACCCACTGTTGGTTACACATGGGTAGTCTCTGATGCTTCATGCTGTGCCACCAACCTGGGGGTGTGGGTATCTTTGACAAATATTGATACTCACCCTCCTTTTGTAGTTTGTTCCATGTTTTGCAGCTGTAAAGCATGGTATGAGGTGTACCTGTGAATGCTAGGGTGCTCTTGGGAGCCTTGAACCAGGTTTCTGTTACCACACAGATATCAACATTTTCCATGCTGAGGAGTGTTTGGAGTGCATGCATCTTGCAGTTTAGACTTCTGGCATTGAGTAGCATTACTTATACTTTCTTATCCCTTGTGATACCTATGGAGGTGGGTTTGTGTTTTGAGCCCTACATAGAAAAGGCACTATGGGGGTGACAACAGCCTTTGGCAATATCCAATAGGCCACAGGTGATAGGTGAAATCCATCTCTAGCAAAGCATCATGTCTTGTCGAGCATCTCTTCCCAGGCTGACAGGCATTGAATCCCCTTTCACTGACACCAATACTTAAGCCAATTGTTGTAATTGATCATCTTGTCTTTATATTGTGGCCTCATGTTGGGTGAGGGTAGGATGCTACTGAAGGTCATCAAGTTTGCATATACAACATGGTGGTAAATGCTGTTTAGCACTACCTTACATTGCTTAACACATGGCAATCATGCCTCAGGTGGTGCTGCAGGGCTGCCTATGTCAGATGCACATACTGCACTCCCTATACATGTTTGGCAACAAGTAGTGTCAAGTTAGGCATCCCTTTTACTATATGTGCGAGTCAGAGAGAGGTATAATTTCCAGGGTTCTTACTGAGCCAGTGTATGTACTATGCGTTGCCTCTTTGCCAAGGCCAAGGTATACTGGGCACGCCTCTGTCTGCCTACTGGGGCAGGCTCAGGTTGTTCCTCCTCTGAGTCACGCTCTGCCTGTGATGGCCTTGGCACTGGTGGGGGGCTGTTTGGCACAGGCCTATGCTGGTCCTGTTGCAGCTGTTTTCGCAGGATCATATTATGTAGCATAGCACATACCATGACAATTTGGGTACATGTAGTTGGTGAGTATTGCAAGGCTCCACCAGATGTGTCCAGGCACCGGAACCATGACTTGAGCAACCCAAACACACGCTCGATTACATTTCGTGTTTGTGCGTGTGCCTCATTATGGCGTTCTTGTTCATGTGTGTGTGCATTTCTGATGGGTGTCATCAGCCACGGCTCCAGTTCCTAGCCAGCATCCCCCACTAAGTGACCATGTGGGATGTCCCCATTTGCAAATGTCTGGTATTGCTGCGTCAGATGCCAGATATGGGAATCTTGGTAGCTTCCAGGGCAGCCAGCACACACATTCATTATTATGCCCTGGGCATCACACACAACCTGGCAGTTGATGGAGGGGAAGCCCTTGCGGTTAATGTAGGCCCTACCCCGCTCACCGGCTGGTGCTTTGATGCGTATATGTGTGCAGTCTATTGCACCCACTACCTCAGGGTATTCTGCTATTTGCTTGAAGAGACACATATTGCTGGTCAATACCTCACAGGAATTGGGGAAATATACATGATCACCAAAATGTGCTGACATGGCATCCAGGAACTGGTACAGTACCCTGGATGCTGATGCCTGTGATATCCCCATCATATCACCAGTTGGTCTCTGAAAGGTACCTGTTGCTAGTATTCTTAGGCCAACACATACCTTGGTTTCCACTGGGATGGGTTCCCCTCTGTTGGTTCTGTGTGTGAGGCATGGCCTGCACAGCTCCACAATTTGCTGCAGGAGGTCTCTGTCCACTCTATAGTGCTCCACTATCTCCAGCTCAAGTAACCCCTGGTAGGTGACCCTGGGCCTGTACACTCTTCTCCGTCTCCTCACTGTGGGTTGTCAGGCAGCATTTGCATTGTCACCACCCTCAACATGTTGCATATGTCGTCTTATAACAGCAATGGCATCCCCTAGCATTTTTTGTCTGAGTGAAGCTTTTTCAGTTTTCACTTCTAGTAGCATACTCCAGTGTTCAGTGCCTCTTGTGAGAAACAAACTGCACTGTTGTTTTTTTTTTTTATTATTTTTATTTAACATTTGTTGACTGGGAATGTCCGACTAGGTTCCACAGGGCCTGTTTTCAGCGGAGGCCCGGGGAGAAATGCTCCAGATGCATGTCTTTGGAATGTTTGCAGAGTTTTAAGTGCTGGGCTGGGCTAGGCTAGTGCTCTGCCTGTGTTATTGCCTGATTTGGATTGTTTTCACCTGCTATCTCGACTAGTATCACCTGGTAGCTTCCTGTTATTTGTTGTGCTTCCTTTTTCCTTTCTGTTTCCTCAGGGGGAGTGACACGCATACAAGCGCAAACACGCTCACAGCAGCTCACACGCGCGCACACATGCTTAGACGGACTAAAACTTGCTTATTCAGGTGAAAACGCGTGCACAGCAGTGCAAACAAGTTTACAGGTCTTTCAACAGCCTTATACATGCTTACTCTGGCTTAAACGAGCGCACTCACGCTTCACGCACGGACCCTGTCTTACTCAAGTTTACAGGCACGCATACGCGTGCATACCCGCTCAGCAAGAAACTTTGGTGTTATCCACAGTATACACCTTCCATGTCTTGGTTTTCCCTGGCCTACCTGTTGACACACCTCTTTCCATGATGTCTAACTGACACCTAACAGATGCCACTGTCCTCCAATGAGCTGCACTACTTTCATACATACCCCCCTTGTGATGTCACCTATCTCCCACGCTGTTCCTCCTAATATCCTACTCCTACACTCCACTGACTGTGCTCATTTGCTATGTGAAAGTGCGATACACTATCCTAACATTCATTTACATAGGATTGCCTACTAATGCTTGGTGACATGTAGACTGGGCTTCTCCCCTTAGCAACCCCTACTCAGTGGCCATGTTGTCTTCAGCCTGCTATTCCCTTACATTGAAATTTGACAATTTTTATAAATTCCATGTTTGTGGCTTTTATTGCCTTGTTTTATGATTTTTATAGCACACCCCGTTTGCGCGGTGCTGCGCTATGCTTAAACATCGGAAATCGCTGAAAAAAAAAATTATTTTAATTTTGCATCAGGGAAACTTTCCAATGGCCGTATATTTGGCCATTGGCATGACCTTTATTTGGAGCTGACAAGGCTCCATTGTGCTATTTGCAGAATGGTACTCAGTTGTCAACTGAGTACATTTCTGCAGCTAACACGTCTCCTACTTGGACAGGTTTCTGCTTCCCAGATCGCAAATTTACCTCATTTGCATGCCTTTCAGCATATCACAGCCCTCTCTGTGTAGGAGACATGTTAGGAGCTCTCTTACATGTCCCTATAGGCTGTTCGTGGATCGCTCGTCAGACATGATGGCTGCATGGAGTCTTACTCTACTCGTAGACTCCGTGCAAGCCATCGTGAATCTGGCCCATAGACAATAACAAAAGACAATACTATCATTATTACTATTATTATTATTTATATTTGTTTACAGGGAAATTCTGACTGGATATTTTAAGGTCAAAAACAGTGATAAACCAGAAATTATCCAAAAAGGATTGTTCAATTCACATGAATCCAGCTCCAAAGAAACATTAGAACTTTTATTATAACAACAAAGCTTTCAGATACATATCCTTCATCAGTGTTTGCATATCTCTAAAAGAATTCATAACATTTATATATATATATATATATGTGTGTGTATATATATATATATATATATATATATATATATATATTTTTTTTTTTTTTTTTTTTAAAGTCACTTGAATACAGTCAGTCTATAAAAAACATAAGATTAATTAACCACATTAAATACCAATTAAAACAGTCAATAGACATATTTTATATGGTTTTTGAAGTCTATTGACGGTTTTAATTGGTATTTAATGTGGTTAATTAATCTTATGTTTTTATAGGCTGACTGTATTCATGTGACTTTTAAAATGTATAAATAAATGTTACAAATTCTTTTAGAGATATACTAATACTGATGAATCCGAAAGCTTTGTTGTTATAATAAAAGTTCTTGGCGTTTCTAATGTTTCTTTGGAGTTGGAGTCGTGTGAATTGAAAAATTCTGAGTGGACACAGGTCCTTTTTCAGTGGAGGCCTGGGGAGGAAAGCTCCATATGCATAAATTGAGTTACAGTATAGATCTTGACAAAGAGTAAATAACATAGCAGAATATACATAATAATAAAATACAATTAAGACAGTAGATACATAGAATACCATAGATTAAAAAAATATATATTAAAACAGGTATTGATTTTGTTACAGTTTGATAGAATAAGAGTAAATAGAACATATTGTAATGCTGTAGAGGGAGTAGTACTTAGGTCAACAAGCTCAGCAGCATATAGTTAAATGAGTATAATATTATTTGTTGTGCGAGTATATTTTAGTCAGGTAAGGGGCATGGGTAGAGCCAGTGTAGTTTTAGATGAGACTTGAGTGCAGTCTTGAACTGCCTGCTAGATGACAAGGAGGTAATAGTGGAGGGGAGGCTGTTCTAAAGTTTGGGTATGGCATAAGAGAATAACGCTTCACCTGAGGAATTGTTGGGTTTTGTGACCAGAAAAAAAATGTTTGCTGTTGGAGTGTAGGAATCTAGAGGAGCAGTAAGTCTGGAGAAGGTTCTGAAGTGATGGGATTTTATGAGGATGGTTTAATAGTTTGTGTGAAAATAGAGTTGGTTTAGGTGTAGACAACTTGCTACCTCAGTTTCTCAGAATTGCTACTAATGCCATTGTCTACCCAGTGTCCATACTTATCATTCGATTGATCCATCCTTGAAAATACTATACTCAAAATATAGAAGATATTTTACATTATTCCCCTTCATAAAGGAGGTGACTCTACAGACCCCTCCAATTATTGCTATTGCATTCCCCTCTCCAGAATAATGTAAAAATGTATATATAAACAAATCCTTAAATGCATTTTACAGGAACATTTCCTTACCCCTACACAACATGGCTTTCATCCCCATCATAGCACTGCCACCACTTTCATTACTTTCACACAGACCATAGCCAAAGCTTGTAATGAAAACAGGTTAGTTTCTAGTCTCTTCCTCAGTTTATCCAAAGCTTTTGACACTGTCTCCCACACTGTGCTTCTATTTAAACTTAAAAATCTTAATCTCTCATAATCTGCTATTCTCTGGATCACCAGCTACCTCTTGGATAGACTTCAGTCTGTCAGATGGCTATCTGCTTCCTCTCCTTTCCTGTCTGTTCATAGTGGTCTACCCCAAGATCAATACTGGGAACCCTCCTCTTTAACATCTTTGCAAACAATCTTTTCACAGCTTGCCCTCACTCCTCTGTTATCCAGTATGCAGATGATTCCACTATTATATCTCCCACACCTTCTCTCTCTCACCCAAGATTCTTTTCTATCTGTTAAAAATGGCTAAACAGCAAAGAACTCTTACTCAATCCAAAAAATAAAAAACTTCACCTCTTCATCCCAAAAATCTGTAACATTGTAAAAACTCTTCCTCAAGTCACATTTCTCAAAAATATTATCATCTCAGTAGAAACTCATACTAAATTCCTTGGTGTTGTTATTGATGACCAGCCTAACTCTGATAACCATATTCGACAAACCATTAAAAAAAACACCAAAACTAGGTCTATTATATAGGAATAAAAAATACCTCACTAAGAACACTAAATGTTCTCTGGTACAGGCTTTTCTACTGCCTACTCTCTTCTATGCTGCACCAATACTCATTAACCTACAAACCAACCTCATAACCAAACTCAAATCCACTTACAATAAAATTGCTAGATTTGCTGCAAACTTTCCTTATTGATCCCACCACTGCACTGCCCTACAAAATATTCTATGGACTGAAGTCCAAAACCAACTCTTACTTTCACAGCTCTACCTCACTCACTCTATCCTTGTGAATCCCTCTCTCTGCCCTGCCCTCTCTATCCTAATCTCTCCATATACTCCCAAATGCTCTCTTTGCAGTGCAGACCAACATCTCCTGGAAGTTTATAAGCCCATGAAATAAATAAGATAAACTTCTATATAGTCATTCAGTTGCCAACACCTGGAATAAACCTCCCCCAGACCTAACAGCTGTCACTAACAGTTTCAGTTTCAAAAATATGCTAAAAGATCACACACTCAAAATGTGGTCTTGGCCGAGCCTCACTACAACCTGACACATCTTCTCCTCATACTTTCTCGCCTTCTTTATTTCTCTGCTAATACTCTGATATGCTTCCTACCTCTTCTTTCTTCCTGCAGACAATTTAACAAAATTCTGATATGAAATATATTTCACATTTTAGCTTCTTTTTTTAACTTCCAAGTGTTTAGCTACACTATTATGCTCTGCTTGTATGTAACAATCTTAAAATTTTGATTTGAAGTATATTTATGTTCTATATATATATATATATATATATATATATATATATATATATATATATATATATATATATATATATATATATATATATATATATATATATATATACATATAATGTTTTTGTACTGTTTATGCTTTTTTGTATTGTTAATACTTTTTCATGATTTGGAGCTTTTCTCCTTGGGCCTCTGCTGAAAAAGGGCTTCTTGCCCAGTCAGACTAATCTGGTTAATAAATGTCAAATAAATAAGTAAATAAAATTGTCACATCTAAGACTGAGAATTATATTGTAGTTATTTGTTAATTCGGGAATAGCAAAACTCAAGTCCATTAATGCTGGGTCCTATTTATACAGAGACATCTTAGTTATTATGCAGGTGGGAGACATTGTTTGTAAAGATTTTGAAACGAAGGAGTCCTTTATCTATCTGAGCCTTGTATCATGTCAGTAATAATTTGCTTGACTAACCTCCTTCAGACTGATTGTCACAACTCTAAGAGTTAGTTATTAAACTGGTCCAAACATTGCGGTTAGATAGTATGACTTGTAGGCAAGAAAGCAATATACACAAGCAATAATTCCTGACAAGGTGTGTATTATTGTGTAAATAAAGCCCATCCAAGGGTGTTCTTTGGTGTTTGGTCTGTACACCCATTTAAGGGGGTTATTTACACATTAACACACACACACCCTGGAGGGCATTATTGTGCTTAGAAAATGGACTATCTGTTAAATTGTTTTGTATTTGTTTCTGGTTTTTTTTTTTTTAATTAGTATAATATGTATACACACACACACACACACACACACATATATATATATATATATATATATATATATATATATATATATATATATATATATATATATATATATATATATATATATATATATATATATAGGTCTACTACACATAACTGCAATTTCATTTGACTGAAATTCACTTGACTGAGACCGTAACATCAAAATTTCAAAATACTGAAAGCTCACTTGACTGAAACTCATAAGACTGAAACCTGAACAATGCTAAATTTCAACATAGTGGTGGCAGTGTGTAGACTACTGTAAGGTAAGTAAAAGGTATATGCCCTTCTCCCCACTGTAGTGTGATCATGGAGTTAGCATATATAGTTAGGGGGGGTGTGGGGGGCACAGCCTCCCATTTAGATTGGTTTTATATCCTCCAGTTTCTGTTAAGAGGATATGTAAGTAATTTTTAAGTTCTGGAAAAGGTTAGTCATTGGTGTTGTATGTGTGCATGTCTATAGTTTACAATTTAGTATGTTGAAATGTAGCATTGTTAAGGTTTTGGTCTTATGCATTTCGGTCAAGTGAGTTTTCAGTATTTTGAAATTTCGATGTTATGGGTCCCCTTCACATGGTCGACATTTCAGAAAGCCAAAGACCATATGGCCATGACCATATGATCGACTTTTAAAATGTCGACCATGCGGAACGGGCATCTCCGTACAGTGCAGAATGGAAAGATTTCCATCTTCCATACTGTAGTGCGATTTCGGAGTTGGTATATTTAAGTTTCGGGGGTGAAGCCTACGTATTTGTGAATTGTTGATTATGTAAAGTAGATCCATATATATATATATATATATATATATATATATATATATATATATATATATATATATATATATAAGCTATATAAAAATAAATCAATGAAAAATCTGAAGCCTGAAAAATAGAATTTGAAAAAAAAAAATCAAATCCAAAAAAAAAAAAGCCTGAAAAAACAAAAAAGCAAAAAAACAAAAAAAAAAAAAATGAAAAAATTATGTCACTATAAAGACTAAAAACTAATACCACACTACACTACCTGACCCTAACCCTACTATACCCCCTAACTAACGCCCGCATTCTCACCTCACCTGACCACCCTCTAAACTCTAAAACTCTAAACTCGCTAAAACCTAACTAATTATAATATTTGTTACTATTGCCTATGCTGCCCACCACCTAACCCTAACTCACTTAAAACCACTCTCTTAACCCTAAAAATAAAACCAAACGCACACACTACCTGGACCCCAACGCATGACCTAACACCACAGGGCTAACAATAGCAAAGCCACAATGACATCAGTATGTCTATTTTGTGTTTTCAGGATTTTGAGTTTCAGGATTTTGGTCTTTCAGGATTTTGGTCTTTCAGGATTTTGAGTTTTCAGGATTCTGAATTTTCAGGCTTTTGGTTTCAGGATTTTGATTTTCAGGCTTATGATGTTTCAGGCTTCTGAATGGGAAGCATATATATATATATATATATATATATATATATATATATATATATATATGTTTTTTTTTTAATGTAAGATAGTTCCATCTAATATTGCAAACTTGCTGTAACATTTGTTGGAGGAAGTATTTTATATCCAAAATATAAGTTTGTTAAGTATTTAATGCCTAGATAGTCTTTGTCTTTCACACACACACACACACACACACACACACACACACACACACACACACACACACACACACACACACACACACACACACACACACACACACACGCAGCCTTCTACTTTTTTGTTTTGTTTTAATTTTGCACTCACTAAACAGCAAAACTGCTGTAAAATAATGGCGGTTGTTGCCTCCATTACAATCAAAGCTCCACTGCAGCTTAATATGCTGCCATGAAGCAGCAGACTTGTTTTTCAATGGGTATTAACTGTATATTAACACTTTGCTGGAAAACATTTGTTCTCGAATTAGAGTGGCGATGTAAATGTTACCCAATCTCTAATAATGTTTATAGTGTCAAAATCTTTTGCTAGATCTATATATCCTGGGACTCAGAAACATTTTTTCATTGCAGTACCTGATTATGAATGAAGAGTGGACTCACATCAGGTAGGGCTAGTGAAAAACACCGAATGTCACCACAGCAGGTCAAGAAATGCTGTTGCCTGCATTTTATGCACATAGTGGTAAAATTATATACATTAACCACATTACTAAACTAAGGGAAATGATGGACATAAAAGGGTGTAAATAATATAGTGAAGCTATTCAGTAATGCATATCTCTCAACACCAGACTATGGTTCAAGTCCCAGGTACGCCTGATTCTTCCAGCCAACTCCTTTTGCTTTTTTCTATCTCTCAAGCATTCTCCATTGGTGCCCTGGAAAAGGATTACATGGCAAAGAATGAGAAGTAGAGTCCTCTTCTGTTTGCTGGCTCACTTTTTGCTGGATGGACTTTTTTATTTCCTCATTAGCTTGTTTTGCATACAAAAATGTCTGATCCTGTAGGAAAAAAAATCCTCATACTATTGTTAGTATACTAAATTTGTGAAATAATTTAAAATCGTAGCAGTGGCATTCAGCAGATGGTCTAAAAGGATAGCACTTTTCTTATTTTTAGGAGCAGAAAGTCTTTAGATACTAGACCCCATATAGTCAGTCATAAGGAATCTGTGACATGTTTATTTCAATTGATTAATAATGTATACATCCTTGAACTGGTCTTGATTACAAAAATCAGAAAACAATCATGTCTAAGAGGAGCAATGGCAAAATCTGTGGTAAAAAAATCATAGCACTATGGCTAAATCATATCATCTTAGAGGTATGCAGAAATGTATAAATTTGCTGTGCAGTGTCACCACCACCATTGTTTTTGACCACCGTAAAATTTAGAGGTATAGGACAAAGACCACTAAAAGAGACACTGGTTAGATATCACTTTAGACAATATATATTTGTAGGACACTGTTGTTGCAGTGGTAGTGATGGATTTCTGAATCATCACCCTCTGTGCCATCAAGTTATCCATCCATGCCTAATGATTCAAGCCACTATAACAGAGAAATATTGGACAGCTACCATGTAGATAAATGCTTCATGTAGTTGCTATTTGAGTTGTAATGACTTCATATGCATCTCCATTGGTCTCATGGAGTACACATCGCTGAGAACACCAAGGTATGTGTGGCTTTCAGAATCTTAGCTTTAGAGCCATTTCAGCAGTCTGTGGAAGACAGTGTGCATGATCTTAGGCATCTGTCTCAAAAAATTCCAAAAGTTTCTCAATGTCATGCTATAGCATATTGGGGAATATATTTAAGTACTAGGCTAGTTGCTCTTATGGGTCATTATAAACCAAGTCAGTTTCCCCTTCTAGTCTGAGAATCAAACCTTGCACCTTGTGTTTGTGAGATAAACACCATAACCATTACACCAACCACTATGGCTATTCGGTTTCCAGACACTACAAAGTAGAGAAGCAGCAGCATATCACAATAAAGACCACACAACATATTCGCAGGGACATTTGTACATCAACCATAAGGAATTCCAATCCATCAACTACTAGATGGTCAGTAATATGCATGGTATAAGATACAATGTGTCAGTAAGTCACCCGGCAATGTCCACAACACCCACATCTGGCTTGCATGTATCCTATATAAGAGATTCATGTGACCTGATATTTTGCATGGTTTTCTTAGTGGCATAGCAGGAGATATTCTGGAGCCATTGTTAATTGTCAATGTTTTCAACAGAGAATGTGTACAACATTGCCCTGTCTCTGGTGATGCATTGCATGAAGAAGGAAAATATTTGCTGTTTGAGAAATATTACACAGCATGTTGATAAACAAATAGTTATAGCAGGCCAGAGACATTCAGGAGAAGGAAGTCCTAGAGGCAGCATCAGAGGTGATGATGAGGAGCCGGTGGAGGAGCCATCCCCAGAGGATTATTATATAATAAAGAGGCAGGCACAGTACTTTGTCACTGGCTAAAGAGCAACATCTGGGTCATAAGTATGTGCCAAAGTAAATATAACATAACATAGAACAGCACAATGATGCATACAGTACTATATCCAGTCAGTGTTATACCTTGCAGACTGAATGTAGTTTGCATCAGATACAGGCGACCCTGATAACAGAGTACAGGGGGAGATCACAGCTGTCATCACATGTGCAGGTGGTGAGCGTCACAGGGAAGTGTCAGCATTGGGTACTCTATGTTTGGAATTGGGAGTTAACACTGGTAACACTGCATGTGAGCGCATGACTCATGAGTGGATGACTGTGAAGAGCTGTGTGGATTGGTCATGGAGGGGATGGTGTCTAGTTCATTTTGTGAGTGGAAAGTGGTGGTTAGTACTGGTGCCTGTGTGTGTGTGTGGACATGCATATGAGTGTCTGTGTATAGATACAACACCAGCAGACAAAGCAGCACTGTGATGGGATCTAGTGGATTGAGCTATGGTTCCCACAAGAAATACATGCACTGGCTATGCATTTCCCTGTCTATGGATGTGCTTTTTCCTGGAAAGGTCACAGGCACAATCCACAGCATGCACAGGAGACAGACTACTTCATGAGGGAGAATGGTGAGACACACTTTGACTGGTCTCAGCACAAGCATCCTGACCATGTCTACACCCATGATGTCCTGCAGTGCCTCATTACTGGATGATTGCAAAGGTGTGGTGGCACTGTAGGTCTTAGTCCATGTCCACCCACTCCCCAGGTGAGCTCTCATATCAGAAGCAGAGGTGGACTGACCATGGTAAGAGTACTAGCCATGATGGATTGCCTCACAGTGACACCTGCAGTATATAGCCTCCTAACTCTTCCTGTCTATAATGATGCGTGTCTGGCCCAGGTCATACTGCAGGTCATCATGCAGACCATGTGTAATCCATACCAATTCAGCAGTTCTTGCAAAGGCCTCTGACTGTCTCTGTATTATGGTCCTGTACAAATAGTGAGATGCAGCGACAGGGGAAAACTGCTCTGGAGGGGACTGTTACTCATACCCAGTCAATATCACTCTGACTCCTGGGATCATCCTCACACTCAGTAGAGGTAGAAGCAACCAAAATGATTCTACCACTGGAGATGAAGCTACTCCTTGGGATGATATGTTGGTCTCATGCTATCCTTGGGTGTCATCCTGTGTCTGTGGGATGAACTGCACAATTAAAGGAGCTGTATCTGTGGGAGGGGGTGAGGATGTAGCCATCACATTTCCCAAGTATACCGCTAGAACTATGGCCCTTTTTAATGTGCTTGGAATAGGCTACCATCATCATCATATTCAGATAGTTGCCGGATATTAGACAGGCCTATATGTATGGTAGAGGACTTGAGATAATTCAGCACCTTTGAAAGCATGGCAGCATTACCCAATCAAGGTACGGACCTTTAAACAATACCAGCAGCCATTGAAACTACGCATATATGACAAACTGTTTTGGAAAACATACATGTGACATATACTAGGAAGACTGCCTTTGTGTCTCTAATCCTGATGCTCCTGTAAAAACACAGAATCCATGCTTGTAATTCAATGACCATGCTTGTAATTCAATGACCATGTATTGAATAAGTAGTGCAGACAGTACCGCATGATCAGGCATACCCACTTAGAGCATTATCATCAGAACACCTATGTGGTGTGGAATGTCACACCTCTAGCAATCTACACACAACTTGCATTCCAGAGCATTTTCTGAAAAATCAACTTAAAAAGCATAACATAAACAAATGCAAGTATTTTGTGAACAATAAAAGCTATAAAACTGTACAAATAGCAATAGAAGTATTCTTTACAGCAATAACAATCAGTAGATTCATAGTCTTTCCATAAGTACTACAAAATATTATAATTCACACAAAATCAGAGTTATATTTTTGGCTAAACTTTGGTAAACAAGCTGTTATACTTTGTAAAGTATACAACCTAGACATATAGTATTAGAACACCTTTGTTAAGCATACATAGATTTGACATGGCAGCAAGATATTCCTCTCTGGTTGCATGTTTATTTAGATGTTTACAGAAATATGAAAGCATATGCTTGATTGTATAATTAATTAGTAATATAAATAACATTGAATTTCTTCCAAGACATGCAACTTACAATGCAAATATCACTGATGGTTTTCTTCAACAATATTTGAGGTTTAACCTGATGCCATGCAATAGTTTACAAGCCACTTGTTTTTTGAAGTATAAAGTAAATATGGGAATATTGCTTATTGTCATATTTGCTAACAAAAACTTGCAGTATCTCCAGCATATTGTGACATTGATAGTGAATTTTCCTGAATCCCACCATAGCATTCACACTATATCACTCATGAGCATGTCGGTCACTAAATTATAAAAATATGAACACAAATATGAAAATATTGATAATAAGTCACAAAAAGTGATTCATTTCTCTGCTGCAGAACATTCTGCGTTAACAATCATATTGTTTCATAGTTTCATAGTTTCATAGTAGTGTACTAGGCTATCTGCCCTGGGGCATTTACAAGCCTAGCCAACAATGATGTGGCTTACGCCACCCCGTATTATATAGTTGCACCTCTCTAGTAGTGACACATGTGGGACCCCATTATTTAGTAAACTATGCCTCTGTCTAGTAGTGACACTGAGGTGACTAAACTTACGATCTCCCATCCATGCATCGAGATTTTTCTTGAACAGTGCCAATGAAGGGCTCTGTCTCACATGAACTGGGATTTTGTTCCAGAGGGTAACCTCTGTGTTATGAATCTATCCCTCCAGCATGTTTTATTCATATTTGTGCAGAGGTTGAAATCTTTAGCTCGTGGTTCTGGTGGATCTGGATTTTTGAGATGGAGCATGTCCATCAGTTCTTGGTTGGACATGGCCCTATATGTTAGGCACAAATCACCTCTGAGCAGGCGGTATGCTACTGAATAGAGCTGGAGTTTCTTTAATCTAGCTGGATAAGGCACATGTTTGAGACCCATGATCCTCTTGGTGAGGTACTTCTGGGGTCTTTCCAGTTGTTGCATGTGCGGGTGAGATACATCCCAAATGGAGCATTATATTCAATCATGGGCCTGACAAGGGAGGAATATAGAGGTACAATGACCTCCTTTGATCTGGATGAGAATCCCTTCATGATGAGATGGGCAAGGTAGAATGTCTTTCTGACCACTTTGGCAACATGGTTGTCAAAGGAGAGGTCACTATCGACTTGAGTCCCCAGGTCTCTGATTACTTCTTTTGTACTCAGTGGGTTATTGTCTATGTGATAATTTGTGGGTACTTTGTTTTTCCCAAAGGGGATGACTATACATTTTTTGGCGTTAAGTTTGAGGCCATGATTCCGGCACCAGTTGTCTGTTTCAGTGAGACCTTTCTGTAGGATGTGTGCGTCAGCAGGTGAATCAACTATGGCACCCAGTTTGCAGTCATCTGCAAACTTCGTCAGCCATAATTCTCCCATATTTGCTTTCACATCCGAGAAGTAAATGCCGAATAAGAGTGGTCCCAAGACTGAGCCCTGTGGGACACCACTCGTGACTGGTTTTGAGTCTGACATGGCTCCAGCAATTTTGACCTTATCGGTTCTGTTGTTGAGCCAGTTTGCTACCCATCTTGTGACATATGGATTTACATTTAGGCTGCTGAGCTTGTCTATGATGCCAGAGTGTGGTATCATGTCAAAGGCTTTAGCCAAGTCCAAGTAGGCAGTGTGGACAACCTTGCCCTCGTCGATGGCACTAGTGACTGTCTCGAAGAAGTCAACCAGGTTCAAGAGGCAGGATCTGCCTTTTACAAAACCGAACTGGGTGGGATCAAGGGTCTGCAGATCTCCAATATCGCCATTTATGAGTTCCATGATGATTCTTTCCATAGCCTTGCAGACCAGGCTGGTCAGACTTATGGGGCGGTAGTTACCAGGGTCAGTAGAATTTCCCCCTTTGTGGAGTGGGACCACTGTTGCTGTGCGCCAGTGTTCAGGTACATATCCTGTAGTGAGGCTAAGACTGAATAGCGTTTTTAGGTGCGGGTTTAGTTAATCTTGAAGTTCACGTAACACGCAACCGGGGATACCATCGGGTCCCATAGATGCTGTGTTTTTTGCTTTGTTGAGTGCTGATTTCACTTGTATGTCTGAGATGACAGGTAGGTTACATTCAGCAGGGATAATTACTACATCTTTAGGGGGTGAGGGAGGGGAGAAATTTGCACTGAACCTATCTGCCAGAATATTGGCAATGTCGGTAGGGTCAGTGAATTTTTTGTCGTTGTGTACCAACTCAGAGCATATCTGAGAATTTCCTCCCAAGGTTCTGACATAATTCAAGAAGGCCTTGTGATTGTCTTTGGTATCCTTGGCAATCTTTCTCTCAAAGTTGGCTTTAGATGTTTTTATGAGAGAACGTAGTTTTTTACTTGTGGTGATCAGGGAAGCCTTTCCCTTGTGGGATTTGGCTTTGTCCTGCAGTAGCTTCCTTCTTTTGTTGTACAGTTTGTTTATAGCCGGGGTCCACCAAACCGGCGTTTTCCCTTGGTGGAGAGGGTCTTGGTTTTAGTTGGGATTGCTTGATCCATGCATTCTTGGAGATGTCCGTAGAAGGCTGTTGTGTAGGATTCAGCATTTTGGGATGTGGTTTTCATTAACCCAGTAGGCTTAAAGGATATCATTTCTGACTTAAGGAGTGTAAAGTCAGCTTTTGAAAAATGTTTCACTGTAGTCTTTTGTTCTGGGGTGGGGTGGGATATGTACATCCAACGTGATCAGTTTATGGTCAGATCTTACTAGTGAGGGGTTTATATCTGGTGCGGAGCATTTGGACCCCATGTTTGTGATAATCAGGTCAAGTATATTATCTCTCCTCGTAGGAGAAGTGACCAGTTGCTCCATAGCATTTGAGTTAATGAATTCCAGGAATCTTTGGGCTAGGGTTTTAGGGCTAGAATAGTGGGCCCAGTCTATGTTGGGGTAGTTGAAGTCACCCAATATGATGGTGTTTGGTGTGACATTCATATCCTCCAGTGTTTTCAGGAATGCTTGATGGGATTCCTGGGATTGGGAGGGTGTTCTATAACATGCGACCAGTTGTATGGCAGTTTTGCCTATGGTGAGTAAAACTTGTATGGTTTCTGATGCTTCATGGGTGGCCACCAATCGAGAGGTGTAGGTGTCCTTTATGAAATGGACACTCCCCTCCTTTGTGGTTCGGCCTGGAACTTGAGGCGAAAAGCATGATATGAGGTATAGCCTGGTAGCTGGAGTGCTCTCAGGAGCCTTGAACCAGGTTTCAGTTACTGCAGAGACATCGATGCTCTCCATACTGAGAAGTGCTTGAGTGCCTGCATCTTGAGATTTAGACTTCTGGCGTTGAGCAGCATTACCCTTAATTTTTTCCATTTTTGTTTTACGGAGGTTGATTTGTCTTTTGAGCATTGCCTAAAAAGGCACTATGGGGTGGCAAGAGCCTTGGCCAGTATCCAGTGGTGACAGGTGCAAGCCATCCCTTGAAACAACGTGGCTTGTCCAGCATGTCATCCCAGGCTGACAGACATTGGATCCCCTAGAATGACACCAGTGATTAAGCCAATTGTTAAAACTGATCATTTTGTCTTTGTACTGAGGCATCATTCTTGGTGAAGGCAGGATGCTGCTCAGGGTCAGGGTCATACCAGTCTGGGCTACATAATCGGAGAGCTCCTCAATGTCTCTTTTCATGTAGTCCAGGACGTTTCAGGTCATTCACACCAGCATGGACAATGACTGCATCATACTTGTACTTGCTTTGGAGTGACCTGAGTGCGTGTGTAATGTGGCGGATCCTAGCTCCCGATAGGCAGCTCACCGTTACCCTCTCCTTATTCAGCCTGGTAAGTGGAACGTCGGTGTGTCTGACTATAGAGTCACCTATTACTAATGTCTCTGGCATAGTGTTTTGCCTTAGGGGCTGTGATTGTGTGACACACCTGTTGTTTGAGGTATGTGTTGTAGGTGTTATGTTTGTGGGGGTGTATTTCTGGGTGTCTGCTTTGGAGGCCTCTGTTGTTTTGGTAAGTTTTTATAAGAGCCTCAGTATGTCTTTGTGTTCTTATGTGTTTGGTTTGTAGTGGTGGTGGTTTTATGTGTGACCGGTTTTGCTTCGGGTGTGGGTACCTTCTCCTCCTGTCTGGTCTTGCCAGTCCTGAGTTGAGAGAGTTCAGCCTCCAGTCTGGCTATATAGTTGCATCTCTCACAAGTATTTGTGTTAGTAGGAAGGAGGAGAGTGTTCTCTGTGTACATGAGACAATTGTAACATTGTCTTAAGATTCCCAGGTTAACCAGCTGAACAAGAGAGGATGCTAGTGGTCTACCACTCCACATACTAGAATATTATAAGGAGTGCTGTGCCTTTAAGGGAAGTGGGTATTCACAAGGGGTAGTGGATGGCTGTAGTGCTTACTTTAGTATAAGAGTGCTTACTTTATTATAAGAGTGCTTGCTAAGACTAGAAGTCCCGAAAACAAGTGCTAATATATACAGCTAAATAGACTGAGTAGAGCTTTCTAAGTGAAAATTGAAGAGCAGACTTGGCGGAGCCAGAAATAGTTTAAACCTGTATAGCCCTGAGACGGATTTTTATACAGGGAACTTGAAAAGAGCTAGAAATGGTCTAAAGCAACCAATAATTTACAGCTCAAGTGCTGAGGTCACTTCCCCAGGGACAGATAGGCTGCTCAAGGCTCCCCACTCCCACTGGTGAGCTCAGAAACTTCCTTCTATCCAAGTAAGGCAATGGCCTACACAGGAACTACACACAGCCCAGAATACAGCAAAGCCTGTATACTGGTCCAAACTAGTCGAGCAAAGGCGGGAAAACAAGGAGTATTTTTTTTGTTTTGTTTTTCAGGAAAGCACACAGAAATGCAGTTAAACAAACAGTAAAATCGATTTACACAGGCTAGCACACTTTAGTGGGCAGCCGTAACAAAACAGTATTAATCAACCAGAGTCGACCAAAATGCTACTTTTAAGTGCAGATACTTCAGAAATCAGCAGAGAGACACAAAAACAGTTATAGCTAGTTAAATGAAAGCCAGAGAGGACAATGCAGATAAAAAAAGCCAAAAAATACTTAAAATCTGGAAAGTGGTCGCTTCTTTCAGTTCTCTGTTGCCAGGACCCCTCTGCAGGACCACGTGGAGCTCTGTTTGGGTATATAGCCAGAAAAAAATGCCCTGAGGCGGATTTTTATACAGGGAACTTGAAAAGAGCTAGAAATGGTCCAAAGCAACCAATAATTTACAGCTCAAGTGCTGAGGTCACTTCCCCAGGGACAGATAGACTGCTCAAGGCTCCCCACTCCCACTGGTGAGCTCAGAAACTTCCTTCTATCCAAGTTGTTGTTTCATTGATTATTCTTTGCCCTTTTTAATACTGCTGATTATTAACTTTTAATTCACTTAGTTAAAGAAGCCATATGCAAAAGAGGTTTGGATGTCATAAGGAGCTATGGGTATTAAATTGACAAATATAAAAAAAGTGTTATAGGCATGAATGAGTTAAGTTGCCAATTGCAGTTTAGCACAGATGAGCAGCACTGCACTGTTGATCTCTGAACTATCTTGACACCCAGACAGAAATGACAGGATATCTCCAGTGTCTGTTTATGGTAACCAGGTTAATAGATCCCCACTCATTGCCTTCAGCTCTTGTGCCAGGAGTTTTGCCATACTACATGCCTTTGTCAGCTTGTTGTTGTTGACCTGTCTTCACACATGCACTTAGGTGCAAATTGGGCCATCAACAGTATAGATGTCCTTTATTAAGTTCTGCCAGATGTGCACACGGAAAGTAAGGTTTCTTGTTATAGAGCATCTGCTGACCATGATTCTGAAGGGCCTACAGCAGGAGTTTATTTCTTCTGGTGACAGCCACTTTAAAGCATGGTAGCCTGGTACTCGAAACAAATGTGTTTTAAGCTGTCAGCACGTCATACACAGTATTATTCCTAGTCAGCAACACAAAAAGCTGCTCAGTATTAGCAAGACACCTGCTACACATCCAAAATGCTGAGGGAGTACCCACCTGTTGGGCTGACATCCATGTGGCATGTTTCTTGGTGTTGCTTTAACATGGGGCAGGGGAGGAGGGACAAATTAGCCTGAAGAGAAAACCTTGCACACACATCTGTGCATGATAAAGCTCACGTCTTCCATATGTCCAATTGATTACAAAGGAAAACATAATTCCTCCTTGTACATTTTGGAAGGTTACAAGCATGGTGACCTGCATCTTGTTACTTCCCAATTTTTTTAAATTAGTGTTGTACAGCCTCACTGTCACTGACAAACACTGTATTTGGCCCCAAGGCACACTTGATGAGTATATATTTGCCAAGAGTTTGTTTATCCTGCCCACATTTAAGTTTGGGTTTTCAACATGACATCATGAAAGAAGTGAGTACAGTCCTCTTTTGCTATCCTCATGTCACCCTATGTGGCAGTGAGTACAAACCATCCTGTCTCTACAAACCAAAAGATCAAGCACAATCCACATGCAGGAAGAGTTTGGCCAAAAGTGCTACAGAAGCCAAGGAATGAACATCCCCTCCAGTGATCCCTGAAGTATCAATGAAGATCTGTTTGTTGAAGTGGTTAATTAGTATTAAAAGAAAATTGCTTGGTGCTACATGAGACTTCCTTCCTCCACACTCAGATTATTACTATATCTACGCATTCCTCAAATTTAGATTCTAAGGTGTGCATTGTAAAAAGTATATGCACACATCCACTGAAACATTAACTTTATGCTGGGATGTGAAATACAAGGGCAGTCCATTAACACCTCTGGACTGTGTAGGTTACCCACTCCAAAATATACCCCACAGTACCAGCTTTACAGTTACTGTGCTAATTCTTATTTCAGACAAATGAGTACAACTTAAAGGACTCACAGTATATACTATGTACTTGACAGACATAGCTCTCTCTTACAGGACACTGCAGTGAAAACTGAAACATATCAGAGGTATATATCAGCAAACAATACACTTCATACAATTTGCATATCACCACTGAGTGGAGGAGCACATTCACCGAGTATCCAGCCAACACCTTTGCCTCTTACCAGCACAGTGCTCAAGGAAACACACCTCACAATTTTAAGTGAATTTTCTGCATTATGTCCCCTCTACTTTAGCTGTCATGGCAGCAAAATCCACCCTTGTTTACAGCACCGTGAAACTGTGTACATCATTATTGTCATTTACACATATTGCTTACATCCTTACGGTAACAAACATTCATGAAGTCCCTTAAATTCCATACAAAGCCAATTTCAATCTCAGAAGCTTTGTTAATAAATTTACTGAATTACATGCTACCTTGGCCATCTACTCTCCAGGTACAGCTGTCATAGCAGAAACCTGGTTAAAGGCCCACATCAAACACTCTGAAATTACATCAAATGGATATAATATTATTAGAAAACACAGATTAAACAATGAGGTGGTGGTGTAGCAATTATGTTTAAAGTCTCTCTTAAAGTGGAAAAACTAAATTGTACTTCCCCAGACATCTCTAGTACTGAAATTCTAATCACTCACCCTCAAATTAATCCTCACAAAGCCATTGATATTATAGCTGCCTACCTGTCCTCTGGTAACAACCTTCCCAGTATTGAATCCCTCCTCTTTTGATCTGCATCATCTTTCAGACAAAAAACTATCATCTTAGGTGACTTTAATCTTGACTGTCTCTCCTGCTCCTCTAACTGCCCTACCAACTTTATTAACCTATACAGGTTTCACCCAAACTATAATCTAACCCACTTACACCGACAAACATTCCAAAAACAGCCACTACTTGACTGGCTATTGATCAACAAGCCAAACCTGGGGTGCTAAGCCGTCTGCTTACCAGTCACACAAACTGACCATACCACTACATATCTAGTAAGAAAAAGAATTCAAAGCCAAACCTACACACCCTTCAAATACACCCATAGCAAGAAAAAACTTCTCTCCTAATATATTTAATCTACTACTTCAACATTGTGATTGGTCTCCATTAAAAAACCTACAACTAGACCTTGCAGTGGAATACTTCAACAACAAATTCCTAGACATCCTAAATAATCTTGCCTTCACCAGGAAAATATGCTCCAAATCCAAACAATTACCATGGCAATCTAATGACTCTAAACTTCTAATTAAACAAAGGGATATAGAGTTTGGTCACTATATAATATCACCAAAGACAAAAGTGATTTCACCTTATATCAGCAATTAAGAAACCAAGCTAAGAAAAAAAATCAACAACAATAAATAAACTTACTTTCAAACCTGCCAACAAAAGCACCTGAACAACCCACAAGAGTCCTGGCAAAATATTAAGTACCTCCTTAACTCTGGAAAAACCTCCACACCTGCTCCCTCCACTTCTAATTCCTCTGAGCCTTTAGCCTCCCAGCTCAACTCTGACTTTATCAACTCTATCAACTCCCTCATAGACAGCACACAAAACTTACCACTCACAGTCCCCTCCCATAGAGAACACAAACTCTTTCTCCTTTAAACCCATCCAAACTACCTGCATTAAAAACTCCTAAGTTAACTAAAACCCTGCTGTCTTTCTGCTGACCAACTACCCAACAAATTGCTAAAAGTAGTTGCTCTTTCCATCGCCTACCCCATATCCATCTTAATCAATCCCTCTATCTCAGAACAGTATGTGCCTCACCTCTGGAAAATTTCTCACATCATTCACCTTCACAAGGGCGGCCCCTCTCAAGATATCTCAAATGACCGACCCTTTGCCATCCTCTCTCCCATAGCCAAAATCCCAGAAAAAAATGTATACACCAACAACTCCTGAATCACATCATCACTAACAACCTACTATCCAGCTCTCAACACAGCTTCAGACCTAAACATAGTACAAACACAGCACTAATAACCTTTACTGATATGATTCATCACCTCAAAAATGAAAGACAACTAGTCTCAGCAATTTTCCTGGATATGGCAAAAGCCTTTGACACTGTATCCCACTAACTGCTACTCAACAAACTTGCTACATACAATCTCAGTTTATCATCCCTAACATGGTTTCACAGCTACCTGTCAAACCATCGACAGGCAACAAAATGGGAGAACAAAGTCTCCCCGCTACTACTAGTATCCACTAGTGTACCCCAAGGATCCATACTTGGTCCCCTCTTTTTTGTCATATTTACCAACAACCTAAAGTCCACCACCCGACTTGCCACTGCCATCTGATACGCAGATGATTCCTCTCTTATTTTCTCAGCCCATCCCCCCAAAGGACTTCTACAAAAAATGCAAAATCTTTCCAGGACATTGAAAATTACCTCTCCAACCATCAACACATCCTAAACCCAAACAAGGCTAAGTTAATGATTTTCACGAACAACATCTAAGCTCGGCTCATTACCTCTCTCCATTTACTCCTCTAATGGAACAAAAATTGAACCCACAAATCAGACCAAGCTGCTAGGAGTTACAATAGATGAAAGACTAAAATTTGATAAACATATCTCCCTAGCAATCAAAAAAGGCTATACCAAACTTGGCCCACTCTATAGGGCCAAACCATACCTTACACATCAAGCCAGACTAGCCACAGCTAGATCTCACTTACTATCTTCTCTCCTCTACTGCTCATGTAATATTTTCACCAACCTATGTAAGGCTGACTTTAATAACCTAGAGTCCTGCTATAACAAAATAGCTAAGTTTGCCACCAATCAACCCTATAAAGCTCATCATTGTTCCTCTCTTCAACAACTCAACTGGCTGGAACTCCCCAACCTGTTAACACTAAACCAACTTACCTTTGCCCATAAAGTCATACATAACCCCAGTAACTGCCCTGCACTTTCAAGCCTGGTCGGACCTAACTTTAACTGCAGGTCCCGTAGGTCTTCCAACAGTCTAATGCTAAAAATTTTAAAATACCACCAAGACCACCGATCCAAGAAATGCTAAAAATTATCCAGTCTCACAACTATCATGGTGACTACCTCTGCTCCAGTAAAATAGATAAATAAGCCAGCATTTCTTCATTTAAAAAATGTCTACAAGAATATCTCAATAGCAAATGGCTCTGCCCCTGTATATCTCCTGGCTAATTTCTTTCTCCTATTTCTTCACAAGTCTCTCCTCATGTACCTCTCTTCAGCACCCTTAAGCAGCTAGTGCTTTTATCCTATGTTTTTTTTCTCTCAAACTGATTTGTTTATTTTCTGAAAGATTTTTTATTATTCCAGTTATCAATATCTCTGTATTATATTATACTATGTTCATGACTGTTTCTTAAGTAACTTTGTTAAAGTGCATTTTTGTTAATATCTGTTTTTAACTGCTTGTTTTTCTTAACTAATTGTTACTGTCCTGGAGCTTTTCTCCCCTGACTCCACAGAAAATGGGCTACTTGCCCAGTCAGACACCACCCAGTTAACAAATGTAAATAAATAAATATATATATATTTTTTAGTGAGATGAGCCATACTGCTTTTAACATAAAGTGACAAGGCTTTAAGCCTGGGCATTATACCAGTGAGCCTATTTTGAGTGACCTGCACTTTTGTCTCATCATGCATTTCAGCTGTGTCATGCTACGAGGTGCACTCCTCTTTGTGCACTCAAGTAAATATCTGAGAAGCACAACAAGCATGCATTAGTGGGTCAAAGATCCTAGCAGGAATGTGAGGGAAACTACTGCAATATTATGGCTTGTAGAGTTGGTAAAGTGGAGAAATGGAAAATGTATGTGCTGTACTGCTGGCTGAGTTAAAACATCATACCCTAACAACATCTTTCCACTCCGTGCATTTCCATGCTATGAAGTGATGATACCATGACTGATTACACTAACAAGGTGCACTGAGTTGCAGTCATGTGACAAAAGCAGCAATGTATGTGTGACCAAGAGCGAACTACCACATTTCTTTGGATTGTGATCCATTGAATGGCTATGGCTTTTGAGGGCACAGAAGATGGCAGGAGTTTCAGTTGATGCAGTAAGATCAGTAAGATCTTTATATAATTTAAGTATGGAGGTCACTGAGACTATTTGCTTGGGGATTCTTATGAATGTTCCCAGTACAAAGAGGTTGCTTTTCACAGTTTTCCAAGGGTGATGGGTGCTACTGCTCCTGATATCAGTTCTTCTGATGAGCTATGGCAGTACAGCTAAGGTGACTCGAGGAGGCATCATTCTGACCATCTGAGCCAATGAGAAAAAGAGGTCATAGAGGTTGCCCAAAAAATATTGCCAAGTATACTGGGTTGATCGCTGTCCTGTTATTGCTGTAAGATTTAAATGGGTCCTTGCAAGACATTTAATTGATGTATGTTGTATTTGTGTTCTTGTTTCTCAGATCAGAAGGAAATAATGGAGAATGCACTCATGTACTAGATAAGAATTAAGGGCATCTCCAAGCAAAAGGCTGAGTGTGATATTTTATGTACATCATGCAGTATGTCTAAACTGTCCAGATTTTCTCACAATGTCCATATTTTTCCTTCTATTCCTAACAATATATGTGGTTTTCTGACAAATCACTGAGGAGTGAAGTCAATAAATAATGACAAGCATTTGTGTTTCAGACTTCAAATCCTTCAAAAAATGTATACTATTTCAAAATCTATTACTCTAGGAAATTTCTAGGTATATAAGTGCAGTATTTAAATACTGTCCCTCATTTTAGGCCTTTATCCTCCACCCATTTTTTTAGGTTTTGTAAGCTTTTCACGGTCTTAGAAGTTGACAGGTTGACAACTATGATACACACTCTGATAAAACCTGTATAAAAACACACACACACATATATGTATATATATATATATATATATATATATATATATATATATATATATATATATATATATATATATATATTTATATATAGTTACAATCAACATTCCAATTGAAGGTTTGACGACCACAGGATTTTGAATTTTGATTGGTTGAACCTGTGTTGTCAAACCTTCTTTTATGCAGGTATTGGTTTAGCGAATGCATTGTGCATTTGCACATATATGGTTGGCCTTATGACAAGAGATCATGGTACAGTGTAGATCAGGAAATTTGCCTTTTCCCCACTGTGGTGTGATCAGGGAGTTGGAATATGTAATGTACGGGGGAGGGGAGGGCACAAATGGGGTATACAGGGGGGGCTTGCCCCCCTGATAAATAGTTTTGTCATGTGGCATGTAGTGTCCCACAGCAGTCTACAGATGTTAAGAATGGTAGAAATTTCTTAGGGAAGTGTGTTTGCAAAACTCTGACCTTCTTGACATTCCGTTTCATCTATCTGCTTCAATACTTTAGGTAGCATTTTGTTTTGATCATCGACCTTATGATAGTAAACTAGATATATATATACATATATATATATATATATATATATATATCTATATATATAGATAGATAGATATATATATATATATAGATATATATATAGATATATCTATATATATATGTATACATATATATATATATATATATATATATATATATATATATATATATATATATAAATATATATATATATATATATATATATATATATATATATATATATATATATATATATATTTATCTATATATATATAAATATATATATATAAATATATATATATATATATATATATATATATCTATATATATATATATATATATATATATATAAATATAAAACTATACATATATATAAATGTATATATATATATATATATATATATATATATATATATATATATATATATTTATATATATATAACTATACATATATATATATATAAATATACATATATATATAAATAAAATATACATATATAAATATATATATATATGTATATACATATACATATATAAAAATATAAATGTATATATATATATATATATATATATATATATATATGTGTATATAATATATATATATATATATATATATATATATATATATATATATATATATATATATATTATATGTATCTACATATATCTATATATGTATATATGTATATATTAAAAATATATATATATATATATATATATATATATATATATATATATATATATATAGATATAGATATAGATATATAGTTTATATATATATATATATATATATATATATATATATATATATATATATATATAGATATAGATATATAACTATATATATATATATATATATATATATATATATATATATATATATATATATATATATATATATATATATATATATATATATCTATATATATATATATATATATATATATATAGATACACACACATACACATATTTGTGTACATTTGTACAGTCACTGAAACCTGGTTCAAAGATGTGGAGAACACCCCAACCTTACCAGGTTACTCATCCTGCCATACTTTCAGACTCCAAATGGAGGGTTACAAAGCCAAAGGAGGTGAAGTTTCAATATTTATCAAAGACATACATACCTCCAGGCTGGTCAAACAGTATGACACACAGGAGACACTCCAAGTGCAGTTAACTGTCGACAAAAAAAACTCTTCAAGTCATAGCCAGCTACAGAACCCCAAACATGACTCAGGATTCCCACTCCTCCCATCTGGGCTTGAATCCATCAAGATTCAACCCTCTACTCTGATCTTGGGTGACTTTCAGTATCCAACCAAAGAGTGGAAGACCTATTCTAGCCCAAACATGATTGCCCAGAGATTCCTCAACTTTGTCAATGGCAATGCATTGGATCAACAGGTTGACACCCCTACAAGAGGTGAAAATATCCTAGACCTGATCCTAACCAACTTTAGCACTCTTACAGTGTCATCCTCCTTGGTAAGATCCAACCATAAGGCAATGACATTTGAAGTCTCCATGTCCCCTGACCCCTCCCCTTTTTCTGGGTCAAATGAAAAAACTTTTCCAAAACTGATTACAATCTCCTCATAACAGTTATAACCAGCTTCACAGCCACTGTCCCTTCAGTTGCAACTAGCACTAATGTCCAAGCCTACACCACAAAACTCTATGACTACCTACATAGCTGTATGGACTCAGCAATACCCAACAGGACCAAATCATCTGCCTCAAGGAAGAGTAAACCTGTCTGGTGGAAAGCAGCAATAAACATACACTATAATGGAAGGAAAAAATTGCTGTCCAGGGCCAAGGAGGAGCAGGTGCCAAGTTGAAATCAATCTCTCCTTTGTCTGAACAAGAAAATAAGGTCACTGTTTAAATCCTCTAAGGCTAACTTCGAGTCCATATTGGGCACATCCACCAAGGACAATCACAAGGCCTTCTTCACATATGTCTGCAATCTCAAAGGCAACACCCAAATCTGCTTTGAACCGTTGGTCAATAACACCACATACACAAAGGCCATAGATATAGCCAATCTGCTGGCAGACAGTTTCAGTAAAAACATCACCTCCATGTCCCCCCACCAGTAAACCAGGACATCCCCAGCACCTGCCCCCCCCCATCACCTGGGAGCAGGTCCTTAATGCCCTCTCAAAGGCAAAAAATACAGTGTTCCTGGGACCCGATAACATCCCTGGCTGTATCCTACATGAACTCAGACATGACCTCTCAGCACCATTAGACAGCCTATTCAACCAAAGCCTGAGCACCGGCTTCATCCCACCTGAATGGAGGACAGCCACTGTCATCCCTCTGCACAAAGGTAGAGCATCCACTGACTCAGGCAATTATAGGTCCATCAGCCTAACTAGCCTGATCTGCAAGGCCATGGAATTCATTATCATGGACCTTATAAATAAGGACATTGGCAACCTCCAAACACTTGACCCCCACAGAGTTTGGTTTTGTCAAAGGGAGATCATGCCTGTTAAACTTGGTCAACTTCTTTGAAACAGTCACTAAAGCCATGAACGAGGGGAAGACTGTGCACATCACCTACCTTGACCTAGCCAAAGCCTTTGACACTATTCCCCACTCAGGCATAATAGATAAACTCTCCCAGCTAGGCATCAGCCCATATGTTACCAGACAAGTAGCTAACTGGCTCACTGATAGAACCTACTCAGTATAAGGAGGGGAAGCCACATCTAGTAGTAGACCCGTAACGAGTGGTGTACCCTAAAGATTGGACTTGGGGCCTCTGCTGTTTGGAATATACTTTTCTGAGATGCAAGCCAAAACCAGTGGTGTGCAGATGACTGCAAGCTAGGTGCTGTCTTAAATTCTCCTAGTGATGTGAACATCCTCCAAGAGGGCCTTACCCAAACTAATGACTGGTGCCAGAAGCATGGCCTCCAACTGAATTCCAAGAAATGCATCATTATCCTCTTTGGGGAAAATGTCATCCCCACTAATTTTCACATTAATAGCAACATACTAAGCATGCTATCAGTCGTGATGGTCTTGGGCACTCAGGTTGATAGCAACCTCACTTTTGACCACCACGTTGCCTCCATTGTACGTAAGGCTTTCTACATGGCCCACCTCATAAATAAGGGTATTTCATCCAGGAACAAGGAGGTCAAAACATCCCTGTACTCCTCCCTTATCAGACCCATTATCAAGTACAATGCCCCCTTTGGCATGTACTTTGCCAAGCACATGCAGCAGTTGTAGAGACCACAGAGGTTCCTGAAAAGGAAAATCCAGGATCTCAAACACTTATCCAATACACATAGTCTAAAAGCCCTGTCCCTCCACTTAGTCTTATACAGACTGTTCAGAGGTGACCTGTGTCTAGCATACAAGGTAATTTCAGACCCATCCTTGATGGAGTTGCTGCATATCCATAAGACAAACTTTACTCACACAACCTGCATGCAAGGTCTTAACCTGGTCTGTGACATTAATAGAACTTGTTGGTGGGATAGATTTGTGTCCCAAAGACTCTCCCCATCTGTGGAATAGACTTCCTCTCCATGTTAAGCAGATTACCTCTCTAGTCATCTTTAAGGGGAACCTGGATGATTGGACGGGAAACATAAAATATAGCCCTGGGATCCCACCTGTGTTCCTGTTGGACAGGAGAAACAGGTGCAGACTTTGAGAGAACATGGGTGAAATTCTTGGCTAGGCTTATAAGGGCCTCTGGGCCAATAGCCTAGTATCATTCTATGAACCTATATATATATATATATATATATATATATATATAGATATAGATATGTATATATGGAAATACCTATATATTTGTCTGTGCATGTGTGTGTGTGTGTGTGTGTGTGTGTGTGTGTGTGTGTGTGTGTGTGTGTGTGTGTGTGTGTCTGTGTATATACACTCACATCCACAATTTAAATTTTTAGGGGATACTCACTGACTTTCTTATATTCATGGAAGTTTCAGGCTCTGTCTGCATAGACAGCATGCCAAGTACATCACAGTGCCTGACGTACAGGAATGAAGCAGCAGTTGTATGCTGTGTTTACAGTCACAGCCCAGGTGGATACATACGGGGATGATATGCTTACTTCCTGGCTGTGCATCACTACATCATATGCTCCTTGCCTGTGCACTTCCATCTGGCATAATTGCAGGTATTAGTGATAGATTGCTGGTCTGTTCCTTAGCATGTATCAAACTATAATAAGGTAGTTGCCAATCATAGTTGTTTTTGTTGACAAAAATTGCATGTGTGCCTTTGGTACACCATACTGGCAGCATGTTGGGTTGCATAAATAAGTGACACTGTTCAAGTTCACATGACAGGTCTTTGACTTTGTCCCGTGCAACTTTCCCACAGGGCCACACACACGTATACTCTCCATGGGGTATTATGTCCAACATCACCATCCTACCAGTGTAGCCACAACTCTTCCCAGTTGGTCATTATTACCTTACCACTGCTATCTTGTATGCACATCACTGAATAGGCACATTTGACTTTATATACCTAGTCAGCAGTATTACCCTAAACATAGTAGCATATGTAGTAACTGTGAAACAAACCAATAGGTACCTGTAAGACTGATCTTCAGAAGCAATCTGAGTATAAATGTCGTTTCTTTCTCTTTTTCACAATACTTTATCTATCTATGTATTTCTGTATTAGAGAACTGAGTATTGTAGAATTCCTCTTCGTTTAACATCTGCTTAGTCAAGAAAATTTAGTTGATTATACAGATGGTCAACAAATGCATGAGACTGCACAATTCTCAGGGTTGGGAAATATGTCCTTTCCTCAGTATTGTACAATCTCGTAGTTAGTATATATATAAATTAGCAGGGGGTATGGGAGGTGCAGGGGGCTTGCCCCCCCCCACACACAAAAACAATTTGTTATACTATTTTTTTTGTTTGTTTATGTAGTGCATGCACCAAGATTGTTGCTCAGTGCATGCCTACTAGAATGTATATACAGCCACTATGGACCACAGGCTAGCCACTTCTTTTGCTGCCGATGGGGTCCCTCAATGGGCAGGGGGGATCCACTCTTGCTAGTCTTGGGAGAAGGAGCAGGGAATGTGCCCCTGCTTTACCAGAATGTTGCACCCATCCCTAAAGAAGCTGTTGCTGACAATATTAGCTCAGTTTTGTCAACTTTCTTGTCAAAAAGAAACAGTGAAATAAATATTTAACTGCTCCTGTATAAGTTTCTCTGCACAGGAGTAACTTATTGGGCTTCGCTCAGTGTCTTGTATGGGCTTTTGATAGTTCTTATAAGATAGCTTCTTGTAAAAGTGGTGCAGCAGTTGCATTGTCACCTCACAGAAAGCAGTTCTCTGGTTTGATTCTTGGATGGGGTGCCTTCTGTGCAGAGTCTGCATGTCCTCCCTGCAGTCATGTGGATTTCCTCCAGGTGTTCTGGTTTCCTCTCATGTTACAAAGACATGCGTCTGGAGTGTTTCTCCCTGGGCCATTGCTGAAAATTGCCTTTGTTCCAAGTCAAGGTAAGCAAATGTTAAATAAGAAAAATAAATAAAAAAAGAATAAGAGTTTCCTCTTTTCCTGAAGAGGATCAAGACTTTGAATTTGTAGTAAAATGTGAAGGGACTCAAGCAGTTTTTTGCCCACAGATTTCAGATTCAGATTGGGATTCAGATTCAGATGAGATTATGATATCTGAATCTGCATGTGATTGGTTCTCTATCTTTGAGACTATTTCCACAATGTGAAAGTATTTTCAGTGGGAGAGCACTGAGGTTTTTCAGTCCCTCACAAAATACTAAGAGTTGTTACAACTTCCTAGAACCTTCACCTATCCCCAAATTTAGTTAGCATTGGAGGATGTGTTTATCACAGCCTGTGGTTTCTCTGAGAGCAAGCCTACTGCCCTTAAGAAAGTAAACAGAATGTACAAAGTTCCTCAGTCTTTCAACTTTTTTATAAAGTAATCCGAAAAAATATTTTATAAACTAATCTCAGGCATGACCATGCAGCTGGAACTTTAGTAAAACAAACAGCAGACAAACATTTTGTTAATTTTAGTCATTTTCCTTTTGACAAGGATGGTAAATCAATTGATAAGTTTGGAGGGAAAGCATATGCTTCTGCTACTTTGATTTTTAGAATTTTGAATTGTCAGGCTCACATGTTAATGTTTATTCTAACCTAATTGTGAAACTATGAGGAATGCTTTTGGCTTTTACTGAAGTTTCCTTTTGCGAGGAAAAATCTGCTTTGTGTGGTTTAGTTTCTTCCATATTTTTGCTACCCTAGTATGTTTATGACTGCAGATATTGCATCCAAGCAACTGCCACTGGTACTATGTTGAAAAGATTTGCTGACTGCATTGTCAAAACTCACAAGATATGAAAAATGAGATTCTGAATTCTCCATTAGGTAGAGATTCAGTTTTTGGTCTTTCTGCTGCAAAGATTGTCAAAAATATGATGAAATATGAAAGTCGATTCAGGGAATCTTTCAGATTTTTCATCCCTCCTTCTATAAATTTTCTAAAGGATTTTCTGTTCCCCTTTTCCAGTTTTGGCAAGAAACAAAATAAACAGGTTCAGCAGAATGCTCATAAGCAGACTTTAAAAATCAATGTCAGGGAGGTTCCCAAATGAAAGCTGGAACCACCCCCCCTGAACAAAGGACTGTGAAATAATGCAGAATGACTATTTAAGGGACCTTGCGCCCCCCACCCCAAAAAAAAAGCTTTCACTCTGGTAGTTGTTTATTCTTTACAGAAAACTGGAGACAAGTTTTCAATCCTTCTTTGCTAACTCAATATGTGGCAGTGCTCAAGTTTACAATAATTTTACTTTACAACTTCTTACCCCTTCTTCCTCAATTGAGGTTTTTAGCCATCTTAAATTTAAAATATGCATGTCATCACATTCCTCTTCATCCAGATTTCAGACATTTTGTAAGATTTTTTTTTCTGTCTAGATCACATTATCAGTTTTCTGCCTTACCTTTTAGGCTATTCACTGCTCCAAGGGGGTTCACAAAATGTGCAGCTCATGTTATGGCAGGCTACTGGTTATCCACATTTTTCCATATTTAGACAACTTGTATAACTTTGCAGAGTCTTTTTCAAAGTGTCAGGATTCTCTCACGTGGGTGATAGATCTCCTACACAGGCTGGGATTCCCAGATTCCCAACAGAACATTCAAAAGACTTTTTTTTTACTCCATCACACGTGATTGTGTATCTGCAGTCTCTGATAGACACCTCAGTACAAATAGCTCTTCTTCTACAGAAAAAAATAGATCTATATTTAAATCTATTTACAGGGGATTTCTACAGGCTGTAGTCACTGCAAGGGAATACCTCAGGATTTTGGGTCTCATGGCATCCATGGTTCTTATGATATCTCTTGGAAGACTCCACACAAGAATGATAGAATTGTATCAGAAGTCTCTTTGGTCCCAGCATCAACAGCCATTATCTTTTCAAATTTCAGTTCTAGGATTTGTGAAAAGAGAAATCACATCATGGAGACACGAGACACTGAATATCGTTGAATCCAAGACACCCTTTGCCTTCCTGCTCCAAATCAAACTGCCACTATAGATGCCTCAAAAACAGCACAAGAACAATTAAACTGGTAAAACACACAAAAAACAAAGTAGCTGGAGTACCTTCCAACAAAACAATTTATTGTTAGCGCTTTCGTTTAGACAAATTTCCAAACTTCTTCCGACATCGTATCCCAACGTGCAATAGTATTAATAGGGGCAACAATTAAACTTTGATTGCTCAGCAAATTAGGTCCTTAAAGCTGTATATACCCAAACTGTAGATACAAAATTGAATACCTCAGAAACACATTGTGAAGAAGAGCTCTAATTCAAAGTATAAAAATGCTAAAATAACACATTGGAAATATAAACATATACACTAAAAAGTTTATAAATATCATAATAAAATTTAAATACATATCAGTTAAAGAATAAATAAACTAAGATAAAATAAACTATTGGGTTATAATAATTATGACCAAGTAAGATATAATTAAGTTTTACCTAGTCAATGCTTTAAGCTTCAGAATACACATGATGGAAGCATATTCACTGAGCCCAGGAAAAATATGGGCAGAGGTATGGATTTGTCATAAAAGCTCATTTTCCTCAAGCCTAAGCTGCCAGGGACCTCCTCTTACACTATGCTTTTCTTGGTGTAAGATGGTAAAAAGAAATCTGTGTGTGGGGTGGTCTAAATTGTGCCTGGCAAGTGCATTAAGTGAGTTACCTTTATTAATATGGTAAAGATGTTCATAAATTCTTTGTCTTAAAGACCTCTCTGTTTTCCCAATATAAAATGATTGGCATAGTTGACATAATACTCCATAGACTATTGCCTTAGATTCACAGTTGTATTTCGACTTCACTTGAAATGTTTGACCTCTGATGATAAAGGTATGACCAGTTTTAATATGTTGGCACTGATTACAGTGTCCACATTTTAACATCCCCTTATTCACGTTTTTAACTGCCTTGTTTTGTAATTCGACAAGATTCTTTAAGTCTGGCCCTTGTCTATAAGATATACGCAAAGGCTGATCAAACTTTCTGTTTATGTGTGTATCTTCTAAAATAAGAGCCCAATTTTTATGTATTATATTTGAAACAAATTTAGCATTTATGGAATATGTGATAATAAATGTGGGACCAGTATAAGCTACCTTGTTGTTTCGCAAAGTAGTAACTGTAGTGTCCGTGTGATCATGTAATGCTTCTGGCGGGTTATAACCCTTGTTCAATATAGGCCAAAAATGCCCATTCTGTCTTTTATTAGTAACTTCCATCCAAATTCGGTCAAATAAAGACCTAAGATAGCCTCTACTAGTGAACATATCTCTGAGAAGGTTACATTCAACTAGGAAATCATGTTCCAAGGAAACCATCCTAGCAGCCCTCACTAACTTTCCCTTCATAACTGCCTTCTTTTGATGGAAGGGGTGGCTGCTAGAAAAATGTAGAAATGTATTCGAATATGAGGGTTTCCTGAAAATTATAGTTTTATATCTATTATAAGCTCTATCCTTAGAGATAGACACATCCAAAAAATTAATAGTGTCAATCTCAAACTGATATGTGAAATCAAGGAAATCAGTTAGTTGTCGAATCTCATTGATAAAGGGCAAAACTGTAGACTCATCACCTTTCCAGATAAAAAACATGTCATCCTGGTATCTCATGTACCAGGATGTATATCTTTGAAAGAGGTTACTTTTAAACAGGAATTCATGTTCCCAATAAGCTAATACACAATTAGCAAAACTAGCCCCACAGGGAGCCCCCATGGCTATGCCTGACATTTGTTTATACAACTGACCATTGAACAACATAAAATTATTAGAAAGGACTAATTGTAGTAATATTTCAATGACATTAATGTCATTATTACCTATTCCTTTATCTACAAGTAAGGCCCTAACCCAATCAAGTCCAAGCTCTTGGGGGATGACGGTATATAAATCTTTATATAAATCTATATATCGACTGTTAAAAAATTATAGTCTGCATTAAATTCTAGATTATTAATACCATGCAAAACCCCCCATGAGTCCGAGCAAATTTGTTTCTCCCTTTTGATTATTGGTTTGAGCCTATTATCCACATATTTAGCACAAACATATGTGATTGATTCCCTCCCATCCACTATTGGTCTTGGGGGTGGGTTGTGAATGCTCTTATGCATTTTTGGAGAACCAAAAATCATGGGTATCCATGGTGCTATCATTGTCAAGTAGTGCAAGGTATCCAAACTAATACTTCCTTCAAGAAATAAATCATTGATGGTATCACTTATTTTCTTATATGCAATATTTACCTGATTAATACTAGAATCACAATATTGGTCACAGTCTAAACCATTTAACATTCTCTGTTGATATTCATTCTCATACATGAATATTAGGCCTCTGCCCTTATCTGGCTTCATAATTCTAATGCCCTGCATTTTTAAAAAAGCTATTAACTCATATTCATCAGATGTCATGTTAAATTGCATATTCTTCATATTATAACCCAATAAACCTGTACATAGATCCATTTCACAAATGTGTTCAAATAACGCCAAGGTTGGATGCAAGGATGGATTAAATAAACTAGAGACTCTTAAGTCGCTAGTTAGACCAGGGGTATTACCCATAAGAACAGTGAGATTAAGTTTACTGACAAAACTTTTCAAATCTAAAATCGTTCTTGCCAAGTCTGCTTTTTTATCAGGGACAAAGGACAATCCCTTCAACAAAAAATCAATAAACTGAATATTAACATCTAGATTAGTACAATTAAAAACTTTAAAGTCACTTTTACTACTAATTTAGATAGAAGGGTGAGCAGGAGTAACGGAAATAGGGAGTCTTGGTCTACCTCCTCTGGCGATTCTGCTTCCTTTGTTGACGACCCTGTCCCTTGGCATATTGTTGTTGTCTGGGTAATTTTGAGCGAGCTCCTTGAAAACCCTGGCCATTAGTCTCATTGCAATTGTTAGCTGGTAGTTGTTGTGCCCCTCCATCATTTTTTGTCCTTTCACTCCGTCTCAGTTGCTGGGGTTGTGGGATGACGTAACTTCCTCCATCTCCGTCATCCTCATTGCCTGACAGTTGATCGCAATTAACTCTTCCCTCCCCCATGGAAATAATTGGTTGTGGTGGGAGGGGGCAGGCAATCCCTTGTTCGTAGGCACGGACATCTCTGTCAAAATTTTTCTTCTTGGTGTCTATAGCACGTTTTATGACAGAGTCTATGGACGAAAAAATATGGCCATAATCATATCTATATCTATTAAAATCTGCTTCAACAGTAATATCTCTTTCCAAGGTTTCCAATTCACTTTTAAGTGAATTGATTTGAGTTTCATAGTATCTGATCAGGGAACCTAGGAATTCAATCCCCTGTCTGTCAAACAGATGTAATAATTCATGATGAAACGTGGATTTAGGAATAAGGCCCATAGGATAACGCCATTTCCGGAGCCCTTTCGGAATGATACCCTTATTAATACATTCCTGTAGATAACTGATCTCCAGCTGGAGCTTCCGGTATCTAAAAAGTTTTTTATCAAATGTATTTAAATTCAAAATAATTGCTGGAGAACAACCGACATGAGGGCTGTTCGTGTTGCTATTGCTAGCATTCAAACCGGCAAAGAAAGCCAGTGTTTTGATGTATTTGGCCATAGCACATATAGCTTTAGGTTGAGAATGTTCTGGGGAGATGTTATTGATATTCGGCCTGTTATTGGAAATATCAAGGCCATGGTTAGCGCCATGATTAAAGCCAAGAGGGTGATACCTAGAACTAGACAAAGTACCATTAGAAACTTCCGCATAGGTCTGCACTTGCCCACTGAGATGAAGTTGACTAGATGGTATAGTGGGTAAACCATGAACGTCGTTTATCTCTTCTATACTTTTGGACAGAGTATTAACTCTGTTCATTAATTGCAGAACAAGCAAAGTCAGATTACCAATGGCATTAGCCTCATTGTTATTCATTACAGATAAACGATTGTCTTCTTGAATAAATAAAAGTTGAGAGGTAGACGCAGCTTCACTTGCCATAGCAAACTCCAAAATAGCACAAGAACAATTAAACTGGTAAAACACACAAAAAAACAAAGTAGCTGGAGAACCTTCCAACAAAACAATTTATTGTTAGCGCTTTTGTTTAGACAAATTTCCAAACTTCTTCAGACATCTTATCCCAACACGCAATAGTATTAATAGGGACAACAATTAAACTTTGACTGCTCAGCAAATTAGGTCCTTAAAGTTGTATATACCCAAACTGTAGATACAAAATTTAATACCTCAGAAACACATGATGCCATATTGTGAAGAAGAGCTCTAAGTCAAAGTATAAAAATGCTAAAATAACACATTGGAAACAAACATATACACTAAAAAGTTTATAAATATCATAATAAAATTGGAATACTTATCAGTTAAAGAATAAATAAACTAAGATAAAATAAACTATTGGGTTATAATAATTATGACCAGGTAATATATAATTAAGTCTTACCTATTCAATGCTTTAAACTTCAGAAGACACATAATGGAAGCATATTCACTGAGCCCAGGAAAAATATGGGCAGAGGTATGGATTTGCCATAACAGCTCATATTCCTCAAGCCTAAGCTGCCAGGGACCCCCTCTTACACTATGCTTTTCTTGGTGTAAGATGGTAAAAAGAAATCTATGTGTGTGGGGTAGTCCAAAATGTGCCTGGCAAGTGCATTAAGTGAGTTACCTTTATTAATATGGTAAAGATGTTCATACATTCTTTGTCTTAAAGACCTCTCTGTTTTCAAAATATAAAATGATTGGCATAGCTGACATAATGCTCCATAGTCTATTGCCTTAAATTCACGGTTGTATTTCGAATTCACTTGAAATGTTTGACCTTTGATGACAAAGGTATGACCAGTTTTAATATGTTGGCACTGATTACCGTGTCCACATTTTAACATCCCCTTATTCACGTTTGTAACTGCTTTGTTGGGATAAGATGTCTGAGGAAGTTTGGAAATTTATCTAAATGAAAGCGCTAACAATAAATTGTTTTGTTGGAAGGTACTACAGATGCCTCAGACTTTGCTTGCTCAGCAGTATCAAGGAGGGATAAAAGTGCAGGGTCTCTGGGATGAGAAAGACAAGCCAAAACACATAAACATAAAAAGGATGCAAGCCCTTATCAAGGCTTTCAGCTTTCTGAATCATATTTGGTACCCAGGACCTCCTCAAGAAGTTATTGACAACACCATAGTGACATGGTAGATAAACAAGAGAGGATACATGAGGCAATACTCCCTGTTCAGACTAGCCAGGTTAGCATAGGATATACCTTTACAGCATGATCTCACTCTACAGGCATCCAATATTAAGAGCAAACTGTGTGGCAGATAAGCTGATCAGGGTGAAGGCTGACCCTCATTAATCAAAACTAGATCAAAGGTCTTCCAAGATTTAATCCATCTGTGGGGAGTTCATCAGGTAGACCATTTCATCTCCACTCAGACAAGCCACTGTGAAATTATGTTCTAGAACTTGATGCTAGAAGGCCTAGAAGACAGAATGCTCCTGTATGCTTTTACACCCCGTCCACTGATATCGAAGATAATTGTCAAAATTCAAAAGAATACCTCCAAGGTCATTGTGGTGGCCTCCTTCTGGACCAGACAACAGCAGCACTCTGTTCTTTTGGAACTGGGCAGAAGCAACTACTGCACCCTTCCTCTCAGATTGTATCTACTCACACAAGTGCAGAGCTGATTGATACATCCTTACTACAAGCAATGACAAAAACTGAGTGGCTGGGTGATAAGGCCCTAAAACATAATTGCCTTCTTTACTGAGGACATACAGTAAATATTAATGGAAGCAAAAAGCCTGCTACTAAAAATTATATATATGGTAATGGAAAAGGATTTCTAATTGGTGCCAGCAACATAACCAGTACACACTCTGGACTGGTGTGTCTCTGGTTTTGCAATATTTGTGTAAGTTAACTTCTATGGTCTGTCTTATTCATCTGTCAAGGTTAATTTGTCAGCCATTTCAGCATATCTGCTCATGGATCCCCCTCTCTTAATGCATTCTCATGTCAAAATGTTTTGAAAAAGGTGCTATATAAGAAACCTCCAGGACAACTGGCAACTTCTTCTGTTACTAAAAAAAAACTATCCATTTCCTTGTGTTCTTTAAAGAACCCAAAATGAGGAAGAAAAGCTACTTCTTACCGTGACAACACAGGTACTCTCTTGACAGAACAAAATCTTCCAGAACATCCAAGCAATTGTTCATTTCTTGTAAATGTAAGGAGAAGGGTGACCTGTGTCAAAGCAGACGATTTCCAAATGGTTGTCTCATGCTATTATCTTTTATAATTCCCGCCACAACAAAACTATTCCAGTCAGGGTCAAGTTACTCTATATCAGGTTATTTGCTTCAATTATGGCTTTTTGGAAAGGACTGGACTCTAGAAACATTCTAAAATCAGCAATTTGCTCCTCTGTACATACTTTTACAAAGCACTGCAAGTTAGATTATTTTTTCATGTCTAGGCCAGGATTTGCTAGGACCATTTTCCAGGGGCTTCTGAACCCTTCACCTTCCACCTACCAGATGTTCTAAGCTATGGCAATCAGTGATCAGTAGGATAACCTCTTAGTATAGTTGTGTAAGTAAAATTACTATAACAGTATATGATTAATGATCACTGTGGCAGTAGCTAGTCCATCCCTCCATTTTACTTGTCTTTGTTGCATTTTTTATGCCAGGATGTGGACATGGGATTTTGCTTTTCCTAGTAATGTTTTCTTGGGGCTTATCTCTCTCAGACTCGATCACACTTGGCATAAAATCTCTGAAGGGCTTGGTGCCCAAACATATATTTTAGTTGGGTATGTTTCCATCATGATCCCAGAGAGTTTTTTTTTTTCTTTACAAATTCAGTGAAGTATAGCAGTGCTTTTGTGAACTGGATGGAAACCATATGGAATTTTGCTGAGAGAAGACTGCTGCTTGTTAGATACTATTGTAGTCACATGCGAACACATTTCCACAAAACATTTGGTAGGATGGAGAGAGAGGGAAATAGCAACATAAAGAGAAGGCCTACTGAATGGAAATCTTTCAGCTTAGTAAAGTTGCCAGTTTTATGTATGACAACAGTAACTACATATCCTCTTAGCCTGGGAACATCAGCACTATAGACTGATCAAATAAAGGGTACATTATGGGGCATCTGCAGCTATTTTTACATTTTTGTGGGAATAGACCATCAGTTGTGGGTGAATATGGTTTTAGTTCACCAAATGGAGCTTGAAACAATGTTGAAAAGTTTAACAATGAGATAAGATTTGGAAGTTATTTAAAATCCAAAATTCCCATTTATGAAGCACTGCCAATGTGCTTGTTAAGCACCTAGATGAAGTCTTCTGTATTGATATTACATCAGAGATTTGGTTCATAGGTAGGTACTAGGCTATCGGCCCAAGGGCCTACGTAAGCCTAGCCAGCAAGGTACCATAGCTTATGCCACCCAAGAAAGTTATTTTCCTCTGCCACTGTGAGCAGAGACACATAATTGATTCCTGGGGTGTATTTCCTATTTCCCATCCACTCAACAAGAGTTTTCTTGAAGAGTGCTAATGATGAACTTTGCTTGAAATAGATGGGTAACTTGTTCCAGAGTATAAGAAGTCTCTGGGACAGGAATCTATCCCTCCACCATGTCCTGTTTATTGTGGTGACGAGGTTTAGGTCCCTAGAGGGTTAGCTTGGAGGGATTGGGATTTCTTTAGGTGTAGCATGTCCAACAGCTCTGGGTTTGACATAGCTTTATATGTTAAGCAGAGATCACCTCGGAGTAGGTGATATGCTACGGAGTAAAGCTGGAGTTTTTTGAGGCGGTCAGTGTAGGGTATTTGTTTGAGGCCAGTGATCCTCTTTGAGAGGTACTTCTGTGACCTTTTCAGCTGCTGCATGTGTCTTGTGAGGTACATTCCAAAAGGGGCGTTGTACTCTATAATGGGTCTAATGGTGGTAAGGTTTCTCCAAATACAGTAAATCTGATATATTGCCCCATTAATGCATGGACAGATATGTATGCTTTAGTTGTTGATTTTGCTAGAATTTTCTTTTGTTGTGAATATTTTTTTGTCTACATGGTTATAAGAAAGCAGTTATGCCTACCAGGCAGTGAGTTATAGGAGAAACATCACCCACCCAGCAGAAATGTGAGGACTGATGCCACAGGCGGAGGGCTTCTACAATCCCTGAAAGAGTGTTATTTCCCAAATAACATACACCCTGGAGTGCATTATTGCACATAGAGAATAGTCTATCTGATAACTTGTTTTCTATCAGATGTTTTACCACTCTCTACTTTTTTATATTAATGATGTAAAATAGTCCCTCTGACTAATGTTTCAAACCTGCTGTAGCATATGTCAGTGCTGTTGGACAAAGTATTTTACTTCCAAAATATAAGTTATGGAAAATTTAATGTCCTCTCTCACACACACACACACACACACACACACACACACACACACACACACACACACACACACACACACACACACACACACACACACACACACACACACACACACACACACACACACACACACAGTCAGCAGTTACATCCACTTTGTTGAGTGAATGCACCTCAGTTGTCTCATTAGAAGTAAATGAATAAAAAATGATGAAATTCAAGACAACGCAACTCTCCCCCTGCCCTTCACTCTCCCTGATTTTGCCACATAGTAATGCTAATGAGAAGCTTTGTTTGATATAGATAGGTAGTCTGTTCCAGAGTATGGGAAGTCTCTGGGACAGGAATCTATCCCTCCGGCATGTTCTGTTTATTGTGGTGACAAGGTTTAGCTCCCTAGAGCGTGTAGCTTGGAGGGGTTGGGATTTCTTTAAGTGGAGCATGTCCAACAGCTCTGGGTTTGACATAGCTTTGTATGTTAGGCAGAGATCACCTCTGAGTAGGCGATACGTGATGGAGTAAAGCTGGAGTTGTTTGAGAAGGTCTGCGTAGGGCATCTGTTTGAGGCTGGTAATCCTCTTTGTGAGGTATTTCTGCGGCCTTTCCAGTTGTTGATGTCTTGTGAGGTATATACCAAAAAGTGTGTTGTACTCTATAATGGGTCTAATGAGTGATGAGTAGAGGGGAACAATGACCTCTTTTTTTTGGATGAGAAACCTTTTGTGATGAGGTGTGCCATGTAGAAGGATTTCCTGACTACTGTGGTGGTGTGATTATCAAAGGAGAGACTACTGTCCACCTGTGTCCCAAGGTCTCTTAAGATGACATGATCAACAGACCATGATGCTTTGCCAGAGATGGTCTGCACCTGTCACCCCTGGGATTCAGGTTACTGGCAAAGGCTCTTGCCACCACTATAGGGCCCTTTTTAGGCAAAGTTCAAAGGACAAAACCACCACTGTAGTAGGTACATGCATGCAAAATCTGAAGGTAATGCTACTCAATGCTAGAAGTCTAAACCTCAAAATGCACTCTCTCGAAGCAATCCTAAAAATGGAGAACATCAATATCTGTGCAGTAACTGAGACCTGGTTCAAGGCTCCAGAGAGCACCACTGCAATACCAGGCTACAACTCTTACCACACTTTTTGGCCACCAAACCAGGATCGAAACACTAAAGGTGGAGGAGTGTCCATATTCACCAAGGATATTCACACCACCAGGTTAATTGCCCAACACAATGCGTCTGAAATTCTCCAGGTGCAACTAACACTAGGCAAGACTGCAATCCAAATTGTAGCTTGCTACATATCCCTCACCATGCCCCAAGATTCTCACTACACCTTTCTAAACATACTGGAAAATATTAATATACAACCAAACACCCTAATACTGGGTGATTTCAACTACCTGCCATTAACTGGGAAAACTACTCATGTACCAACACCTTTGCCCAACAGTTCTTGGAATTCATAAATTCCAATGCCCTGGATCAACTAATCCATAGTCCCACCAGGGGCTCCAATATCCTAGACCTGGTCATTACCAACATGGGAAATCGATGCTCCACATCTATGGTCACCCCCTCGTTGGCCAGGTCAGACCATAAGCTAATCACCCTTAACATCCACAACTCAACCCCACCCCCCAGTAAGGAAACCTCCATAAAAAACTTCTCCAAAGCCAACTACATGCTAATCAAGTCAGAAGTTACAAACTTCATGACACCCATGCAGACGGGAACTGAAAGTTCGACTGCTGAGTCCTGCACTAAAGCACTTTATGAGCACATCCACTCATGCATGAATTGTGCCATCCCAAATAGAACCAAGATGTTCCCCTCCAAAAAAAGGAAGCCAATCTGGTGGTCCCCTGCCATAAACAAACTTTACAACAAAAGGAAGAAACTGTTGCAGAAAAGAGGAAAATCCCAGGATGCAAAAAACTCCCTTACCAGCCTCAGTAAGAAGGTGAGATCCCTCATAAAATCCTCCAAAGCTAGTTATGAAAATAAAATTGCCAAAGATTCCAAATACAACCACAAGGCATTCTATAACCATGTCAAGAATCTAAATGGCAATGCTCAGATCTGCTCTGAGCTACAACAGAATGGCATTAAATATACTGATCCCAAGGATATTGCCAATATCTTGGCAGATTGATTCAGTGCCAACTTCACCCTCTCTCACCCCTAAATGACCCATCTCAATACCGGAAGATTGCCAAATTCTGGTAATAACGTCCACACAGGTACAAAACGCACTCTCCAAAGCTAAGAATACAGCATCCATGGGACCAGATGATATCCCAGGCTGTGTACTACATGAACTACAAAATGAACTGGCACCTCACCTAAGTGTCATGTTTAATCATACCATCACCTCAGGCTTCATGCCCACTGAGTGGCGCACAGCTACAGTTATCCCACTCCACAAGGGGGGATCCACCTTGGATCCCAGGAACTACTGCCCCCATCAGTCTGACGAGCCTGATCTGCAAGGCCATGGAACGTATTATCATGGAACTTATAAACAAAGACATTGGCAACCTTAAATCACTGGACCCCACCCACTTTGGGTTTGTGAAGGGCCGATCTTGTCTCCTGAACCTGATTGACTTCTTCGAATCAGTCTACAGAGCTGTGTACGAGGGTAAGACAGTCCACACAACCTATCTGGACCTCACCAAGGCCTTTGACACTATCCCCCACTCTGGAATCATTGAAAAACTTACTAAGCTGGACATTAATCCCTGTGTCACTCAATGGGTTGCCAACTGGCTTACTGACAGAACCAGCCAAACACCACGCCTAGCACGTACAGCATGCACAGCCAAACCAAATGTAAAAAACACAAACGGCCAGCATAGATAGTCCAACGCTTTATTATGAAGATGTTATAAGATATAATAGGACATAAAAATGCCCCAACAATAAATCAAAGATTCAAACTGGTTTCGGCTGAATGCCTTCTTCAGTGAAAAGGATAATTATCGGTTTGAATCTTTGATTTATTGTTGGGGCATTTTTATGTCCTATTATATCTTATAACATCTTCATAATAAAGCGTTGGGCTATCTATGCTGGCTGTTTGTGTTTTTCCCTGACAGAACCCACACTGTAAAAGTAGCTGACTCCAAATCCAGCTCCAGACAAGTGATAAGTGGAGTACCTCAGGGTTCAGTCCTGGGACCTCTCTTGTTTGGCATCTACTTATCTGAAGTACAGGCCAACACTAAGGGACACTGGCTAACAAAGTTTGCAGATAACTGCAAACTGGGAGCCATTATTGAATTCCCAAATGATGTCGATACTCTACAAAAGGGCCTTACAAAAACAGATGCTTGGTGCCAGAGCCATGGGCTCAAGCTCAATGCCAAGAAATGTATAGTTATCTCCTTTGGGAAAAAACATGTACCTGTGAATTACCACATAGATGGCAGTACACTAAACACCAAAAGTGTGATAAGAGACTTAGGGACACAGGTGGACAGTGGTCTCACCTTCAATAACCACATCGCCACAACAGTCAGGAAATCTTTCTATGTGGCACACCTCATCACTAAGGGCTTTTCATCCAGAAAAAAGGAAGTCATTGTCCCACTGTACTCATCCCATATTAGACCCATTATAGACTACAACGTCCCATTTGGTATGTACCTCTCAAGACATCTGCAACAACTAGAAAGGCCGCAAGAAATACCTCACTAAAAGAATCACAGGCCTAAAACAGATGCCCTATGCTGACCACCTTAAAAAACTCCAGCTATACTCTGTCACATATTGTCTACTTCGAGGCGATCTCTGCTTAACATCCAAGGCCATGTCAAACCCAGAGGTGTTGGACATGCTACACAAAGAAATCCCAATCCCTCAGAGCCACACACTCCAGGGATCTAAACCTTGTCATCACAATAAACAAAACATGCTGGAGGGATAGGTTTCTGACCCAGAGACTCCCCAGACTCTGGAATAGACTGCCCATACATGTCAAGCAGAGTGCCCCTTTGGCCCTTTTCAAAAGGAACCTTGATGATTGGATGGGAGAAAGGAAATTCACCCCAGGGATCACATCAGTCACCCTGCTAGATAGGGCTCCAGGGAAGTAAACAGTGTGAGAAGAAATAGCCAGGGAATTGTTATGGCTAGGCTTATATAGGCCCTAGGCCAATAGCCTAGTACCAACCTATGAACCTATCACACTTTCTGTGTTAAGTATACTAATGCCTTTGTTGTAGTTCATGGGTACAGAGTTTTTACCAAAGGGGATGGCAATGCACTTTTTAGCATTGAGCTTGAGGCCATGGCTTTGACACCAGGCATCTGTCTCATTGAGGCCCTTTTGTAAGATGTCCACATCGTTAGGAGTTTTGATTATGGCTCCAAGTTTGCAGTCATCTGCAAACTTCATTAGCCAAAGACCTTCTGTTTTAGCCTGTACTTCAGAGAAGTAGAAACCAAACAGGAAAGGACCCAAGACTGAACCCTGTGTTACTCCACTTGTCACTGGTCTGAAGTCAGATTTAGAGTCTACTACTTTCACAGTGTGGGTTCTGTCAGTGAGCCAGTTGGCAACCCATCTTGTGACATAGGGATTTATACCTAGTTTAGTGAGTTTATCTCTAATCCCAGAGTGGTGGATGGTGTCTAAAGCCTTGGCAACATCTAGATAGGCTGTGTGAACCACCTTACTCTCATCTACGGCTTTGGTGACTGCTTCAAATAAGTCCTTCAGGTTTAGGAGACATGATCTGTCTTTTACAAACCCGAACTGGGTGGGGTCCAGAGTTTGGAGATTACCAATGTCTTTTGTTTATAAGTTCCATGATGATACATTCCATGGCCTTGCAGACCAGGCTTGTCAAGCTAATGGGGCGGTAGTTCCCGGGATCCGTGGTGGCTCCCACATGTGGAGTGGGATAAACGTTGCTGTGCGCCATTCAGCAGGCACAAAGCCTGAGGTGAGGCTATGATTGAACATGGTACGTAGGTGGGGGTGCCAGTTCACCAGAAAGGTGAGCTTTCTTTTTTCCCAATCTTTTTTAATAATAGCCTGAACAAAAATTACACAAGGAAAAATATGCAATAGTATTTTTTTTATTATTTATTTCAGTGAAGAAATGAGCTCTATCCAAGGAGTAATGTTCAAAGTTAAACAGGAGTGCATAATCAAAATAGAAGAGAAATACTTGTGAAGATACATAAATCATATCTGGAAATAGTACCTGCCTCCCTAAGCCACCTTAAAGAGTAAGTTATATTCATTGTATCCCCGAGTGGTGTTAAACTGGGAAAATGCTAAAAATGTATCATGCAGCACTCTGCCTCTGAATTGGATACCTCACCATTAGCAATTTTCATCAAATAAACAAAATATTGTTTTTACCAAAAGCATTGCTTCAGTCCCAGAATATGCATTTCTGTTTGTTACCTAGGCCAGTTTAAGTGAGCTAATTTCCATTTTCAAGTGGGCACCTAGGAAAAAAGCCCCATAAGTTCAAGTACAATGTTTGTGTGTGTGTGTGTGTGTGTGTGTGTGTGTGTGTGTGTGTGTGTGTGTGTGTGTGTGTGTGTGTGTGTGTGTGTGTGTGTGTGTGTGTGTGTGTGTGCGAGCGCACCTGTAAAACAATAAAGAGATGTATTCTTTTTCATTAAGTGTACAAATGATATATGTCCAACATATTAACATCAAAATATGAACATACTGAACATTGATAGGAAGTATGCATTCTCCGATGATTAATCTCAGACCATGCAAAACTATGCCACCCCCCCCACACACACACACACACACACACACATTATATAAAGTAACTCTAAGATCACACAACCTCCAGAAATAGTGAATATTACCTTATTCTGGGATTGTCAATCTTGCACATATGTTGACCATCTGTTTCTCTCAAACAAATGTTGTCAACCAAACAGACACTGATCATGTATCCCAGACATATTCATCAAATAGTCCATGTGCTAAGATAGAAGTAGAAATAGAAATGTTATAACATGTAAACTGTACAACATAAATGTACATGACATCAGTTGTTGCATTAAATAAATAAATATACAATTTCTAAGTAAATATTTTAATAAAAGGTGAATATACATTTGAAAAGTAATGGGGTATAATATAGGCAGTAAGTAGAAAGAGGAAAGAAAGGATAGTACAGACAGTGAGAAGAAGGGGATTTATTTAGGAAATAAGCATAAAATGTTGACTGATTAAAGAGATGGAAGTAAGGGATAAGTATAGAGAATTAGGAATTAAAATTAATAGTAATATGTCTATGAAAGAGTAGGAACATTTAGTACAATAGATAAAATTCATTAAATATATTCCATAAACAATTTGCATCACTGCCCAAAAATATCTAATCTCCTTGCACAACCTGTGTTCTCCTTCCTTCTGTCAGACAGTGTGCAATTTGGGCCTTTGGGAAAACCCCAGTTCCCATGGATTACCACATCGATGGTAGTGCACTGAATGCAATAGGCGTTATAAGAGATCTCTTGACCACCGCATTGCCATTGTGGTCAGAAAGTCCTTCTATGTGGCACATCTCACTACTAAGTGTTTTGCATCCAGAAAGAAAGAGGTCATTGTCTCACTCTACTCTTCCCTCATTAGGCCAATCATTGAGTACAGTGCCTCATTTAGCATGAACTTCACTAAACACCTGCAACAACTGGAGAGGCTGCAAAAGTACTTCACAAAGAGGATCCTAGGCCGTAAACATTTGTCCTATATGGACAGACTAAAAAATCTCAACTATTTGGGAGAACGCCTTCTACTTAGAGGCGATCTCTGCTTGACTTACAAAGCCATGTCTGACCCAGCTCTGTTAGAAATGCTACATCTAAAGCAATCCCAATCCCTCCGCACCACACACTCAAGAGACCTGAACCTCATTACCACAATCAACAGAACATGCTGGATGGACAAGTTCTTTACCCAGAATAGATGAGAATAGACTTCCCATACATGTCAAGCAGAGCATCTCACTGTCCCTCTTCAAAAGAAATCTTGATGAGTGGATGGGAAATAGAAAACTCCCCCCAGGGATCACTCCAGTGGCTTCACTAGACAGAGGCACTGGGAGCTAAGGTCGGGTGGCATGATGCCAGGGTAATCCTATGGGCTAGGCTTGTAAAGGCCCCAGGGCCATTTGCCTAGCATGTCCCTATGAACCTATGGGGTTCATATTAGAAGCTCAAAGGTCCTGTTCAGCGAATACGAAAAAAGCGGCATGTATTGCGCGAACCACGAAAACAGCGAACATTCAAAACCAGGAAATTCGAAATGTCGATGCGTCATAGTTGGTGTGTCTGCAGTATAGCTCTGTAAGGTAAGTGTGTGATAGTTATGGACCTTAGGGTTAGGGTGCGGGTTAAGGTAAGTGCATAGATAGGTAATGTATGTAAGGTTTAATGTAGGGTTAGAAGTAAGGTTTTGTTAAGTGTATGTTTGTTGATTATGTATTTTGTTTGGGTATATCTCTGTAGGGTAAGAGTGTGATAATTACGGATCCTAGGGTTAAGGTAAGTGCATAGATATAGTGTATGTATGTGGTTTATTTATTTTGTTTGGGTAGGTAGTATGTCGCGGGCGGTGGGGTTGGCCGAGTATGATGATTCTTGATTTTAAATTTCCCAGTTTATGGCATTCTGTGTATTCGTGGTTCGGTAAATATGTGTCGCTCTTTTCATATATACTGAACAGGACCTTCGAGCTTATAATATGAACCCAACCTATGAACCTATAATTAAGTTGCTTCCAACTGTTAAACCTTAAACAGACATAATACGTGAAAGAGGGTAAAAAAGAGTTAGCAAAATTCTCCATTCTTTCTGTTTATTTTAAACTGCTAAAATCTGCTTTGCAAACTGCAAGGAGGTAATGCAGGACTACATGTGACTGGTCTACTCAGGAATCAAAGTTCATCAATACAGAACTGTGCTAACAAGTGGGTCAGCACAAAACATCTACAACCAAGTATGGGAATTTCCCTCACGTCTTGGCCAGCAGTTTCTTCCTCTTTTTCTGACACATAGTTTCCATGCAGAGAATATCTGAAGCTTTTCTTACTGCCTGTGTCAACACTGTTCTAGCAATATTATGCCATCATTATGTATTGTATATGCAAATTAAATAAAAATAAAAACATTCCTATATAAATGAACAATTGTTCTTTTTTTTTTTCCTTTTTTCTTTATCTTCCAGTTTCCTCTCCATCTTGCTTTAATTGTAAAACATTTTTTATTATTCCTCTCCATCATTGCATTGAGGTGCAGTAAGTCACAGTAATATTTTGTCTTCTGTTTACCTAACAAATATTGTGCAGATACATTTTTAACATGTAGTTACTAGAGCATGTGTATTAGTTTCCCAGAATGGAATGGAATGACCTTTACTAGCACTTATTGTTTTAGATGAAAATGCACTGTTCTACAGAGTAAATGATTTACTGTTATGAAATTACAGTTCACTGCTGCTTAGAAATATACATGAAGTACCAAAATGCATGTGTTCTTTTAAAATAGCTCAACAGCTTTCATCAAGCGAGTGTATTAAGGTTAGACAACTAATGTTCTTCCCACTGCGATGGCGAGCACAATACAATCCAGCAGTAATTCTCATTACAGAAGAATACACGTTTTGCCATTCAAAATTCTCTGTATTAATGAAAACATCTCATTACAGGCTATGGTAAAGCTTTCAAAGCACACACTAAAAACACTTTAGATGAACAATGGTATTGTACGGAGTTTAAAAGCACCAGCAGATGTGTATTATGATGGCAAAATACTTGTTTATACTTTAGGTACGGGTATTAGCAAAAATACTTAATCATCCAAGTACTTACACACAATAGAACTGCAAATGCAAATAGCAAAAATTAAAGTGACATACATGCATTCAGCAGCACCATGAATAATATGAAAATCAACTCAATATGCTGTTTTTGGAAAAGACAAAGCAAGTATTGTTAGGTGACATAATATAATTAGAATGTAAGAAATGAAAACCATTTACCTTAGTTGTCACATTATAGTGAATTCCAGAATATGTGTGGTGCATAGTTGATAGCCTGGAATGTATGCGATTACTGCATAGTTTTACGACAAACCCAGAATTCATCTGGATTATATTTCCTTCCATGTTTTTATTAAAGAGAGCTGATGGCCACAAATGACACTTCTTGCATGTTTTTGTTTTTTGTTTTTGATGAAATTACCATCTAAGTGAGCATAAATTATTGTATTTATTTATTTATTTATCTATTGACATTTGATTACTGGGAAAGTCCGACTGAGTAGGAGCCCACTGTCAATGAAGGCCTAGAAAGAAAAGCTCTAAAATAATACAAAACAATCTTCAAAAATAATGTAAAAAACAACTACAGTTTAAATAATTATATCAAATTAGACATAATATAAAAACACTGGTTAAAAACAAATACAAATTATATGATAATGATTTACTATTTAGTTAAATTTTCAGTTTATAAATTTATGGTACGTTAGTATAATACAAACAGGAATTGCAATAGGAAGTGAGAGAAAAGCAGATTTATGATATATTTAGAGAGAAAGCCAAGGGAGAGAAATTGACAGAAGTAAGGAAGTGAGTGAAGAAGGGAGACTAAGTAGGCAAAAGGTATGAATAGGTATTTTTTTTGTATTTAGAGATATAATTTATCCTGGTACTGAACAAGAACACTGCCAGATTTTGGCTAGGAAGTCTTTCACAGTAGTTTTAAAGCACGGGCGAGAGGATATTGACCTGAGGTATATAGGATGGGTTAGATAATGCCCAGCAAATCTGACAAGTTTGTGGACAGACAAGAGTTTTTGGGCAATGGATCATAATGAGCAAATCTGAACATAGTTATGTAGAATATTATTTAGTATTGTACAGCAGATGGATGCTGGATAATCTTACAGGTGGTAAGAAGCTGTGCATACATTAGTTGATAGGGTTGTTGTAACCAGCACTGCTCTACAGTGATGGATTCTGAAAGAGATATCTGCTAAAAATTTTGCAACTTTGTTATAGCATTGTTCAAGTTTTGATTTTTGTCATGACTGAAGGTTAATAAGGATGGGACCACTATAAAGAAGTGTGGGAAGGAGTTAAGCACTGGCAAGTGTAGTTTTCTTTGCTTTGGCGAGAAAGTTTTTTTTCTGCTGTGTAAAGCATCTCCAGTTTATGGTAAGTTTTAGTGAGAAGGTTTGTTTGCTCTGTATAACATCCCTAGTTGTGTTGAGTTTTTCCTTAATCAATTTTGTATATGCAAGTAAAATTTAAGATTATCCTCCATTATAATCCCTAAAAATTGCTATGATAAGTGATTTAAATGGCTGTTTTATCAAAAGCTAGGACTTTAAATTTTATTTTTTCATTAGAGAGAGAGAGATTTGGAGAAAAAAAGTAGTGTTTTTTTTTTAGGGTTGAGCGTGAGTTCTGAGTTACAAAGTCATATTTCGGTGGCTGTTAATGCTCCCTGAGTATTATTATTATTTTTTTATGCCATATTGTCAGATGTGCAAATGAGTGGGGAGTAGCCTGCATACTGTATTAGGGAGGCTGATTGTGTGGATGTGTGGTGATGTCGGTACGAATATTAAAGAAGACGACCCAGGAAAGAGCCCTGTAGTACACCAGTGATGACTGTGAGGTAAGAAGAGAGGGTGGAGTGCCATTTTACTGACTGATACTTATTGGATGGATAGCTTTTGAACCTCAGAAAGGTGGGCTGACAGAGACCTAATGAAGACAACTAAAGTAGAAATTTGTTGAGACATACTGTGAGGAGAGTAGTTTTCCATCATCTCAAGCTTTATTGACATTATGAATATACGTTAGAAGTGGAGTGTTAGTACAATGGGAAGGATGGAAGCAATACTGTGTGTGTGGAGGATGTGACATCCCTTATCTGGGCCAGTAATCAAGAAGCCTCAAGACATTCACTTGGAAGAAAAATAGATACACACAATATTTCCAGATGCAGCTGTCTGCACCAAGCACAATTTCCCTTAAGAGCACACAGGGAGCACAGTCGCATCCTGGGGCTGGGTTTCCCTTTCTCTCACCAGGCCCCAAATAAGACTCTTCACTGATCATAGCTGTAGAGTTGAGTCCACAGCTGAGTGTTCCAAGCCATGTCCTCCACCATCCTCTCTGTGAGACAAGTGCTCTGTTGTCACTGCTCCAAGTAGCTGACACACACACACACACACACACACACACACACACACACACACACACACACACACACACACACACACACACACACACACACATGCACACTCACTGTCTGAGATTTGATTTTCACACACTTACATGAAAGGCTAGCACAGATTTACCAGCCCTGCTTCCTCTGCCCAGACTATAAGGTAGATACTGCCACCAGAACACTCCAAAGCTAGTCTAAGGCTCTTACCAGGTTATCCAATTATACTGAATAAAGTTAATACTAATACAATTGGTAGTGTTTGACCAATGCAGCAAGGCTTTCAGGAGCAGCCACAGTGTTCTCAAATAAATCTAAGTACTCTCAAAGGTTAAAACATTCTCCAAAAGACAGCCACAATGAAAAGTTTAAATATATTTAATAATAAATAATAAAAGAACATGAAAATTCTAAATAACTGTTTACAATAAACACCAGAGTTCCAATCACAGGAACTATTATAAATAACACTGATGAAAAGATTCACACAGGTATAGAAAAGCAATACTTAACTAATCTCACTATATTTTCCTGACTTGATCTAAAGAATTACTGTCCCCTAGTTCACTTATTGACCAAGACAAGATGATGTAGGTGAGTGGTCTTTCTTTTTCAGGTTTCAAAAGCAGACTGCCCTGAGATTCCTGTGCTGGACTACAAAATGACATGACATACATCTTGTCACCTAATTTCTAGCCCCACACTATCCCCTTTACTCGAAACTAAGGCAGAATCTTACACATATGTGTTAATATACACAAATGTAGAGCTTTGCTATGATGTGTTATAGCATCTGGAAGCTATAAAACCATTCCAAAAACTTTCACCCTTCCAGGCTAGCAATTCATTCACCATTAAGGACAATACAGTAGTATTCAAGTCCTGGTTTTCATAGACAATTTGTCTCTGACTGCAATCAGAATGGTAAGATACAATCTTTATGGCCTGAACAAGGTAACTTAATTTTGGACTATTTTTCAAAGTTAGCTGGACTTAGATTAACCTTGTCTCTTCCAGTATCCTCTGTTACAATATATTCATTTCAACACTTACAATGCCGTCTGACATACAGGTGCATTTCTTTTCTTTCAAGCAGGACCTACTGTTGGCACATTTTTAACACAGGCAGCTTTACAAATACATTTGTCAATGCAAGCATCAATACAAATCAGCTTGATACACAAATAACATATAATTCTTTACAAAACTCCAGCTAGCTCTGCTGGCATATGTTAAACATCCATTGGCCAACTTCTCCTGTCATAGCGGAAAATTCTTCACATTATCAGACAGAACAGGGACTCTTCTTGCAGGATATAGTTTAGCAATTGTTTTTGAATAAATTTTTCAATTATTTGGGGGGGGGGTAAGATTGATATAGCTCTAAATACAGTAATGCCGGTTCAATTCCCTTTTATGTGCAGAGGGATAATATGTAACTTTTTCCAGAGGGAGAGGACATGGGTTTCTTCACTTAACCTATTTTAAGGGTTAGGACAGGATAGGTAGTGCTATCGGTGGCTATTTTATGGTGCTCTTTTAGAAGGTAATCAGCCAAAGTAGAGCATGATCTGAGTCTGTTTATAAGTAGTTTTATATAGGATGTAGGCACAGGTTTGAAAGTGAAAGCAGATGCGGTAATACATGACTGCTAGGCAGAGTAAGTATTAGATGTTGAAGAAACATTGATTAGAGAAGCTATACTATCGACAAGATAAGAGTTGAATTGTATTGTGGTTTTAAGTTGTGAGTTATTGGGAGATGGTAAGGGTTGACATTTTTGACTGGGATGCAAGATTTATTTAATGGCTGTCCAGAATTTTTTTAGGGATATGCTTACTGTTATCCTGAAACTTATTATAGAGTATATATACATATCTATCTATATATATATATATATATATATATATATATATATATATATAGTTTCACTTCATAATATCGACTTAACCATATGGTCAAGTTTTTAGAACCCTGAAATTCTGAAGTGCAATAAAAAAAAAAAAAAAAACAAAGACATTGTTTTTGCAAGGGGGCAAGTCCACCTCCACCCCCAACACCCCCCTACTTAAATATACCAACTCTGCGATTGCACTATAGTGGGGAAAAGTGAAATCTCCCATTCCGCACTGTATGCAGAAGCGCAGAATGGGAAATTTCCTGTTTCCTCGATATAGTGCAATCACAACGATGGTATATTTAAGTAGGGAGGGTGCAGGGGGGGGGGCTTATCCCCCTGCAAAAACGATGTCTTTGTTTTTTTTTTTTATTGCACTTCAGAGTTTCAAGTTTCTGAAAACTCGATCATATGGTCTCGGACATATGAAGTTCGAGTTTTCAGTAACTCGACATTCTTAAGTGAAACCATATACACACACACACACACACACATTAGATATATATATATATATATATATATATATATATATATATATATATGTGTCCTGTTTGTTGCATTTACCTGTTGAGGCTACACACTCAAGTGTGCTAGCCTGTGTTACATATTTATTGCATTGTCCTGCTGTTTGTTGCAAAAAAGAAAAAAAACAAAAAAAATATCCTTGTTTCCCATCTTTCCTGACCTAGAGTAGTCCAAATACAGACTTTGCTGTATTCTGGACTTTTGGAAAGTTCCTGTGTTGCCCATTTCCTTTCTTGGATAAAGGGAGGCTTCTTTGTTCACCACTGGCAGTGGGGAGCTTAGAGCATCCTATCTATCCCTGGAGGAGTGTTCCCAGCACAAGAATCTGGTAGTCTATTGGCCGTTTTGGGCCAATTTCTAGCTCTTTCAAGTCCCCCTGTATAAAACCCACTGTGGCGTGGCTTTGCACGATTTTGCGCATAGCGCAGCATCGGGCAGCTCCACTTAATTGGGTTTAAACCATTCTCGGCTCCACAAAGTCTGCTCTTCACTTTGTCCCTTAGAACTGATCTAGTTCTCATAATAAACACCCTATTCCTACTCTAAAGCCTGGCACTTGCTCACTAAAGCAATTATATAAGTCAGCACTAAAAAATTAAAAACACTACACCCTCACAAACTCCCCGTGAGTACCTTGTTCCCCATTGGCCCTTTTTTTCAATTATAAAGGAATTCCCAATACTATTCTAGCATGTCCAAAGGTCAGTCATCAATCTCCTCTCCGGTCCAGCTGGTGAATCTGGGAATCTTGAGGCAATGTTACAACTGCCTCATGTACATAGACAACCCTCTCCTCCTCCCAACAAATTCCAACACATGTGAGAAATGCAACCATATAGCCAAACTGGAGGCTAAGCTCTCTCAACTCAGTACTGGCGTAACCAGTCAGGAGGAGAAGGAAACCACACTCACTACAATTCCAGTCTCACATAGACCTACCACGACAGCAAACCAAACACATAAACACACAAAAACATTCTCAGAGGCTCTAAATAAAAATCTGCCTAAGCAGCAGAGACCTCCAAAGCAGACACCCAAGCAACCACTACCCCAAAACAAAACACGTGCAACACATAGCTCACAAAGCCAGTGTGCCAAACAGTCACAGCCCTTAAGGCTAAACAACACAACTGATACACTTGTAATAGGTGACTCTATCGTCAGACACACTGACGTCCTGCTCACCAGGCTGAACAAGGAGAAGGTCACGGTGAGCTGCCTGTCGGGCGCTAGGATCTGCCACATAACACAAGCACTCAGGTCACTCCAAGGCAAGTACAAATATGACTCAGTCATTGTCCATGCTGGTGTGAATGACCTGAGACGTACCTCCCTGGACTACATGAAAAGAGACATAGAGGAGCTCTCTGAGCATGTAGCCCAGGCTGGTATGACCCTGACCTTGAGTAGCATCTTACCCTCACCAAGAATGATGACACAATATGAAGACAAGATGATCAATTTCAACAATTGGCTTAAGTATTGGTGTCATTCAAAGGATCCAATGCCTGTCAGCCTGGGATGACATGCTCGACAAGCCACGATGCTTCGCTAGGGATGGCTTGCACCTGTCACCCCTAGGCTTTCAGATATTGGCAAAGGCTCTTGCCACCCCATAGTGCCTTTTTGTAGGCAAGGCTCAAAAGACAAACCCACCTCCATAGGTATCACAAGGGATAAGAAACTAAGAGTAATGCTACTCAATGCCAGAAGTCTAAACCTCAAGATGCACGCACTTGAAACTCTCCTTAGCATGGAGAACATCGATATATGTGCAGTAACAGAAACCTGGTTCAAGGCTCCCAAGAGCACCCCAGCACTACCAGGTTATACCTCATACCATGCTTTTCGGCCCCAAAACGTAGACCGAACCACAAAAGGAGGGGGAGTATCAATATTCGTCAAAGTTACCCACACCTCCAGGTTGGTGGCACAGCATGAAGCATCAGAGACTATCCATGTGCAACTAACAGTGGGTAAAACTGCCTTCCAGTTTTCAGCCTGCTACAGACCACCCTCCCAAACCCAGGAACCCCACTCGCTCTTCCTGAGAACACTGGAAAATATGAAGGTCTCTCCAAACACAATTATATTGGGCGACTTCAACTACCCAAACATAGACTGGGAGCATTACTCTGGCTCCAACACCCTAGCCTAAAGGTTCCTAGAATTTATAAACAGAAATGCTATGGAACAACTTGTTACCACTCCAACAAGAGGGGAAAACATACTGGACCTGATCATTACCAACATGGGGGCTCTATGCTGCAGACCAGAAGTGTATCCCTCACTGGTAAGATCAGACCATAAACTAATCTCACTGGATATTCACATCCTGACCCCACCCTCTGCCCAGAAAACCACAGTGAAAAACTTCTCTAAAGCAAATTTCACACTCCTTAAAACTGAGGTGGAATCCTTCACAGCCCCTGGGCCTATGGAAAATACGGCCCAGACTGCAGAATCCTTTCTAAACGCATTCTACGAACACCTTCAGGAATGCATGGATCATGCAATCCCAAATAAAACCAAGACCCAATCCTCCAAAGGCAGGCATCCTGTCTGGTGGACCCCAGCCATAAACAAACTATACAATAGAAGGAAGAAGCTACTACATGATAGAGCAAAATCCCAAAAAGGGAAGGCATCTCTGATCAGTATTACAAAAAACTACGGGCACTCATAAAATCGTCTAAGGCCAGCTTCGAGAGAAAAATTGCACAGGACACTAAGGATAATCACAAGGCTTTCTTTAGTTATGTTAGGAACCTGGGTGGGAATTCCCAGATATGCTCAGAATTAGTCCAAAATGACAAAAAATACACCGAACCCAACAGACATTGCCAACATCCTAGCTGAGAGGTTCAGCACAACCCCCCCCTCCCCACCAAAAGGGCAAATATCTATCCCAGCAGAGTGCTGCCCCCCCTGACATCTCAGATGCTCAGGTAAGAGCCGCCCTCTCCAAAGCAAACAACACAGCATTAATGGGACCAGACGGTGTCCCAGGCTGTGTCCTACATGAACTCCAAGAAGAGCTAAACCCAAACACAAAACTACTGTTCAATCTCAGCCTTACTACAGGATATGTACCCAAACAGTGGCGTACAGCAACAGTGGTCCCTCTCCACAAAGGTGGTGCCTCAACGGATCCTGGAAACTATCGCCCCATAAGCCTGACGAGCTTGGTCTGCAAAGCTATGGAAAGGATCATCATAGACCTCATAAATAAAGATATTGGGGACCTACAGACACTGGATCCTACCCCAGTTCGGCTTTGTTAAGTGCAGATCCTGCCTCTTAAAATTGGTCGATTTCTCTGAAACAGTCACCAAGACCATTGACAAGGGGAAGGTGGTCCACGCAGCCTACCTGGACCTCGCAAAAGCCTTCGATACAATACCTCACTTGGGCATTATAGATAAGCTCACCAGCTTAAATATAAACCCCTATGTCACTAGATGGGTTGCAAACTGACTCAAGGACAGAACCCATATGGTTAGAATTGCTGGAGCCATGTCAGACTCTAAACCAGTTACAAGTGGCATCCCACAAGGCTCAGTCCTGGGATCTCCCTTGTTCAGTATATATTTCTCGGAGGAACAGGCCAACACGGAAGGACTGTGGCTGACCAAGTTCGCAGATGACTGCAAACTAGGTGCAATAATCGACTCTCCAGATGACACAAGCATCCTACAAAAGGGCCTCATAGAAACAGACAACTGGTGCCAGAACCATGGCCTCAAGCTAAACGCCAAAAAGTGTATAGTCATCCCCTTTGGCAAAAACAAAGTGCCCACAAATTACCACATAGGTGGTAATCCATTAAGTATGGAAGAAGTAATTAGGGACCTGGGGACCCAAGTTGATAGCAATCTCTCATTTGAAAACCACGTGGCCAAAGTGGTTAGAAAAACATTTTATATAGCCCATCTAATCATGAAGGGATTCACATCTAGATCAGGGGAGGTCATCGTGCCTCTTTACTCATCCCTCATCAGTACAATGCCCCTTTTGGGATGTACCTTACCAGACACCTGCAGCAACTGGAAAGACCCCAAAAGTACCTCACCAAGAGGATCAAAGGGCTCAAACAGATGCCATATGCTGCCTGCTCAGAGGCGATCTGTGCCTGACATATAAAGCCATGTCCAACCCGGAATTAATGGACATGCTGCACCTCAGAAAATCCAAATCCCATCGAGCTACACACTCGAGAGACTTGAACCTCAGCACTGAAATAAATAGGACATGCTGGAGGGACAAATTCATAACCCAGAGGCTCCCTTCACTCTGGAATAGAATCCCAGTCCAGGTTAGGCAGAGTCCCTCATTGACTCTCTTCAAGAGGAATCTTGATGAGTGGATGGGAGATTGTAGGTTTACCCCGGGTATCACTTCTGTGTCACTGTTAGACAGAGGCACAGTATACTAACCTCGAAAAAGGGCATAGCAAAATTCATTTAAAGTGGGTGGCGAAAGCCAAACACACTCTGGCTAGGCTTATAAATGCCCTATGGCAGGTAGCCTAGTATGAACCTATGAACCTATATATATATATATATATATATATATATATATATATATATATATATATATATATGAGTTTACCTTTCAATGAGTGGATTGCATTTATGCGAACGATCATTTCTGTTAACTGAAATGCCGAAATACAGACAACATCGAAGGATCAAATGTCGAAAATGGTTTGCTGGAAAACCATTCCTGACATTTGATCCATGTGTTTGAATGGGAAAAAAGCATTTGCTTATTTGCTATTCAAACACATGGTGAATCGGCATTGTGGTTCTTTGCAGCCATACTTTCAACGTTCTGCACGTTGCACATATGGCTTTCAACAAAATAAAGGTAAACCATATATATAGATATATGTATATATATATATATATATATATATATATATATATATATATATATATATATATATATTTTTTTTTTTTTTTTTTTTTCATTTATTTTCTGAAGTTTAAGACGTGGTGTTTTATATTTTTAGAATTCTTTTCATGCTTTTTTTCTATTTGGCATTAACATTCTACTCTTTTTGGATAGCTGAATTGCATTATTTTTAGTCTCTTCCATCTAAGAGGTGAAAGTCTATTTTGAATATTCAGGAAAGTTACATTAAATTCATTTAGAGCATCATTTAAGGTGAGGATTTTTAGGAAGTCCCAGTTAATAGATGATAGGGTCGTAATGAGCATTTCTGGGTTAAACATGGAAATGTTGTATGTTGTTTTATAAACATGTTGTCTTCAAAATCTGGCTTTACATTTCTACAAATCTTTTGGGTTTCTAATACCATGACTGAAATGGACCCCATTCCTAAGTCACAGTATAATCAAAGTTCATGAAATTAGTATTGTTTCAATCTTTGATGTAAGCCAGAACTGCTCTTCGCAGCATCCACAATGTGCGCAGTAACGACTCCTTCTGCTATTCATATGGAGTTACACGTATTGGTAACATATCTAAATAAGATTGTAGATACATTTTTATAAGACATGTTGCTCCTCTACTACTAAACCTGTCTGGGTATCTTTCTTCCACAGTGCTCTTATTTCTGCCTGAAAATCCAGATATTTTATAATGTTATGTCTCTCTGGATGCAAGAGTCTGTATTCACTGGGTGTAGTGATTTCAATAATCAATGGTACTTTTGTGTTCTTTTCATTGACCACCATATCTGCTTTTCTTGCATCTATCTTTTGAGCTGTTTGGTAATTGGTGGTCCCATGCAATGTAGACTTCATAATTTTCTATGATGCTTTGTGGCTCACGTTTCCAGTGTTTTTCAGCTACTTCAGTATTATAATATTTGCACAATCCCCAGTGCAACAGTCTTGCCACATTATTATGCCTTTCTGTATACAGTCCTTCTGTCATTAATATATCACAAACAGCAACAAGGTGTAAGACTGTTTCCAATTCTGTTTTACAAAACCTACATTTGTCCATTTCTCCCACATGTTCAATGGACTTTGTAAACCAACATGTCCATAGCCCACTATCTTGGGCCACCAATATTAACCTTTCATCTTTTGGTTTGAATTCTCCTCTCCTTAACCACTCCTGCATTTGATCCCTGACCAACATTAGGTTCTTCCAGGAGTTTTCTATACTTGCAACTTTATTTATGCATTTTCCACATTTCTTGCCTTGTCATCAGATCCTTTGCCTTATATACTTTCTTTTGTTTATTGGCAGATTTAGTTGCTGCCTGATTTTTATCTACTTCTGGTTTGATTTCCATTCCCGCTTGATGCCGATATGGTTCTGCTAGACTAAGCAGGAAAGTCATCTTAAATATATTCTCCTCATGTTTCAAAACTCTCACTGCATTTGGCTCTTGTGAGGTCTAAAGATATGCATGCAGTTCCACAATTGCAGATCTGTATGTGTAATTAATTTCAAGTAAGCCCATACCTCCTTTGGAATGGGGAATATATAATCTTGGTATGCACTGATTTTTATAAATCATTTGATGAGCATGAAGCATCCTTCTTGTTTTCCTGTCTAGTCTCTCCAAAACCTTTTTGGCCAGTCAATCACTTCAAAACTGTAAGTTAGGACAGGAAGAAGAAATTAGTTTATAGTTTGAATTTTGTTCCTAGATGTCAACGCTGTTTTCAGGATTAATTTAAGTCTTCTAAAATATTCCTTACTAAGTTTTATTCACATTTGTTCATGTTTTATAACTGATCCTTCTTCAGTTCCCAAATATTTATACACTCCCTCTTACTCAAGTTCTTTTATATCACATTCTGGTCCCAAATTGATGTTTTCTTGGTGCTGCAATTTTCCGGCTTTAAAGGTGTCTTTTGCACATTTATCAAGACCAAATGACATTCTTATATATTCTGAAAATGTTTTAACTACTTGCAGTTCTGCTTTCAGTTTCTCATCTGAAGAGCTATACAGTTTTAGATCATCAACAAAGAGAAGATGAGAAGTCTTTACACTTTGTTGTTTTCTAGGAGCCAAATTATAGCCATGGCATAATCTGTAAAGTAGAAGCAAAAGTCCGGGAAAGGAAACACCTGACACATAGAAATAAAATCCAAACAGATTTTAATAAATCCAAATCACAAGGTCACAAAGCTTTCAGACTTGCATCCTTCTTTAGTGTAAAGAAAGAGATTTTCAGCCTCTTTTAAATGCAATCAGTATAAAATCACATGGCACAGCTCATTAAACTAGAAATTTCTTCTTGAAAAACCTCCTATGAGGCCGATTGTATCTGGAGGTGGATGGGGCACTGAGCCCATCTCAGTGCACCTCCAACATGTTTTAAGTAAGTTTCTTCCTAAATTAAAAAGTTACATCAAGGACACAAATTAATTTTTATACTACCTTTATGAATGGTATAGAGTAAGCTGTGAACTGAGTTATATCTTTGTTACAATTGATATAAAATCACTTTTTACAGTTCCTCCTAATAATTTTGGCATTGATAGTATAAGGCAGTGTTTATGTATACATGGAAAGATGTTGGGAAGGGAAACTGAAACTTTTTGTGAGCTGTTAGAATTGGTTTTGACCAACAACATGTTCATGTTTCAGAATGATATTTTTCATCAGCAAGCAGGAGTAACTATGGGTACTCCTGTGCTGTAGCTAATATGCATGCAAATACTGTGGTTGGCCAATGTGAAGAGCAATTTATCTACACAGGTCCATCGCAATGTGTAGAGAACATTTTGTTTTATAAGCATTTTGTGGATGACATTTTTTTTAATTTGGAAAGGGGACATAGGAGATCGACATTTCTGTTAGCTATCTTAACAATAGTACTAACTTTCTTGAGTTTGCTATTTCTCTTTCTCAGCAAGAGGTTCTCCTGTTCGATTCTTGGTTGGAGTGCCTTCTGTGTGGAGTCTGCATGTCCTCCCCGTGGTCGAGTGGCCTCCGAAAGACATGCGTGAATGGGCCTGCCTTCGCTGAAGGTTGGGCATCAGGCTGGCAACTTGGCACCATAAAAATCGACTGCCAATCATTAGCAGACCAGAGTTCCGCTGTGATGACCCCTAACCGGGAAAAGCCGAAAAGACAAACAAAAACTATTTCTCATTCTGAAAATGCAATGAATTACCTAGATTTTAGAATAGAGATGGAAGAGAATGTCATTACTACATCTATTTATAAAAAGGAAGTACATGCAAACAAGTACACACAAAGGACTAGTATGCATGCTGACCATGTATTTAAGGGTATATTAAAGAGTTAGCTATTGTGAGTCAGTAGATTAAATACTAGTAAAGAGAGATGTGAACAAGAAATGGATGAGATGACTCCTGACTTTAAGGAGAGGGGTTATCATGCTGACCATTTGGAAGATCTGAAAATACAAATATTGAATAAGAAAGGCAATGTAGCTAAACCCTACTTCTCTGCTCAAAATAGTAGCATTACTAGGAAGAAATATGAGTATTTACGCTATCTGACAATGTATAATAGGAGGGCAAGAGATGTTAAAAATAATATTTCTAGAAAATGGAGACTGTAATAGTTTGAAGAAACTTCTATGTTATAAAGACTTACAGTTGAAAGAGAATAGACCAATTAATAGAGTAGGGACATTTCAATGCCATAACTGCTCATGCTGTTCTGATATACTGTCTGATAATGAATTTATACACCCCCTAACCAGGAAAAAATATGTCTTTAAAGCATCAGCTACATGCAATACTAGCAACATTAATCTACCTTGCTACCTGTGTAGAATGTACTGCATTTTATGTAGGTAAGTCCACACACAGGATGAAGGATAGAATTATTGAGCATAAATCGGACATCAGGATGAAAGTGAACACAAATGCATTAACAAAACATCTTGAGGATGCTGGATTTAAGTATAGATTTAAATTCCATGTTATGAATGTTACGTATCCAAAGGTTAGAGGTGGTGATATTAATAATGGTTTAAAGATTAGTGGAAATGAATGGATAAAACTACTTCAGGTAAATGTTAAACCTGGAGTTAATGCTAATATAAGTCTTAAACTAGTATTGAAAAAGAAACAAATGGTTATAAGAAAATAGCTAGAATGAATTTTTAGATTTTTAATCTGCATATGTATTTTGTATTTTTTGTTATATTATGTATTCTTTATGCTATACATTGATACTCTAGATTTTTAAGGCTACACCTTTAAGAAGAAATTTCTAGTTTAATGAACTATTCATAGGTGCATACTAGGCTAATGGCCCTGGAGCCTTTACAAGCCTAGCCCTAAAAAAATTGCCCTGGCACCATGCCACCTGATGTTAGTTCATAGTGTCTCTATCCAGTAGGGCAACTGGAGTGATCACTGGGGTGAACTTTCTGCTACCCATCCACTCAAGATTTCTCTTGATGAGGGTCAGCGTGGTGTTCTGCTTGACATGAATGGGAAGCTTATTCCAGAGTACGGCAGTCTTTGGGAGATGAACCTGTCCCTCCATCATGTTCTGTTGATAGTGGTAATAAGGTTGTGATCTCTGGACCGTGTGGCGCATGGGGATTGGGATTTCTTTAGGTGTAGCATTTCAAGTAGGGCTGGGTCAAACATAGCTTTGTAAGTCAAACAGAGATCACCTCTAAGTAGACAAAGAGAGACTGAGAACAGCTGAAGTTTCTTAAGTCTGTCTGTGTAGGCCGTGTTTAAGGCCTAGGATCTTTTTGTGAGGTACTTTTGTGTCCTCTCCAGTTGTACTAGGTGTCTGGTCAGGTACATGACAAATGGGGCATTATATTCAATGACTGGTCTATTGAGGGATGAGTAGAGAGGGATGATGACCTCGTACTTCCTGGATGTGAAACCTGTAGCTATAAGATGTACCACTTAGAAAGACTTGCTGATCACAGTGGAAATATGGTGGTTGAAGGTGAGTCAACCTGCGTGCCCAGATCTCTTATGTTCAGTGAGCTCCCATCGACATGGTAATTTGTGGGAATGGAGTTTTTTCCAAAGAGAATGATAACACATTTTTTGGCATTATGCTTAAGGCCATGCTTCCAACACCAGTCACTGATCTCAGAGAGGCCCTTTAATAGGATGTGTGCTTCACTTGTGGAGATGATAATGACTCCTAGCTTGCAGCCATCAATGAACTTGGTCAGCCAGAGTCATTCTGTGTTGGCCTCAACTTCTGAAAAGTAGATGCCAAACAAGGAAGGGCCCAGGACCGAGCCCTGTGGGACTACACTCATGACTGGTTGACAGTCTAACTTGGAATCCACAACTTTCACTCTGTGGGTCCTGTCTGTGAGCCAATTTGCACCCCACCTTGTGATATAAGGACTGATGCCTAGTTTGGTGAGTTTATCAATGATACCTGAGTGAGGAATGGTATCAAAGGCCTTGGCCCGGTCGAGGTAGGCTGTATGCACTTCCTTACCCTTATCCACAGCCTTGGTGACTGCCTCGAAGAAGTCAACCAGATTCAGCAGGCAGGATCTCCCCTTGACAAAGCCAAACTGTGTGGGGTCAAGAGTTTGGAGATTGCCTATATCTTTGTTAAGCAGGTCCATGATGATGGACTCCATAGCTTTGCATACCAGACTCATCAGGCTACTAGGGCAATAGTTCCCAGGGTCTGTTGTTGCTACCCCTTTATGGAGAGGGATGACTGTAGCAGTCGTAAAGTCTGAGTAAGACTGTGATTGAAGAGGACACAGGTTTCTTTTGGTTTCACACAGGTGTGGTGCCAATTCATTTTGTAGCTCATGTAGGATGCAGCCAGGGATATTATCAGGTCCCATGGACACTGTATTCTTGGCTTTAGACAATGCAGCTTTAACCTGTGCCATCGAAATGGTGGGTACCAGGCTTTCTTCTGGTATTGTGATAAGGCCTGGAGGGGGGGGGGAGGTAAAGTTGACACTGAATCTGATGACCAGTATGTTGTGTCATGTGATTTTATACTGATTGTATTTAAATGAGGCTGAAAATTCTCTTTCTTTACACACTGAAGAAGGACACAAGTCTGAAAGCGTTGTGACCTTGTGATTTGGATTTATTAAAGTCTGTTTGAATTTTATTTCTACATGTCAGGTGTTTCCTTTCACTGGACCTTTGCTTCTATTTGGATTTTTGATTGTCTCAGTAAAGTTTACCTTACTGCTGGTCATTTCTACTGCTCCTCTAATCTAAGTAGACAGCTTAAAGGGTTAAGGGCAAGACAGAATAGCAGAATTCACAGGGAGTCACCCTGGAATATTCCCCTTTGAATTTTTATCCATGGAATAATAATTTGTCCTTTAGCATGGCTTAATTGCAAAGTGGTCTGGCACTGTTTCATGGTCACTGTAATAATAATTTGTCCTTTAGCATGGCTTAATTGCAAAGTGGTCTGGCACTGTTTCATGGTCACTGTAATGTAATCGATCAGTGTAGAGTGTATCTTGTACATTTTTAAACACTCTTTTATTCATGAATGTGGGATACTATCAAATGCTTTTTTGTAGTCAATCCATGCCATACTTATATTCTTCCCCTTTTGCCAGTTCTCCATTATGACTTTGTTTAGCAACTGATGACCCTTTGTTCAATAGGAATTCATTTTATTACCCTTTTTTTTCTATTGCCATGACTGAATTTTCTTCTAAAGGACTATAAACTCTGTCAGAATAAGTTCTGGTGTATAGTTTATATGTCATTGGACGGGAAGTTATTGATCTATAATTTTTAGGATAACTTGCAGGTTCACATTTAAGTAGGAGCATTGTTTTTCCTGTTGTTAACCAGGTTGGTTTCTGTTCGGGGTATGCATATAAATAGTTCTTACTCATGGCTAAGTCTTCATGCAAAGATGTCAATACTTTCAGCCAGAAGTTAGGGACTGCATCTGGGCCTTGGGATTTCCATTTGGAGGCTTTTCTTAACTTTATCTCAATATCTCTGGCCATTATTTCATCCCATTTCATATCCTGTAACTTTGAACTTCTTATTCTTTCTTTTACTTCTTCTATCCATTTAGCATCTTTGCTATGTTGCACAGGATCTTCATAGATATTTCTCTAAAATGTATCTATTTCTTCTTTTTTGGGTGGTCTTTCAATTCCTTTTACTTTGTTTCCTAATTCTCTATAGAACTTTTTAGGGTCATCAATAAATTGCTTATTTTGTACTTTTCCTTTATATTACTTTGTGTATCTTCTAAGTTTTTCTGCCTGTGCTGAGATTTTTAGTTTATTATGTGCAATAATGAAAGCTAGATCCTGATCTGTTATAATACTGTGCATTGCTTTTAGAATGTCTATCTTTCTGAGTATTATTGTTGATCTGTTCCCTCTTCTATACTCTTCTAGCAGTGACACTTCTTGTCTTAATTGCTTTATAGTTTTCTCTATTCGACACTTCCATGATGGTATTCAATTTCTCCCCTTCCTTTCCCTTACTACCCTATGTTCTTATGTTAGAATTGTATCTGTTATTAATGTAGTAGCAGATTAATATATTCTGTTTACTTCTATTATATCACATGGATCTCTATGGATAGTCCTAATTACTGTATTCATTTTATCAGATTTCTGACTTTTTGATTTTATTGACCTTCTGCAGTCTATTTCTTTCATTGATCTTAATATGTTTATCTATCTCTATTAAATCAAGCAACTCTTTTCTTAGCTCATTTTCTTCTAAACTAAAGGCACATTTTTTGTTCTCCATTTCCTGTGGGCACTCCATAGAGAGTTCTATAACATCTTCCTGTGGCACATTCTCTCTAGTTTCATCCTGTCTCATACGTTGCTTTGACATATGGGAACTCAATGGCCTATCACTCCTTAATAATGACTGGATCAGAGTTGTCTTGCTGTCCAGATTCAAGTGAACATTTATACTGGTTTCCTGTGGAAGGCTCCAAAATATCTTCATATGGCAACTACCCAGTTGCTTCCTGTTCCACTGGTTTCTCCTTAATTTGGATGTCTGTTACACTGTCCTGCTGTTTTGCTTTCTGAGTTAGATTTTATACACTGAATGCTTCATTTTGCAGGTACTCCATAACCTCAATTTCTATTTCTTTAACTTCTCCATTATTAATTTTCTTTTCTACTTTTCCTCTTTGTCTTCTTATTTTTTGTGTTGTAAAGCTTTCCATGTTGGGATTCCTTTGCCTGTATTTGTCTTCAAATATCTTTGGTGCTGCTGTTTTTGTATTGATTAATTTTGGTTTCTTCTTTGCATAAATATTACACCATATTAAACTTTTTTCTTTACCATGTCCATATTTCTTCTTCAGATGTCTCCTGATTTTTCTGTTTTTTTCTTACTTTCAGGACTTGTTCCATCATGCTGAGATGTAACATGTGTTAGACCTTCTACAGCAAATCATTCACTTCACTGGCATTCCAAAACTTCACCTTCTATTTTTTTTAACTTCTACTTTACTAATCTTCTTTTCTACATTTCCTCTTTGTGATATTATTTTTTTTTTATTGTGAAATTTTCCATATATGGATGCCTTTGGCTGTATTTCTCTTTGAATATCTTTGGAGTTCCCTTTTTGTATTGATTAATTTGGCTTTCGACTTTGCATAAATATTGCATCATATCAAATCTTTCTTTCTTTCCCATGTCCATATTTCTTATTTTATACTTTTCAAAAAGCTCTAGTTTTTTTTTTTATATTTTCACACTTCCTCAGATGCCTCTTTTACAAACAGATCAAAGTTTCTTGGTCTATATAATGTTTTTCACAAATCTGCTGTACTAATGAAAACATTTTTTTATTTGAGGCTTCTGACAGTTTTTCTTGTGGAAATATTTTTCTTTCCTCTAATTTCTCTCTTAATCTTTTGGTATATTTTGTGCCTGGAAATTCTGGGTGTTTTGCATTATACTAACAATACATAATTTTTGATCTTATCCTCAATAGTCCACTCTATCGACTTTATGGCTCTTCTTTGGTCTATCAGTTTTTGTGATTTTTGTGGACTGCTACTTCCTTCTACAACAGGGAAGAGATCCTCCCCCTGGGTTTGGCCTAGTCCCATTGTAGGAATGATTCCATATTCTGAGGATTCCACACTGTCATTTTTTCCAGTCTTGGCACCAGTGCATCTACCAGGATTGGGCACTTTTCTATACTGGGTCTTGTGCACCCAGCTTTCTTTTCTTTATTTTAAACCTACTTCTGCCCATGATATATGTTATATTGCGAAAAATTATGGTACACCTCATGAAGGAACTCACCAAGGCTTGAGGATGAATTCAATTTCAGCAATACTACTCTCCTTTGCTTGCTGACTTATCATCTCTCCATTCAGACCCTTGTCATATGGGAACTCACTAGCCTGTCACTCTTCATCACTGATTGCAGCAAAGTTGCCACAGTTTTCTATTTCTGTTTGTATATATTGGGAGATGATCACTGAGACAGTCAGCCATTGTACCTGTGGTGGTGTATTTGCTAAGGGCTGACATTAGGATCCACTCTTACAGGGAATTTGATATCTTGCTATCATGTGTAGGGTTATTAATTAGTTGTGTGAATCCAAATTAGATCATTATAGATGTAGGGGATTTAATGTCCAACCAACTGGCATTCCCATTACCTAGTAGTATTTTTTTCTTGTGGAATTGTTATGGATATCCAATGTAGGATATCTTCCAGTATAGCTGTATTGTCATTAGGAGGGGTGTGAAGAACAGTAATGTATATTTGTTTCTAAATGTTTAATTTCAGGAAAGTAAAAAGAAGTTCTATTAAATTGAATTTTGCTATAAGTTTGTTGCAAGGAGAAATTAGTAGTTGTTGGGAAATATTAAAGCACTGCCACCACCTTTCTTCCTTATATGGCCATTGTTATAGTGGGAGGTATCTGCAGTCTGTCTTATTCCAAATACTAGATGGTAGGTAAATCTCAGGATAATTTTCTCAATTCTAAGAGTAGAGCTAGAGAGAGTGTGTTCATATACACACCAATGTAAGTAAATTTGAATTTTAATACTCATTCTATTTTCTCTTCAAGGCTATAGGGAAGTTTCAATGTGGTTACCTCAACATATAGAGTAAAATTAATTGCACAGTGTTCACGAGTACTGCTTTCAAAATGGACCTATTTTGTGGTCTAACTTGTCCATATTATAGTAAAGAAATTTCAGGGTGCCAGCAATAGTCACCACAGTTTCAGTAATGAAATTATGGATAATGTGTTGCTGATGAATCCCATTAGACTATTCCTGACTTTTCTGACAACCCACTTTTAATTCTAGGCTACAGAGAGTTTTTAGGGTATAGACCGTATTCAGCTATAGAGAAATTTTAGGCTACAGACTATATACACTGTAAATACTCCACGTATGTATAAGTCTAGTCAGTCTTACAGTGGTCTGTAAATCATAAATGAGCATTAAATATTTGACATTTGAAACTTGGTTCTGCTGCTGCACTATTCTCTTCATCATATATTAGTGATGTTTGTTACATAACTGCCCTCATTTTCTAGTATGTTCTCCTTGCAGCGCACAACCCAGCATCTCGTCTATGTCCTTGTTTCAGACCAGCCACTTTCCATCTACTTAAACAGGCATTACACAGCTTCAGTGGACATAGAAAATGGGAATAGTGTCAATTTTCCCTCATTATATTAGTCCTCAGAGAACTGCAGCTATGCTCTGTTAGCCAAAGTACTATAGTCATTTTCCTTGCTTCACAAACCAATACCTATCCAGAATCTTAGTCTAAGGGGCAGGTTATTTATCCATCCACTAGCTCAAGTTGTGCTACACTCTCACAACTATGCCCAGACATTAAGGCAATAAACTAACCCCTTCCACATTATTCTCCATTTTCTTTTGTAGCTGTTTTTGCATAATGTGTCCACTCTCACAATATATCAAGCATCCATACTCAAGTGTAAAACAGCAAGAAGGTCTGATTGCTTCCCATTGAGGCCTGAGGAAGAATTATGGTTCCCATCAACTCAAGTGCTTGTCTGCTCCCAACTGAAGTGCCCTGAGCTATTCTGTTGCGTTGTTCACAAAAGCTGTCAAAAACTAAATTTAAAGTCCACTTGTACATCCTCCAATCCAGTCCCAATTATTGCCTCTAAAGCTTGTAGTATCTGTGATATTTGTGGTATTAAAATACTTAATCTTTGTAGGTTTATAGTGATAGGTGCTTTAACCATTATTTATTCATAAGGTAACCAATGCCCAATAAACACCAGGCTCCTCTGCAGAAACAAAAGGCAGGCACACAAATCCAAAAAAAGCTGCTGAGGGTAGGCTCCAGGATCCAAGAATAATGTAACTTCAGTAAGTAGTTACAACAGTACTGTCTTTATTGCACACAATTATTTATTCATGTTTGCAGGCTGTTTAACAATTGTTTATTCATGGTGATCAGTTTCATCTGCATTCATAACCAACACAAGATTGTCTGTTATTATTCAATAAGACTAGAAAATAAAATTCTAATTACAATTACATGCAGTGTGAAACCTAACCTCATTTGTGAGTAAATAAAATGGAAATCAGGCTTCAGCTTCTTTACCAAAGTTTTCAAATAGTTGCATCATGTTGTTTTCTGTAATTTGTTTTGCTCTACATAAATAAAATGCGGACTTAAGACTATGGCTATTTGTAAAGCGAACTGCTTACATATACTTCAGAACAAACTATGACTGAATTGCAATAAAATTTATAGCTTAGTATTAATTTTAAAGGCTTTTAACAAATTATCACATCATTTTAGGAATGCCCATATTCTGACAAGAGTAGCAGCTATAGTTTTTCTTCTAGCCTTACTCTTTGTCAGACAAATGGACACCTCTTCTCTCATAACTCCATTAGTTCATATGTACTTTTAGAGGAGGTGGTCAGATATAAGGAGCTTTGCCAAAGCAGTAGTTCTGGACTAGTTTAATGCTTTTCTTGCATTCCATCACATTTGCCCAAATTTGTCTCATTCACTACTGCCTAAGAAGGCTTTCCACTTAATTTTTCCACTCAGTGGTGTTTTCAAGTGGTTCAAAGTACAGTTATATCTTTATCTGAATGTTTATCACCTTGCACCTAATCCTCCCTATAAGTAAACTTTTCCGATTTACAATTCATCCTGCCATGACTTTTGTAGAAGTTCATAATTCTGCAACAAATATTATTTCTCCAAAACTACTTCAAATAGCGCAAAGGATAGACCAAGCAGGTTAGCATAGTGCACTTTAATATCCGCTTTCATAAAAAACATATACACTAAGTGCTATTACATGTGGCTACTATTCAATTAAACAATTATTCAGTTTATGAATCAATGAACACTAACTATCCTTTGAATTTTATTTGAAGTGGTTTTAGTTTCGTGTTTTTTCTACACTTTGTCTCAGTGGTTGATTTTATTTTGTTAAATATTATTTCTCCAACGTAAAAGCCATACTTTTTATTCAAGGGGATAAATATTTGTGTTCTACCACATGCACTTGCATTTTTTAAGTTTTCTGTACTAACTACTTGGCTTTTAGTTTACCTATGGTCACTGTGTAGAACTGTGTACAGGTATCATAGTTATTCTATCTCAGTTAATTTTATCCATGGGCTGTCTATCACATTTTCTCCAGTATTGTATATGTATTTTGACTTATGGTGGCACTATTGCACTCATCTGACTAATGCATGTATACTTTAACTATTATTCTGCCTCATGAAAAGTGTCTAGAAGTAATTACACCACAGGAGACACAATGTACTACTTCTTCAGAATCCATTGCAAGTATAATAGGGTAGATTTTGGCCTAAAAGTCAATTTTCATTTACTTCTGCAACTATTTATTCATGCTGCTCCCTATTTAATACCTGATGTCAACAGAGTGTAAGCTCATTTTAGTAAATGAACCTGGTTTTATCCCTGTCCCACAAGTGCAGTGCTGCAGACAAAGCAAGAGTGAACATTCAGCCATAATGTTGTGTTATATGCTTAGGGCAAGGTATACGTTTTGTACCTCACCTGGATTAAAATGTTGAGTGAAATCATTAAGGTACAAAAACATGTACATGTCATACTTCTTCCAATTCAGCAACTCCCCTAACACAGTGGTGAATGGTCCTCTGCCATGAATACATGAAGCATCATGTATGGCTAGCCCCACAGTCATGCTGAATGCTAATGAGACATTCCAGTAGAGAGCCATATGCTAATTAGCCATGTGATTCTCACTGGAAACACCTCCAGAAAGCCATCTACACAGCCAAGTGATTTAAGAAATCATTCCACCGTGTAGATTGGTACATCTGCCCCTACCACATTATGGTGTTTGGCTGTGTTCAAGTACATGCCATGACCATGATATGGAGGACAGAGGAGTGAGGGGTTGTACTAGACTACCATGGATTACTCTTAAAGTGCAGTACCAGCAATAACTGCAGTATTGGGATTTGGAGTTGGTGGGATACACTAAACCACCAGGGCTTATACTTAAAGTGATGTACCAGCACAATCAATAGTACAGGGCTTGTGGAAGTACGAAGAACTAGACTACTAGATATAACAGATGCAGAAGTGCCATAATGTCACAGACATCACAACAAGGGTCGGGTGGAAGGAACCAGCATTGCCCTTCAACTATTACAGTGGTGAGAGAAACCACAGAATGGCAAATAGGTTAGATACAGGTAGCTTGACTGTGGTGTGTGTGTGTGTGTGTGTGTGTGTGTGTGTGTGTGTGTGTGTGTGTGTGTGTGTGTGTGTGTGTGTGTGTGCACATGTGTTCATGTTGTGTACACTTGAATGCGCGGGGGAGTGACCTGAAGAGATGCCACCACCTACATGAGAAGCAGTTTACTACTATCAATAATGTTGTGGCAGCAAATTCAATTCAAAGCCATGTAAATTAGCCAACATTACTGAGCATGTGAACATAGCTAACCTGTTAGCCAACATGTTCTGGAAAATGACATTCCTACCACTTGTCCCCTACCTTGTATCTCTAAAGATCAGGTCATAGACTCCCTCTCTAAGGCAAAAAACATAGCATCTGTGGGAATTGATAACATTGCAAGCTGCATCCTACATGGGATCCAACAACAATTAGCAACACCTTTGGGTACTCTTTTCAATTATAGTCTAAGCAACAGCTTCATCCCAGCTGAATGGAAAACATCCACCATTATCCCTTTGTGCAAAGGTGGTGCTTCCATTGACCCTAGAAACTACAGACCTATTAGCCTGACTCGTCTTATTTGCAAAGCCATGGAGTGAATCATTCTGGATCTTATCAACAAAGATATAGGTAATCTCCAAACATTTGACCCTCCTCAGTTTGGATTTGTCAGAGAGAGATCATGCCTGTCAAACCTGCTGGACTTCTTCTAGACAGTCACCAAGACCCTGGATGAGGGGAAATCTGTGTATACAGCCTACCTAGACTTCGTCAATGCTTTTGATACTATCCCCACCTCAGGCATCATTGACAAACACACCCAGCTAGGTATCAACCCTTATATCATTAGGTGGGTCATTAACTGGCTCACTGATAGAACCCATACAGTCAAAATAGAGGAATCTACCTCCATATGCAGACCTATAATTAATGGTGTTCCACAGGGATAAGTCATGGGACCTCTACTGTTCAGAATCTATTCCTCCAAAGTACAAGCAAAAACTAAAGGTCTGTAGCTGACAGTTTGCTGATGACTACAAATTGGGAGCCATCATAAAATCTCCAAACGATGTCAACATCCTACAAAAGGGTCTTGTGCAAATAAATGATTGGTGTCAATGTTATGGCCTTAAACTCAATAAATAAAAAGTATTATCATGCCTTTCGGTAAGAGCAATGCTCCTGCTAACTACCACATTAATAGCAACATACTAAGTACGCACTCATTGGTGAGAGACATGGGCACCCAGGATGGCAGCAATATTACCTTTAATCATCACGTCTCCATAGTGGTAAGAAGGGCATTCTATATTGCTCATTTCATAAGTAAGGACATTGCCTCCAGAAAAAAAGAAGCTATAACCTCCCTGTACTCTTCCATCATAAGCTCAATAATTGAGTACAACGCTACTTTTTGTATGTATATTTCAAGCACCTGCATCAACTGGAAAGACCACAAAGGTTACTCACAAGGAAAATTCAAGGTCTTCAGCTTCTGCCCTATGTGGATCAGCTGAAATCACTGTCACTTTATTCTGTTTCACACAGACTACTCAGAGGGGATCTCTGCCTGGCATATAAAGAAATCTATGACCCTGCCTTACTGGAAATGCTGCATATTCGCAAGTCAAATGGCACACAGGTTACTCACTCTAAAGACCTTACCTGGTATGTGACATTAATAGAACCTGCTGGGAGGGACAGATTTGTCTGCCAGAGGTTACTACACCTTTGGAACAGACCCCCCCCCCCATGTGAAACAGAGCATTTAATTTGCCCTCTTCAAACGCAATCGGGACAGTTGGATAGGTTACCATAAATTCACTGCAGGGGTTTCACCTATGCCTCTCTTGGACAGGGACAATAGGTGCTGATCATGGAAACAAGGGTAGAACTTGGCTAGGTTTGCAACGGCCCAAAGGCCATTAGCCTAGTAACTTCTATGATCATATGATCCTATGAATGAATCCCCAAGATAGCATACATCTCATCAGAACCTATCCATCTTCTTTGCATTACCCTTATTCCTATCCTTTAATAAACGAAATACAAGTCATTTCATATTTTTCTATTTACCATTTAATATCTATGTCTCTACAATGATTCTTGTTTTTATTATTTAATTGACTTTTGTTTTAAGTTATGGACTAATTTTTATCTATTTTCTTTTATTCTATATTTTCATGGAAGTATACAAGGATCTGCCAAACACTGCATATTGAAGAAAATATGCATCACGTGTATTTTATTCATTCAGCCATGCATTTGTTTCTTTTTGTTTTTGTTTTGATTGGGATAGACTTCTGATCCCAGTTACCAGACATCCTTTGGAAAAGGCTAGTTCAGGCAAACAGCTAGGTGGTAGTGGTGAGTCTGAAGAGGAGCCACAGTTGACTAACAATACTAAGCTTCCCTTGGAATGAAACTGGGGAGAATTTGTAATAATGATATGAGCCAGAATACTTTTCATATCTCATCTTGCAGAACTAATGAGTGTTAGTCTAGGAAGTTCCAAATTATGTTAGGCAAGGACTCTTTGTATTGGGGCAGTGGCTTACTATAAAGAGTGGGTTCCTAAGTGGGGGAAGGCAGTGGGAAAAATAGTTCAGTATCCACTAATCAAAAGGGTTTACATTCAGGCATGTCCATTCATTGCCCATGATGTTCCCTTTTCAGGGCATATGGGCATGAAGCACACCAAAAGGAGATGTAATTAAAGTTTCTTTTGACCAGGCATTACAAAAAGACATGAGAGGGTACTGCAAGAAATAAAAACAATGCCAAAAGTTTCACAAAGCTGTGTATGAATTACTCCTTATTAAGTAACTGTTTAATAATGCAGTCTGGGCATGGTGTGGCATTTTAACACACCAAGCATTGCAGATAACAGGTGCATCTTGGTTGTGGTAGACTGGCACTGAGGTAGTGGCTTAGACCATTATTATGGCAGAAAAAGGTAGCAGATGTTCTCAAAGAAATATTCTGCAGGATGAAGTTTCCACAGGACAAAACTGACAAAGATGGAATTTGATGTCAGTCTTGCTAACCAGTTAGTGGAAGTAGAGTGTGCAGTAAAGCAGCTAAAGACCACCCCCTTCAGTCCACCCCCCCCCACAAACATAGGGCCTGACAAAGAGGTTTATCTATACTCTTAAAATCATACAGGCAGCATTCACAGACCAGTGGAAAGTGAACAAGGGACAAGATACTGCATGCAAAGACGTGCTCCAGGGCACTACAGGTGTTACAGTATTTGAGAAACTTATGCTTTGATGGTGAAGGGGTCTCTTGATTGAATTCATGATGAACTGAGGTGGGCTACCAGCCACAACTCTGATCTGAGATACCAGATGACTACAGGCTCCTGAGCTTCCAAAAAACATTAAGTTGCCTGTTTTTTGCTAATTTATAGTATTTACTGCACTATTTTATTGCCTGTCACCTACTTTTATACTGTATTTATTTAATATGTACTAGACTACACTGTTGTACTTCAATTGTTTGCTTCATTGTGCCTGTAAAATCAAGTTTTATTACTGTTTACACTGATTACAAAGCCTTTTTGCTGTTTTCACTGTTTGTTAAGTATTTACTGGTGTTTTTTTCACTGTTTTAAAGCTATCTGTTCTGGTTTTCCCACAAGCAGTGTTTAATTAACTAATCTGTTAACTGTTTAAAACATTCCTTAGAGCCTCATGGCTGATTTTCTGCTGTTTAATATGTTTTTCAGTGTCTCACTGCTATTTTTTTTGCTGTATTAAACATTCTGTAGTGTTTCCCACTGAAACTGGGGTAGCTAGTAGCAGTAGCATAGTCCAGATCCAGGCCTGCTGCTTCTGGCACGGTTTGTAGTGGTTTGTTTGTTCTGAGCATGGTTTCCAGGCCATCATGGATTGGAAGGAGCCTGTCTGCAGTTTTGTGAGAGAATTGTGCAGATTGGGACCTGGCTGGTAAAGGGAGGGTGGTCTAGGGCTTAGAATAAGCATCCTTATTGGTCCTTCTGAATCTTTTTAGTGTTTTTTTTTTTCCAAGTTTTAGCTTCTGGTATTTAGGTTCTGCATTTGAGCAGGTTTCTGTTTTTCATGAGTCACACAGCACAGTGCACTACCGGGCAACTGTGTGCCAAAGTCAGACAGTTAAATTTAACAAATTTCCCCTTAAACTCCAAGCAGAAATATCCATTCACTGAGCTCCTCCATGAACATTTCTGAAAAGCCACCCCTAGTGACAACAGTCTTCAACCCAGCATTATGGACAGTCATATTACCCTTGTCTCTCCTGATGACTTTGTTTACTTGGGTATCTTGAGGCGGTGTAGCAATTGTCTCATGTACACAGACAACCATCGACTAATAGCACAATCTAGTACAGAGTGTGAGAGATGCATTTACACCAAGAATCTAGAATCCATGCTCTCTGTCACTCAAAATAGTAACATGGAGAAGGTTGTCAACTCACCCACCACTACATATTCACATAGTACCACTACTCATACACATACCACTACGCATATACATAGTGCACATCAAACACGTAAATCCGTTCTCTCAAAAAATCGTACTGAAACACCCGAGACCTCCAAAACACAACACTGCTATGGCTAACACAGTCCCTACAGCACCCACGATACATATCCATACCAGTGTCTCACCCACCTAACCTGCAAGGTGGACACTCAAAAAACATGTCTTCTTGTCATTGGAGACCCAATAGTGAGACACACGTATGTCCCACTCACCAGGTTCAAAAAGGATAAAGTCACAGTAAGCTGCCTGTCCAGTGCCAGGATGCATCAAATCATGCATGCACTCAGGTCTCTCAACAACATTTACCATTATGACTCTGTCATAGTTCATATTGGTGTGAATGACCTGAGATGTACCTCACTGGACTAGATCAAGAGAGACAGGGTTGAGCTCTCTGAATATGTGTCCCAGACAGGTATGTCCCTAGCCTTCAATAGCATACTGCCCTCACCTAGAATGATACAACAGTATAAACAAAAAAGGATTGATTTCAATAAATGGCTCAGTATTGATACCGCCCTCATCTAGAATGATACAACAGTATAAACAAAAAATCATTGATTTCAATAAATGGCTCAGTTTTTAGTGTCATTCAAAGGGGATCCAGTTCCTGTCTGCCTGGAAAGCCATGGTCGACAAACCTCACTGATTTACCAGAGACGGATTGCACCTGGCACCCCTAGGCTTTTGGCTGCTGGCAAAGGCTCTTGACGTTTTGGGGTAATGTCTCAAAAACAACATTACTAACATGAAGTTAACCAATCAGAACAAAATAAGAGCCATGCTGCTAAATGCTAGGAATTTAAACCAAAAACTGCACTCCCTGGAAGCACTTCTACCACCAGAAGATGTAGATGCCTGTGCAGTCACAGAAACCTAGTTTAAGGCCTCAGAGAGTACCCCGGCCCTACAAGGCTACAATGCCTTCCACACCTTTAGACCACAGAATTAATGTGTGAAAACCAAATGAGGTGGTGTTTCAATCTATATTAGAGATCAATTAACTTCCCATCTAGTTAGACTGGACAACTCCATGGAGCTACTTCAGGTCCAGGTTACAGAAGGTAAGAACCCCATACAAGTCTTAGCCATTTATAGATCCCCCTCCATGGGTCACAACACCCACACACCCTACTTAACCAAACTGAATATAATCTAAATTTTACCAAACACACTGGTTATTGGGGATTTCAATTATTCACCATCTACTGGGAGACCTACACTTGCCCAAACTTGCCAACATAAAAGCTCCTTGACTTTGTGAATTCAGTTGCCCTGGAACAAATCATCCATACTCTGACAAGAGGAATAAACATTCTAGATCTGATCCTCATCATGTCAAACAGGTGCACTTCTGCAACTGTTGGACCCTCATTAGTTAAAACTGACCACAAATCAGTCACCATCGAACTGACACTAACACAAGAACCCACAAAGGGTGAAATCAGACTAAAAATCTTCACCAAGGCAAATTATTCCCTCCTAGGTGAAGGTTTAAATGCATTTCAACCCGCACCCCAACCTGGAAGTGGTAACTATGATGAAACTTGAACTAAAGCCCTGTACAATCACTTGCATAAGTGTATAAATTGAGATGTACCATAAAGAATCAAAGCTAGAACCCCAAGTAATAACAAGCTGCTATAGTGAACATCCAGCATCAACACACTCTACAATAAAAGCAAAAAGTTTCTGTCTAAGAAAACAAAGGCAAGGCCCCAACAAGGGAAAAGCACCCTCTTCAGCTTCAACAGGCAAATAAGACAACTAGTCAAATCCTCCAAGAGCTCCTTTGAGAGAAACCCATCAAGTACTGCCAAAAATAACCATAAGGCCTTTCACAGCTACATATGTAACCTAAAGGGTAGGACCCAAGCATGTGCAGAACTAGTGGCCAAGGTATGACACACACTGGCATCACAGAGATAGCAAACCTGCTAGCAGATAAGTTTGTTGAAAATTTCACACTCTTATCCCCTCCTAACTTACAATAAACCCTCCCCAACTCCCCTCACCCTACATATCTGAAGAGCAGGTCCTCAAAGCCCTGTCCAAGGCAAACAAACACAGCCTCTATGGGACCAGATGACATCCCAGTCTGTCTTCTAAACAGGCTAAAACATGAACTAGCATCACCACTAAGTACCCTTTTAAATCATAGCCTAACCACAGGCTTTGTACCTGCAGAATGGAGAACAGCTACAGTTATTACTCTCCACAAACGTAGTCTAACAACAGACCCAGGCAATTACAAACCCATAAGCCTGACCAGCCTCATCTGTAAGGTCATTGGTGCGTATTATTATGGACCTCAAAAATAAAGACATAGGTGACTATGGATCCTACCCAATTCGGCTTTGTGAAGGGTAGATCTTGCCAATTAAATCTGATGGATTTTTTTGAAAGTGTGACCAAGGCCATTGATAAGGGAAAATCTGTGCACACAGCATACCTCGACTTGGCAAAGGCTTTTGTTACAATCCCACGTTCAGCCATCAATAAACTTAGCAAACTGAATGTAAACCCCTTCATTGTAAGATGGGTTGCCAACTGGCTCACTAGACACACACTATCAAAGTGGGTGACTCCACATCAACCAGCACACTGTTACCAGCAGGGTGCCACAGGGTCAGTGCTGGGCCCCCTACTGTCTGGTATATACTTCTAAGAAGTTCAGGTCAAAACTAAGGGGTTGTGGTTGACTAAGTTTACAGACAACTGCAAACTAGGTGCAATCACTGAATCAGATGATGTCAGTATACTCCACCAAGGTCTCACACAGACCAATGACTGGTGTATTAGTCATGATTTCAAAATGAATGCAAAGAAATGCATCATCATCCCCTTCAGCACAAACAATGTCCCTTCACACTATCAAATCAACAACAATACCCTAAATATCCATGAAGTGGTAAGGGACCTGGGATCACAGGTTGACTGCAACTTAACTTCGACCACCATGGGTCTACTGTAGTAAGGAAAGCTTTCCACTTAGCACACTTAATTAGTAAAGGCATCGCCTCGATAGCAAAAGAAGTTATAACTCCCTATACTTGGCACTTACCCAGCCCATAATTGAGTATAATGCCGCATTTGGCATGTACCGTACTAAGTACCTGCAGCAATTAGAGAGACCTCAGAGGTTTCTAACAAAGAAGATCAAGGGTCTCCAGCATGTGCCTTACACAGACCAACTAAATTCCCTGTCACTATACTTTGTATTGTATCGATTTCTTAGGACCTGGCCTACAGAACAATCCAAGACCCAAACATAATGAACTTGCTGCATATCCATAAATCAAATGGGTCTAGGGCTACCCACTACAGGGACTTAAATATGGTCTGACTTAAGTGAGACATGCTGGAGGGACAGATTTATCTCCCAGTAACTGCCACATCTTTGGAACAGGCTACCAATTCAAGTGAAACAGAGCACCTCTATGACACTGTTCAAGAGGAACCTGGATGAGTGGATGGGGCTCCATAAATTCTTACCAGGATAGTGCCCACAACCAGTATCTATAGAGGGATAATATAAGGATTAGAGTGTGACCTTGTCATACACCACACTCTGTGCTGCTTTTTTTTCTAACAGCTCAGTAGATTAGGCAGTTTATTCAGGACAGCTCTCCACTGCTAAGCACCAGGAAATCTGAGCAGTTCTACAGAAGATCGAGGACATATTTACTGCTAATACAGAGTGTATCCAAATTGTAGAAAATCACGTGGACTGAGGGATCTGACAGCCAATCAAGAGGGTTCTAACAGGCTTCATATCTGAGTTACGTAGACTGCATGAGATATGTTGCAGGAAATGTTGGATCTGGAGTAATCCAGACATTCAATAATTCGTGAACCTCACCGTTACTGTAGATGCCAAAAAAGATGGAAACACTAGGTTCTATTTAGACTTTGGAAAACTCAACATACACATGCTTATGCCTTGTTTCAGACAAATAAAACCTTAGAACAGTTGGGGAGGGCCATGTATCTGTCTACTACTGATTTGATTAGGTGTAAGTGGAAAGTACCCTTAATACCTGCAACAAGCAAAAGAGATGTCGATTATACGACCTTGTTTGCAACTCAACCCTTGTTTGGGTTGTAAAAAATTACTAAAATGCCTATTTGGAGGAAAAACAGTCCAGTAACTTTACAGAGACTAGTACATCACATCATGGCAGGAGCTGGAAATTATACTTTTGTTTAAATGGATGGTATTACAATCTATGCTCAGTCTTAACATGTTCAATATGCTAGGGATTTAATAGGCATATGGAAAAGGGTGAACTTATCATCAAGACAAAGAAATGCCAGGTGGGATTGGTAGAAGTGTCCTGATCATCTGGTGGGTAATGAAAATATACAGCCAGTGTATACAAGGCAGAAAGTAAGCAGGAATGATTTATCCTATCATCAAAAGAGCAAGCGAGGGCATTACTTGTGGCACTGGAATATTATAGGACGTTTGTCCCTCACTGCAGTATGACAACCATTCCTCATACAGACCTTATCTGAAAAACCAAACCGTTTAAGGTCATTTGGACAGCAATCTGTGAACAAGCTTTATACAATCTTAAAGAGACCTTGAAAATAACTCCTGTGCTTGTGAGTCCTGATTGCAATGAACATTTATTATGCAGCAGTAGGGGCTTTCATGTGAATAAAACCAAGGTAATTCATTTTGACATCTATAATAGGGAAGAGGTTGATATTGTTAAAGATCTGGGATTAAAAATTGATAGGCAGTTAAGTTTTGACCAACACTTAAGGGAAAAGTAATTTGGAGGTACTACTGTGAGATTAAAAATATGGTAAGTACAATATGGCAAGTATAATAGGGAAGAGGTTGATATTGTTAAAGATCTGGGATTAAAAATTGATAGGCAGTTAAGTTTTGACCAACACTTAAGGGAAAAGTAATTTGGAGGTACTACTGTGAGATTAAAAATATGGTAAGTACAATTGTCAGTTGTGATTTACAGGGACTTGCTCCACTGTATAATGCAATGGTCAGACCTGTTATGGAATATGGTACGTCCAGTAGTAGTTACTCTTACTCTCATTCAGTTACACTGAAAAGGGTTCAGCAGTACTGCACTAATCAAATCAAAGAAGTAAAAAACTGAGCAAAAAGAAGAGTTTGGAGAGTCTATCCTTGCATATTATCAGTTACAGGTTAGCTAGAGGAGACCCGATTCCCATCTTTAAAGCCTTGAATAAAGCTTCCTATGGAGTTTATATTGGAATTAATGCTCTGAAACATGATTTTGAAACAAAAGATGCCAACTTATTTATGGAAATTGCCCCAAGTTATACCAGCTTATGTTTGGCATCCTTTCGTAGTAGGGCATGTTTGCCGTGGAATGCATTGCCTCCTTGAATAAGGAAAATGGATACATTGCTATCCTTTAAGAGAAGTTTGGATGATTGGGATGATTAGTTTGAAGACAAAGTATATGATCCTTCTGTTTAGGGTGGCAAATTCTTTGAAGGTCTTTATACACTTTGAGCTTGTCTTAGAAGAACACTGGACATTGCAATAATATTGATACTTAGAACCAGAGTCTGGGGGATATACTTAACCCACACTCTTCAAAGAGAGACATGTATCCATTTGTGCAGTTCAGTTGTACTATGGAGCCAAGAGAAGAATCATAACCAGGTGTGCAAAACAAATGCTTGAGGATAGTTTGGGCTCTCCAAAAGCTTCAGCACTTCCTATAGAGTAGGAAATCCACATTGGTTACAGACCGCAATCCCTTAAAAGTGTTAAAGTTGTTAAACTGCGCCTATCGGCAAAACAATAAGCTCCTTCTATCCACACAGAAGTTTTATCAGTAAAGCAGACGGTCTGTCAAGACAAGATGTTGGGTAACTTAACTAATGTTATATACTTTCTGGAAAAAGCTATCAGTCTTGGAAGTGTCTCAAAAAAGTTGTTTGAGGTCTAGAAAGAGGAAGAAATGAGAAAAACCTGCAGTTTTTCTTTCAATATAGATAAGGCAAAGATGTGAACTGTGAAAAATTACACAAAACATCAACTGTTCATAAAGTAAAGATGCAACAAAGTTGTGAAGTGTGACAAGCTGTGGAGAGCTATTCATTTTTTCTTCAGTAGAAATGCAGCAAAGCTTTGTAAATTGCATATACATAAACACACGCACACACACACACACACACACACACACACACACACACACACACACACACACACACACACACACACACACACACACACACACACACACACACAAATGTACATTGAAAAAGTTTTGTCAGCCTTAGACTGCCACTTCCTGTCAATCCTGTATTATGTTATTTGGGTATTTGGGTTTAAAACTTTCTGGTTATCTTAACTACTTTGCTTTGTTTCAGAGTTTTTTAATTAAAATCTTGAGCCGGCAGGATGAAAAGTGTCAGTTTTTTTTTAATGCATAAAGGGGGGGTGGGTGGAGTTTGACTGTGCCAATGGAATGCTCCCATGTATCGACCCATTCCAGCATACCCCTCTGGAGTTTCTTCCTTTGAAGACCAAATCAAGAATTATTATAGTTAGCTTTTGCTTTCTTCTTAGAGTGTATGGTGAACTTTTAACAAACCTAGCAGCAGTAAAGAAAATTTTTACATGAAATGCAAATGAGAAGAGGGAGAAACTTCCACTCAGCACTGGTGAGCTTATAAATATAAATGTTGCCAGTTTTGTCTTCTGCTACTGTTAAACGATCATAAAAGTCAGAGATAAACAGATTGCACTTATGTCCATTTAGTGCCAACTGTTAATGTTATTGTTATGCCATTTCTCCTTTTAAAACATATTTTACATTTATTTGTGCAATAGTATAATTGATAATATATACATTTTCAAATTATGTAGCCTCATATATTTCCGCACTATATTTTATTTTTCCATTTCAAAAGCATAAGGTTGGCTGCTTATTGATTTATACAGAAGCAATTGCATAAAAAGTGATTTATAGCTGTTGGCATCCCTTTTGAAGAAAAGGAGAGACTGCTTATCTATAGCTATCATAAGTTGATAGTGCAGTTTTGTCACTTTAAGAATGTGCAGTCATTGTGACTTTAGTGTGCCAGATTGGCTTGGCTGTTGGGAGTGTATAATCAGAATGGAGCAGTGAATCTGAAAAGGGAATTATTATCCCCTCCTGGGGAAACACTGTGGCCTGGATACAGAAAGTACACAGCTGAAGGGAATTAATTGTAGCAACAAAAAGGACCAATTAAAGTGACCAGGAAAAACAGTGATTTAAGAGACACAGCAGTCGCATTGAGGAAAGCCCATTTTACTTTGGTGATCACTTCAGGAAGCGCATGCATGACACTTGAACAGGCTCACCTTCATTCTTTCTCCCACACATATGCACATTCAAACACAAACACACACACACACACGCACACGCGCGCACACACTCACACACGCACACACACACTCAAAACTCCCCACCACGACCTCTCACCTAGGATCACTCACTAGTATAAATCCCTTACTATAGAATTTCTTGTACCTCATTAACATTGCCTTAAGCTGTGGAGACAACCCAACATAGTGACTCTACTGTCTGCATAGACTCACTGCAGTAAGGCTGCTTATAAATTGAAAAAGGCTACCATTATCAGAAAAATGACCATATAAGCGTTTACCGCCAGTGTTAGTCTTTTCTGAATCCCAGTGTGTGTGTATATGTATGCGGGTGTACAAATGTGTGTGTGTGTGTGTGTGTGTGTGTGTGTGTGTGTGTGTGTGTGTGTGTGTGTGTGTGTGTGTGTGTGTGTAAATGCAAAATTGTTTGAGCCTTGATACATTTACTGTTAAAAGATAGCAGTAAAAATCAATTGGCTCTGCGTGACATGAGTGAATTTCTGAGAAACCAGTGTGTGTAACTTTGCTGTTCAGCTGGAGAGTGTGATACCTATTTGAGTGTAGTTGGCATTTGCCATAGCCCAAGGCTGGAATATTCATTTACCATATGCTCTCAAGAAAAACCTCCTTGTGCACATATTGTTGACAATGGCATACTTTCTAAGGCTGTCTCTAACACACATGCTCTCACACTTGCCAAAATGCAAATGCATGTATCAAGCTCTCTCATATAAGAAAGATGAAAAGGTAGACTGCAACAATTTTCTCAAAAATATTTAGTGAAACTTCAGAGGTATGATATTTGTAGATTAGGAGTACGAGGAATGATCTCTTAATTGGAGGTTGCATAGACTATAGGCCTCTGAAAAAAAGACCTTTCATCCTGCATCTAGTGCACTAGAGCATGGCAATATTGAGGAAAGGTGGTAATTCAATTGTCTGCAGGCTGTGTGTAACATATGCCATTAAACTGCTTTTCAGTTTCCATACAATTCTTGCTCAGTGCATCTTTTACTCATAGTCCATTTTAGTTGTCTGTGAAATATTTGTTTCCACGTTTTGTGACAGTAGAGTTAGTCCTTTTAGTTTTGCTATTTCAACAACTGTATTTCATGGGAGTCACATTTCTTTTTCCATAATGAGCTTCTAGATGTTTCCTCTGTTTGTATTCCAAGCCATGGCAGCATTGCACAGCTCCAATAGCAGACTGTATTATCAAGTGATAAAGACTTTAGCACTTTATGCTAAATCTTCACTTTTTAGTGATCAGATATGCCAAAAGCCCTGAAATAATTTCTCAAAATTTGCATAAAGTAAAAAAAATATGTCTGTCCCCGATTTCAGGTAGATAAGCTTTTTTGGAATATACAGATATGAAATATTTCTCATCCTTCATAACATACATATTCCCAGCTATTATCTAAGTGGTAGAGCAAACACTGTTTGAGGCCACAGCTAACAGCTCACAACTGGATAATATGCAAAGCAAGGAATGATGTTTGTCCCAGGCCATCATTGCTAGCACTGCTTCTCCTACAGCATGGTTATGAGTGAATTTTTTTTTTACTTTTTTTTCTTGATTATATAGCAACATAGTTGGTGTGTGTGTGTGTGTGTGTATACAGGGGCTTGTCCCCTTCAAAAGTATTTTTTTTTATTTATCTATCATTTCTTTACCAGAAAAGTCCAATTAGGACAGAACCCATTTTCAGCAGAGGCCCAGGGAGAAGTACTCCAGATACATGTCTTTGAAATGTGGGACTCCATTTTCAGCACAGGTCCAGGGAGAAGCACTCCAGAAGCATGTCTTGGGAATGTGGGAGGAAACTGGACTCTCTGGAGAAAGCCCATACAGATACAGGGAGGGCATGCAGACTCCACACAGAAGGCACTCCAGCCAAGAATCAAATCAGAGAACCATAGAGGGCATGTAGACTCCGCACAGAAGGCACTCCAGCTGAGAATCAAACCAGAGACCCTATTGCTGTGACATGACAACATTAACCACTGCAGCACTGCACCACTGGATGAACTTGGAGTTGGCTATTTCCATCCATTCATAGATTTGTCAAGACATTAGACAGCAAACTATATAAAAACCTTTCCAAATATAAATACATGTGAATCTAACCCTATGTGTGTTGGTACAGACTGCAGTGTTCTGTGTAAGTCATTTCTAAGTTCTGATGCACTTGCTAGAAATCATGGCTTGGTGAAATAGAAGTGATCCACAGGAAAAAAAGTAATTGATTTATCTTCTATATTCATTATATTCCTTCTTCCTAAATTTCATTATAGCTGAGGACTTTCTGTTCTTCTTGTTTAGACCAGATTCCATATTGTTCATCCCATTACATATTCCTAGAAAATTTTAAGTGCTTTTCTAAAATACAGATACTTCTGCTACTGGTTTAATCCAAAATGGTCATCATTTAATCAAATCTCACTCTACAAAATGATTTGTTTTTTCAGGATGACTTGCCTAACTCCATTATGCATTTATTCTCTGCTATAAGGAGGATGATTTATAATAAGAGTCATTTATAGATGACAAAATGAAACACTTAACACATCTTAAAGCAATTCAAACTGGTCCTTGAGTGACATACTTAATAATGTGAAACTATAAGATGTTACCTTAAATTATATTTAACGAGCAATGTGCAATTAACACTGCTCCCCATTTTTCTGGTTTTGCAATATTCAGATGCATTTGATGGCTGTACCTTTATCATTAGCCACAATGTCATGCAATTAGTTGTCATTAATTTATCTTATCGTATTAGCTTTGCCAGTAAGTAATGACAGTTAAAGACACAGCATGCTGTGCACTAGTGAAAGATATATCTACTCTGAAGTATGTTGTTATTTCTGGCATTATAATGAAACTTTAATGCTGAAAATTTTACTAATAGTAAATATGTACAAAAAAGCTGAAAGAGACTTTAACAAATTACTATACACTGATTCACCATTTCAGTTCTGGGCTCAGCTTTCAGTTATGGATTTTCCTGTAATGTTACTTACTTTGTATTAAACTGTATATGTTATACTGCTTATAAATGCATAGAATTTCTGTGTGCATCTGAGTTTCATGAATCTGTTGGATTATATTATTAAAATATCTTTTTTCAGGCTTCCTGAATATTACTGCAAATGGATGAGATTCTGAAAAGACTTTCACAATGTATTAGCTGCACTGATACCATAGTGATCCATAAAAATATTTCAGCAATGTTGTTGGTCTTCTCCATACAGGAAAATATGCACTTGATTACACTTTTGGCCAATAAGGCTTTCTGTACTACAAAGAGGGACACAGATGTAAGTATTTGCCTGTCCCAAGACTGATCTGTCTTTTCAAGCATAGTGTGATTTTTATTTATTTTTATTTACTCTTTGTATATTAGTGCAAATGATATTCATGATAAACAGGGAACGTGACACAAAAATCTGAAAATAAAATAGCATGAAAGTCTTATTTTGGTAATTGTATTTGCAATGGAAGTATGTTCTATTAAAATAATGTTATAATAGCTAAGTGGGTATACATGTAACTGTCTTGCACATATTGACATGCATTTGTGCAAAGAGATGTCATCCTGGGAAATGTGATTTTGTTTAACTTCCCTTTGCATTGTCCTGGACTATGTAGTCTCTTGAAAGGATGGATTGGTGGTGCTACTGCTGCATGTGACTTCATTCTCTCTTGCAAGTTACAAAAGAGGATGCTGGTTGCTAGTTAGACTTGTTATAACTACAAATAGCACATATGAAAATGTTTTTGCTTACATATCTGGATCGAGTAGTCATATAAAAAAAATCTAGGTTTATTTTTCTTCTTCTTCTCTCTCTCTCTCTCTTTTGGCAGATGTGGCTCATGCTATCAGACTGCAGAACTGTAACCCCCCAGCTGTAAAAAGAATGAAAAAGAATTTTAAAAAATAAAATAATTAGCATACTATTGTATACTGGCTGCATAGCTGTGTGTCTGACTGACTCGCTGTTAAAGTAACTCAAACTGCACATGAGTCTGAGTTCTGTTTTAAAAAAAAACAATCCAGACTGCTGTTAAACCAGTCTGGATTAAGAAGAGAAGGCATCAGTTTACAGATGCCCAGAAGTCTATGTGGTTTGTAACTGCAGTAAAGTGGAAGGGGAACAGACTGCCACATCCGCAGTCACGTACGTGACGTGGATGGCTATTGATTGGTTCTCAGCTCTCTAAGGCTACTGATTGGTTCCAAAGGAAATTTGGTTTGTTCCAACAAAGCTGGAAGGGAATTCAGGTTCATTATTGTACCGCTGCAAGGGAACAAGTGTGTGTGTATATCCAAAGGGAATTTGGTTCAAAGTTGCAAGGGAATTCAGGTGTGTGTGGTCATTATTGTAACACTACAAGGGAACAGATGTGTGTGTGTGTGTGTGTGTGTGTGTGTGTGTGTGTGTGTGTGTAATGCCCCAGTTAAATATACCTGGTGGCTAGAATTACTCAGGCTGAAACCCTGTGTAGTACAAGTAGCAAGAGCCTGAATTCCCTACCCAGCACCACTTGTGAAAGCTGTCCATATTTCTGCCTCATATTTTTGTTCTGTTCTGTTCCTTATAAAATATGTGTTTTTCTGTATTTTTGTAATCAGTGAAGGATTGAATTCACTAAATAATGACAGGCATTTGAATTTCAGACTTCATATTCTTCAGAAAATACATGGTAACACAAAGCCTTTTATTCTAGCAATTTTTTAAGTTTATAAGATCAATATTTGAAATTTGTCCCAAGTTTTGGGACTGTATTCCCCCATTATTGACTTTGTCCAGGTTTTTAGTACTAAGAGGTTGATAGCTATGTTCAGAACTGAATTCACTGAATATGTTTGGGGGGTTGTATTTCCCATTATTGGCTTGTCCAGGTGTTTTGTGCTAAGAGGTTGAGAGCTATGGTGAGAACTGAATTCACTAAATGCTATTTAAGTTTCAGTCTTCCAGTTTTTCAAAAACAGCTGATTTGGCATAGTGGATCTGTTGTTCTAACTGTAGTGCACAGGGTCCTAAGTTCAAGACTTGGCAATGAAACACATGGTAGTAGCAGAGCATTTTATTCTAGCAACCTTCAAAGATCATACATGCAATGTTTAAAATGTGACCTTGGTTTTTGAGCTTTTGCCCCCCCCCCAATATAGTTTGGCTTTTTCCAGATTTCTTGTGCTGCAAAGTTGAGAGATACTGTTGAGTGTTGAGTGGATTTTTTAAGGAGCTGAGAGCTTCAGGGGAAGAGAAGTTTAGTGCTGCTTATGCAAAATCTGCTTGTATTGTTAATAGCATAACAGGTTGAATGCTTGCTTTTGATGTAGAAGGCTGTGGTTCTACTCCCACAGTATGTAGATGCATTGCTGATACTGTACTCTGTTGTACTTTTAAGGGGGTGGATGCAGCAGTCCTGAGAATGTCCTCTTTGGCGGAGATACCTAGTAACTATGAACCTGTTATCAGTTTGCCATCCATTCCCTATTGCAATATTACTAGCTTATCATTCTTTTAATGTAACATAGGCAATTTATTCCTTAAGGGCAACAGGTACCTTCTTCGTAGATGAAACAATGAAATATAAAGTTGTTTGCTAGCAGCAACCTCTTTACTAGTTACAGATCTCTTTAAATTGGAATTATTTAGATGACTTTTACTTCAGCAGTGATTGTGCATATTTACTGATACTGGTGGATTGTAGAGGTTTGAGTAGATTTGTAGAAGTTTGAGTAGACTTTTATGATGGAAATGTTCTGAATTGGGCAGGTTTGTCATTATCGGTGCATGAATTTTGTTTCATTATTTACTGGAAAAATGTTAAAAACAATACATTTAAAATGGCCTCTAATAACTGTACTGCATTATACAAAGAATATAATTTAATACAATCAGGAAGGTGTATCAAAGAACACATGTATGTTTCATGTGCAAGGGGCCTATGATTTGAAAACAGCCCAAAGTTAGTCTTTATCTGCCACTGGCCAGATGTATTTGCTTTGAATGTGGGTGTCAATGCTGTTTCAATGAATGTGAATTTCAGGGATAGAGAAATTTTAATGCTAAGTCTATTTTCATTGTGAGACTGCATTGCTTTGTTTAGCAGATGTCTATTAGTGTTTGTGCTGTAAAATGTAAAATAAAACTTTTAAATGAAATCCAAATCATCATAGAAGTAAAGCAGCATGCACATTACAGTGTTTATGGTAAATGGGGTGAAATAGCCAAGTAATGAGACACTTGAATGGCTGCAGAGGGAAGGGCCCATTCGACCATGATTTTGTGAGGAGGGAAGGGTGGCAAACTCAAAGACAGCCCCGGCTGAACTATACCATTCAACTGTCCAGATTTTCGCAGAATGAATAGAATTTTCCTTCTTATTTTTGGTTTGTTCCTCATAAAATGTGTGTTTTTTCTGGCAAATCATTTAAGAATTAAGTCACTAAATAATGAGAGACATTGAGTTTCAGACTTCATACTTTTCAGAAAAATGCATGCTAAACCAAGACCTGCTATTTTATCAACTACGTTTATACAAGACAATTTTAATAGTGTTTGTTCCCCCAAAATATTTGTCCTTGTCCAGATTTCCTGCATTAAGAGGTTGAGAGGTACGTGCAAATAAATCACTTTATAGAATTAGGTATATCCAAACCTCTCAACTATCCCCAATTTTGGCTCAAAATGTTGCTCTCCCCCTAATAATTCCTCTGCAAGATGGCAATTTTGGAAGAGAGCATGGAGAGTTTACAATTAATAAATATTTGTAATAATAAGAGCTATAGATCACTTTTATTTCAGAAATGCATGTAGATTCTCTAATTTTGTCATCTGCATTCTGTATTCTGTGGCCATTTGACATTTTTTGCATCACATTTTTGGTCTGTTTTTCATAAAAGTGTGGTTTTCTGGCAAATTAGTGGCAAATCATTAAAGACTGAAATTAAAAAATAATAACAAACATTTGAGTTTCAGATTTTATACCCTTCAGAAAATTCATACTAATGCAAGATCTACTATTCTGTTATCTTTCTACATTTATAAGAGCAATATTTAAACATTGTCCTTATTTTTGGGCCTTTGTCCACCTTCTATTTATGGATTTGTCCAGATTTCTTACTCTGAGGTTGATAGGTATGACAAATGTATCAGGGCCACTACCATCAGCCAGAGACATTTCAAATTGTGACATACTTGTTCTACCCCACTCCCCCATGTAGTGACTCTGGATGTATCCAAGGCAAGGAGCAGTTATGCAGTGTAAGTGTGCAGAGTATCCCCCCCATCCAAGGTAGACAAAAGTACTACAGTGGCTTTTCATCTGTCCCTAATTTTGCAGAATGTTCTTGTTTTCTGTCATATTTTTATACTGTTGATTCATGCTTCTTATTATTCAGAAAATGCATGTTGTTGCACTGCTGTTGCTCTGTGTTTAAGTAGCAATGCTTTAATGATGATCGGGTAAGCTTGTCTGATATTGTAATATGCAAAAAAGCTTTAATAAGCATACTGTTAAAGAATTATCAAGATTCAAAGCCTTTTTGTTGTTGCCATGCAGAGAATATTTACATAACTAGATAACGTATAAGCCTTAGGTATTCAAATGCATATGACAGTATTTGTAATAAAGGACAGAATTACAGAATTTTCAGAAGCTCATTACATTTGTTGGAGACTTGCATTCATCTTTGCAGGCTTTATCCGTAAACTAAATAGAATGCCAATTTATCATATGTGGTCCATAACCTGTGCAGTAATCCTTTAAGAATTTATCTTGAGCTTGTTTATTGTTTGCTGTTCATTTTTTACTTTGATCATATTTTCCCCATGAAACAAGTACATAGTTGCTGTCAGGCAGCAGGATTTTTTTTGGATAAGAAACTTTTTTACAAGTGGGGTATCACAGAGATTGCTACTTTCAGCATGTTACTTGGTACTTTTATAAAGCTGAATATACATTATAATTAGAAATGCAGTACAAGGAGAAGTGGTTTGAGTTGAGTGCTGCTTGTTTTTATATACTTGATTTTGACTGGTATTCCAGTAATGTATTTAAAAAGTAATTTATGTTTTCATGCTTTACAACCTTTTCATTTCCATCTAGATATTAAGTAAGCTGTCATGTAACCAATGTATTGACATACTTTTTTTCTTCTCTATGTCATTTTGTCTTGAGTGGACTCTCATAATGATGGTTTGGCACCCAGGGCAGTATATTTAATTAAAGCCCCAGTTTTTGTGGTTTTGAGAATAACCCATTTCTAGTTGGTCACACCCCTTCCCTTTGGTCTAACCCATTCATCTGTCTCCTACAGCCCCTCTTTGATTTGAAGCCACCAGCTGCCACTGTCTTTTGCCACTGGTCTTTTTTTCTGCACTACATAATGTCTGGGAGGGGATGAATCAGTGGTAGCATCTCTGATTACATCATTCTGTGGCAGACAATGAACAAAGCACAACTAACAGCTATAGTAAAGGGGGACACAGGTGTACGTTTTCGGCTGGTGTTCCTGCACTGAGCCATGTTTTAAAAAAGTGTGAATTTATTTATTTATGTTTGTGCATGCTTTTTTACACAACCTCCAACCCTGGAGGGGTAGAATGATGGAGCCATGAATGATTTCATCTTCCAGGTACTGACAGCTAATGATTGCATTTTTAGCTAATAAAACTTTGTGTGCAAACAGGGATACAGATGTGTTTGACCTCTGTACCAAGACTAAGCTGTCTTCTGGATATGTTTATTTTATCTCTGTATTTTTTCTGCTCTACCTACTGTCTTGGGGGGAGGGAAATCAGTGATATAATGTGTAATACTAGCTTCATGGCACTTAATGTAAAAGATGATAATAATAACTAGAAAATTGACTGGTTGCCTGTGATTTAGCCTTTTCTCAAAGAGTTAGGTTGACCAACATTACATAAGTCAGCATTCAAGAGGGTCACAATTACAATGCAGTTTTATTTAATTTTGACCACTTTTTGTTGTCCAGAGTGAATATATACAATCTGTTGTTTATGTTCAATCTGCAAATCTGATTTTACCTTGCCATACTTTGGATGAGACGTTAAACTTAAGCCTCATCTCCCTGAGTTGGTGATAGCTCAGGCAGATGTAAAAGATCTCATAGCAATTATTGAAAAGAGTAGGAGTGCTTTATAAACATTTTCATGTATTTACACCCTATATATATATATATATATATATATATATATATATATATATATATATATATTTCCACCCCCATTTTTGTACATTGTGTTGGGGATTCACTTTGACAGTAACTTTCATCTAAAGCCAACAAGCCAACTTCTGGGTGGCTACATCTATATTTATATCTATATCTATATATACAAGCTAAATATTTTTAGTTCATATTTAAAATTATTTACTCGTTATCTACACAAAACTAAACAGTTCTATTTCTTTCATTCTTTTTCTTTTATATTTACCCTCTGTAGTCCTACCCATTCTTCCACAACCATCCTTTTCTTTCAGTTAATACACCATCCTATTCCATTTTCTTATTAGATAAATCATCACACATTTTTCCACAGCACCCATATTGCCAAAAGCAGTACTTTATCCCATTTATCAATATCACATTTCTTTATCATACTTCCAGTACCATATTAATACATTTAAACTCTTCATAGCTAGGTACAATGTTTAACTTTTCTCAAATGTATTTAATCTTTTTGCAATTCAATAGCAATATTTTGTTGTTTCTTCTTCTTTACTACAGTCAACACATTTTATTTCCTTCATCACCTTATATTTCATATTTCTTTTCACCAGTAACTTGCCCAGTAAAATTTTCCACAAAAAAAACCTCTTTCTTAAAATTGTTCACACCTTCTTATTCTTTTGCTTTTTTTCATTTTCTTTTAATTCCTTCCATAAGGTACACCAATTTGTTTTCTCTAAAATCATATTAAACCTATATTTTCTTTCACCATCATACTCACTTCCTTTTAATTTTTATAATTTTATTTTTGTCATATTCTTTTTCTTCAGTCTTGCCCCATTTTTTCTTTTCAATCTCATTTCACTTCCTATACATTTTTATATTTTTAGTATAGCATCCTACCTATCACTGTTGTCTTTTTTGTCCTTTCTCATTACCCAGTCATGTCAACCCTCCCTTAAATAAACCAACACACCACTGGAATTTTTTAAATTCAAATTACCTTTATTATTTTAAATTATTTCTCTTCTTACTGGTTTCAGTCTTGAGCCCCAAATGAAGCTAAAGAAATCTTACTAAATGTGATATTTTCCTAGGAAATAAGTATGTTGCATATATTTATTTTCTGAAATGATAAGTAAAGCTTTCCATTCATCTAACAACTTTTTTATTTGATGCAGTTTCACTCTCTCTCTCTCTTTACTGACTTTTTCCACTTTCTTGTTTACCAAATGTCACTCCCAAAATCTTTACTTCCTTTTTGTGAAACATATTCCATTTATTATTTATTTTAATCTCATCAAATCCCTTATATTTCATTTTATTCAACTGCAGACCAGCTTTTCTAACAACTTTCCGATCTTTATTACAAACTCACTTATTCATCCCTTGTTTTGTATTATTATCACCAAATCATCTGCATATGTGATACATACTAGTAATATAACATTTCCTTCCATCTCACATCTTGCTCCCCTCATTTCATGTATGAACTACTGCATTCATTGCTAATACAAATTAGCAGATACTAATTGAGCATCCCTGTTTTACTCATCTCTTATTTTTCCAATCCATCCACCCATTTATCATAACTTGTGCCGATGAAATTCCATAACATTTCCTTATTACATTAATTGTTTTCTCCTATGCCATATGCTCTTAAAATCTGCCACAGTGCTTGATGGATTACTTTATCAAATGCTTTAGCTACATTATATGGTATGAGTCTTATTTCATTATTTTCTTTCACTATCATCTGTACTACTTCTTTCACTATAACAAAATAACAAAACCTCCATGCTTAAATGCTAAAAAAATTCAGTAAGTTCTTTCATCTACATAAAGACTTCTTCAGACTGAATGATTTCTACCAAACATACTTCTTAAATAATAAGCACAATGATAACATTATTTGATAATTCTCACACTAATTAATACATTTATTTAAATTCGACAATTCTGCCTGGGTTAATGCCTTAACTTAAAAAAAAAACTTAAAATTTTATTTGTCCTTCAGACTTGGAGGATTGCTGGCATCTAAACGTACTTGCCAGCAAAACTCCTTCCAGTCTAGATCATCCTCTGCATCAAATCAAGTTAAATAATCAGGGACACTATCTAAAACAAAAAAATTAAGACAACCCTTACACCCCCTATTAACAATTTGTTTACCCCAAGCATTATTAAGATCTTTATTCTCAATGGCATGCAAGTACTTATACATTCTTTTGTTTAACTCTCTGGTAGTCTTTCCTATATAATATGCTGAGCAGTCAAAACAAATGGAAAGATAAATCACAGACCTAGATTTACAGCTATAATAGCCTTTTTATGAATATTTTTTTCTGATTAATCTCCACCTCTTTTTTTGCCCACTAATAAATATTCACAATAGTTACAATTATAACACTTATACATGCCTTTCCTACTGGATGATATTTTTCTTATTTGTTGGAGTTATACTGAAGAATATCTTTAACATTTTTTCCCCTCTTAGTTACAAAAACAGGTCCTTCACCTACCTTTTCTTTAACCTCCCTAAAACTGCTTAATATTTTCCATTTATTATGGATGATCTTCTTTATACCCTCTGTATCTAACAAATATTGCAAAGACATACTCAGCTTACAATCACATGCCATTTCTGTCCTTAAAATGTTTATGTCTTCATTTTCTCTTAAACTAATAACCTCCTCAAATTTTTTCTCTATCACACCAACTGGGTAACCTCTAGCTAAAATTTAAAGCATAAAGATGTTCCTTCTTCTAAAAATAAATAATCATCAGTAAGCTGGCTAACTGTTAGCAACTGTCCTTTGACTATATTATGTTTCATATTTATTGGATGCATGCCACTATACTCTAAATAAGTGTTATTCTGAGCATCTTTTTAAAAAATGTTTGTTTTAAATTTCCCATCTTCTTTATAAAATTCTACATCTAAAAAAACGAATTTTGTATAAATCATACTCATAAGTAAACTTTAAATAGTCTCAGCCAGTACTTAGATATTGAAAAAACAAATGTAAATCTGTTAATTCACCTCTCCAAGCAATAAATAAATCATCAGTAAACATTCCTAGTAATAAATATTACAAGAAAAAATACTATTCAATATAAACTCCCTTTCCCATGCAGACATAAAAACATTAGCATAGCTGGGTGCCATGGCTGCCCCCATGGATACACCATTTACCTGCTGGAAAAAACAGGAGTTAAACTCAAAATAATTATATGATAAAATTACTTTCCACAATTAAACATACTTCTTCACTGGACAAGAGGTTACAACTACACACTTTTTTTTTTACCATTTGCAAACCCAAATCTTTGGGTATAACAGTATACAGTGACTGAATGTCTAGCATTTTGAGTTATCTCTGCTTAATATCAGAGTTTTGGCTGGCTAACATCTACCTGAAATCAGCTGGACATATAAGTGAATTTAAGTTATCTTAGTTATCTCTGCTTAATATCAGAGTTTTGGCTGGCTAACATCTACCTGAAATCAGCTGGACATATAAGTGAATTTAAGTACACTTTTATCTGCTCTTTTGCATATAGTACTGTATTTAATTTATTTATTTGTGTTTTTCACTGAATATTAAATCAACTGAAGTTGTGGCTGTCTCTCTACAGTTAGTTCCCCACTCACCTTCCCTGTTCTTATTTTGGTATTAATGTTGGTGGCAATGAAATTGCCCGCCCCTCTTATAGATTTGTGTTTGGATACTCCTTCTGGGCCCATCTCATTTGCTCACTCAACTGAGTGCAGTGAGATCATATTCTGATTTCAGGCACTCCTACTGTGTACAAAGAGAGCATTTAGGAAGGACAACCCCTGTAGCCTCTTAATCCTACTCTGTTCCTTCCCAAAAAAACAAAAAACAAAAACATATATGTATATATATATATATATATATATATATATATATATATATATATATATATATATATATATAATCTTATTCATCTGCTCTTACTGTAACTGTCTTAGTTGCTCTTCTGCGTGGTTTTATCTGTTCAGTCGTTCTTACTCTGCAATTATTACTGCTTATTAGTAGCCTTCTAATTTACTGCCTTCTGCACAAGTTTTTTAGTCATTTGTTAATTGAATTGCATTTATTTGAACTGTATTTGCAGGTGTGCTGGCTTGCACTAAAATTTTGAATTGTATTTACTGCTGCTTTAGCTGCTTTTCTGTAACAAAAAAAAAATTCTAAGCTTGTTTCCTGCCTTTCCTGTAACTAGTCAAGTCCAGATACAGACTTGCTGTATCCAGGACTATTGGTAAGCTTCTGAGCCTTTCTGTGTTGGAGGGAAACCTTCTAGCTTATCAGTGGGAGTGGTAAGCACTAGATAGCCTATCTACCACAGGACGAGTGGTTTCTGGACCAGAAATTATAGTTTATTGGCTGTTTGGGAAGCTTTTCCATCTCTTTCAACCTTCTGATTTAAAAGCCTGTGTTTGCGCTTGTTTCCTGCCTTTCCTGTTACTAGTCTAGTCCAGGAACAAATTTCCTGTATCCAGGACTCTTTGTAAGCTTCTGAGCCCCCCAAGTCTTTCCGTGTTGGAGGGAAGCCTTCTAGCTTATCAGTGGGAGTGATAAGCATCAGGTAGCTTATCTACCACAAGAGGAGTGGTCTCTGGCCCAGAAATTGAAGCTATTGGCTGTTTGAGCAGTTTTTTCCATCTCTTTCAACTTTCTGGTTTGAAAGCCACACTTGTGGCTGTTTCCTGCCTTTCCTATACCTAGCCTAGCCCGGATACAGACTTGCTGTATCCAGGATTGTTAGTAAGCTTCTGAGCCCCCAATCCTCTCTGTGTTGGAGGAAATCCTTCTAGCTTATCAGTGGGAGTGGTAAGCACTAGGTAGCCTATCCATAGGTTCATAGGTTCATAGGTAGGTACTAGGCTATTGACCCAAGGGCCTATGTAAGCCTAGCCAGCAAGGTACCATAGCTTACGCCACCCAAGAAAGTTATTTTCCTGTGCCACTGTCCAGCAGAGACACAGAAGTGATCCCTGGGGTGTATTTCCTATTTCCCATACACTCATCAAGATTTGTCTTGAAGAGTGCTAAGGAAGAACTTTGCTTGACATAGATGGGTAGCTTGTTCAAGAGTATAGGAAGTCTCTGGGACAGGAATATATCCCTCCAGCATGTCCTGTTTCTTGTGGTGACAAGGTTTAGGTCACTAGAGCATGTAGCTTGGAGGGATTGGGATTTCTTTAGGTGTAGCATGTCCAACAGCTCTGGGTTTGACATAGCTTTATATGTTAGGCAGAGATCACCTCAGAGTAGGCGATATGCTACGGAGTAAAGCTAGAGTTTTTTTGAGGCGGTCAGTGTAGGGCATTTGTTTGAGGCCAATAATCCTCTTTGTGAGGTACTTCTGTGGCCTTTCCAGCTGCTGCAGATGTCTTGTTAGGTACATTCCAAAAGGGGCGTTGTACTCCATAATGGGTCTAATGAGTAACGAGTAGAGGGGAACAATGACCTCTTTTTTCCTGGATGAGAACCCTTTTATGATGAGGTGTGCCATGTAGAAGGACTTCCTGACCACTGTGGCAATGTGACTATCAAAGGAGAGACTACTGTCCACCTGGGTCCCAAGGTCTCTTATCACGCATTTGGTGTTAAGTAGATTGCTGCCTATGTGGTAGTTCATGGGTACAGAATTTTTACCAAAGGGGATGGCACTGCACTTTTTGGTATTGAGCTTGAGGTCATGGCTCTGACAACAGGCATCTGTCTCAGTGAAGCCCTTCTGTAGGATGTCCACATCATTTGGGGACTTGACTATGGCTCCTAGTTTGCATTCATCTGCAAACTTCATCAGCCAGAGGCCTTCTGTGTTAGCCTGTACATCAGAGAAGTAGATACCAAACAGGAGAGGTCCCAGGAAGGAACCCTGTGGCACTCCACTTGTCACTGCCTTGAGGTCAGATTTGGAGTGCATCCTACATGGGAAGAATGAGTTTTGGCCCAAAAATTATAGTTTATTTGGCCGTTTGGGCAATTTTCCATCTCTTTCAACTTGCTGGCTTAAAAGCCTACATTTGTACTTGTTCCCCACCCTTCCTGTAACAAGTCTAGTCCAGGTGTAAATGTGTTGTATTCTAGGACTCTTTGTAAGCTTCTGCGCCCCCCAAGCCTTTCCTGTGTTGGAGGGAAGCCTTCTAGCTTATTTTAGGTTCATAGGTTCATACGAGGCTATCTGCCCTAGGACATTTATAAGCCTAGCCAGAGTGTGTTTGGCTTTCACCACCCATTTTAAATTAATTTTGCTATGCCCTTTTTCGAGGTTAGTATACTGTGCCTCTGTCTAACAGTGACACAGAAGTGATACCCGGGGTAAACCTACGATCTCCCATCCACTCATCAAGATTCCTCTTGAAAAGAGTCAATGAGGGACTCTGCCTAACCTGGACTGGGATTTTATTCCAGAGTGAAGGGAGCCTATGGGTTATGAATCTGTCCCTCCAGCATGTCCTATTTATTTCAGTGCTGAGGTTCAAGTCTCTCGAGCGCGTGTCCATTAATTCCGGGTTGGACATGGCTTTATACGTCAGGCACAGATCGCCTCTGAGCAGGCGGTATGCCACTGAGTAGAGCTGTAGTTTCTTTAACCAGGCAGCATATGGCATCTGTTTGAGCCCTTTGATCCTCTTGGTGAGGTACTTTTGGGGTCTTTCCAGTTGCTGCAGGTGTCTGGTAAAGTACATCCCAAAAGGGGCATTGTACTCAATTATGGGCCTGATGAGGGATGAGTAAAGAGGCACAATGACCTCCCCTGATCTAGATGTGAATCCCTTCATGATTAGGTGGGCTATATAAAATGTTTTTCTAACCACTTTGGCCACGTGGTTGTCAAATGAGAGATTGCTATCAACTTGGGTCCCCATGTCCCTAATTACTTCTTCTGTACTTAATGGATTACCACCTATGTGGTAATTTGTGGGCACTTTGTTTTTGCCAAAGGGGATGACTATACACTTTTTGGCATTTAGCTTGAGGCCATGGCTCTGGCACCAGTTGTCTGTTTCTATGAGGCCCTTTGGGAGGATGCTTGTGTCGGCTGGAGAGTCGATTATGGTGCCTAGTTTGCAGTCATCTGCGAACTTGGACAGCCATAGTCCTTCCGTGTTGGCCTGTACCTCCGAGAAATATATACCGAACAAGAGAGGTCCCAGGACTGAGCCTTGTAGGACGCCACTTGTAACTGGTTTGGAGTCTGACATGGCTCCAGCAATTCTAACCATGCGGGTTCTGTCCTTGAACCAGTTTGCAACCCACCGAGTGACAATAGGGGTTTATATTTAAGCTGGTGAGCTTATCTATAATGCCCGAGTGGGGTATTGTATCGAAGGCTTTTGCAAGGTCCAGGTAGGCTGTGTGGACCACCTTCCCCTCGTCAATGACCTTGGTGACTGTTTCAAAGAAATCGACCAGGTTTAAGAGGTAGGATCTGCCCTTAACAAAGCCGGACTGGGTAGGATCCAGTATCTGTAGGTCCTCAGTATCTTTATTTATGAGGTCCATGATGATCCTTTCCATAGCTTTGCAGACCAAACTAGTCAGGCTTATGGGGTGATAGTTTCCAGGATCCGTTGAGGCACCACCTTTGTGGAGAGGGACCACTGTTGCTGTACGCCACTCTTTGGGTACATATCCTGTAGTAAGGCTGAGATTGAACAGTAGTTTTATGTTTGGGTTTAGCTCTTCTTGGAGTTCATGTAGGACGCAGCCCGGGACACCGTCTGGTCCCATTGATGCTGTGCTTTTTGCTTTGGAGAGGGCAGCTCTTACCTGAGCATCTGAGATGTCAGGGGGGCAGCACTCTGCTGGGATAAATATTTGCTCTTTTGGTGGGAGGGAGTTTGCGCTGAACCTGTCAGCTAGGATGTTGGCAATGTCTGTGGGTTCGGTATATTTTTTGTCATTTTGGATTAATTCTGAGCATATCTGGGAATTCCCACCCATGTTCCTAACATAACTAAAGAACGCCTTGTGATTATCCTTAGTGTCCTGTGCAATTTTTCTCTCGAAGCTGGCTTTAGACAATTTTATCAGTGCCCATAGTTTTTTGCTAATACTGATCAGAGATGCCTTCCCTTTTTGGGATTTTGCTCTATCATGTAGTAGCTTCCTCCTTCTATTGTATAGTTTGTTTATGGCTGGGGTCCATCAGACAGGACGTCTGCCTTTGGAGGATTGGGTCTTGGTTTTATTTGGGATTGCATGATCCATTCATTCCTGTAGGTGTTCATAGAATGCATTTATAAAGGATTCTGCGGTCTGGGACATATTTTCCACAGGCCCGGGGGCTTTGAAGGATTCCACCTACGTTTTGAAGAGTGTGAAATTTGCTTTCAAGAAGTTTTTCATTGTGGTTTTCTGGGCAGGGGGTGGGGTCGGGATATGACTATCCAGTGAGATTAGTTTATGGTCTGATCTTACCAGTGAGGGATACACTTCTGGTCTGGAGTTGAGTGGTAAGTATTAGGTAGCCTATCTGCCACAAGAGGAGTGGTTCCTTGCCCAGAAATTGTAGCTATTGGCCATTTGGGCAGTTTTTTTCCATCTCCTTCAAGGCTCTGGTTTAAAAGCCGCACTTGCGCTTGTTTCCCACCTTTCCTGTAACTAGCGTAGTGCAGATACAGAGTTGATGTATCCAGGACTGTAGGTAAGCTTCTGAGTCCTGGAAGCCTTTCTGTGTTAGAGGAAAGCCTTCTAGCTTATCAGTGGGAGTGGTAAGCACTAGGTAGCCTGTCCGCCATGAGAGGAGATGTTCTTGGTCCAGAAATTGTAGTTTATTGACCATTTGGAAAGTTTGTCCGTCTCTTTCAACTTTCTGGTTTAAAATACCACATTTGCACCTGTTTCCCATCTTTCCTGTAACTAACTTACTGGGTTGCACTAAAAAGCCTTAAACTGATACAAGTCTTCTAGCTTAGGAGAGAGACTTTGGAGTGATTAAGTATTAGTTTTCTGTACTTTATTGCTGTACTTATGTGTTTTCTGCCTAAACGCAGATTTTCCAGCATTTATTGTGATTTAAAAGCTTGTTTTTCACATATTGTACTTATTTGACTACCTGCACTTTTAAAAAGTTGTTTTTTGTTAAAATAATTTTGTTTTAACTGTTGTAGGCTACACACTAAAGTGCAATAGCCTTTTCTGATCGTTTGCAGTCTTTTACAGCTGTTTAAGTGAATTTTTTACTGTTTTTGCCTTATCTTTTCAAAAAAAAAAAAAAAAAAAAAAAAAAATATTCCTTGTTTCCCACCTTTCTATGCAAGTATAGTTCAGTTTTCAGGCTAGTGCTGAATTCAGGGCTTTGATACTAGTTTCTTAGTTGCCCATACCTTACTTGGATAGAAGGAAGTTTTTCTGTTCATCTGTGAGAGAGAGTAGCTTTGAGCAACCTATCTGTCCCTGGAGGAGTGGTTCCAGCCCAGAAGTTAGTAGTTTATTGGCCATTTTGGGCTAATTTCTGTCTCTTCATTTCCCTACTATAAAAACTGTGTTTGCACAGTTTTGCACACCTGGCAGTGCCGGTTAGCTATGGTTAAATTATTCCTGGCTCCTCTTCAGTTTTCCCTTGAAACTAGTCTAACTCTTAACCTAAGCACTCAAAAAGAATCTTACAGCCCAGCACTTGCTCAGACCTAATAGCAAGCACTAATATACCCTGACACTGACTGCCCAGCAGGGCAAGGCTCTTAATTCACCCCTCACAAACCAAGTAACTAAGCAGCTCACCCTATTATTCAGGCATGACCAAAGGGCAACTTCAGGTGCACTCTCCAGTCCAGCTGGTGAATCTGGGTATCCTGAGGCAATGTTACAACTGCCTTATGTAGACAGACAACCCTCTCCTCCTACCACAAAACACTAACATATGCGAGAGATGCAATTATGCATCCAAACTGGAAGCTAAGCTGTCTCCACCCAAGACTGGAACAGACAGTCAAGAGGATAAGGTTAACACTTGCACCACAACTCCAGCCACACATAGACCTACTAAAACAGCACTGGCAAAAAATACACATAAATACACAAAATCATACTCAGAGGCTCTAAATAAAAACCTGCAAAAGCATCAGAGAGCTCCAAAGCAGACACCCAAACAACCTGCACTTCAGTCACAAACCAGACAACAAATAAAACACAAAATCAGTGTGCCACACAATCACAGCCCTTAAGGCGAAATAACATACCTAACACACTAGTAATAGGTGACTCTATAGTCAGGTACACTGACATCTCCACTCACTAGGCTGGACAAGCAGAAGGTTACTGTTAGCTGCCTGCCGGGAGCCAGAATCTGCCACATAACACAAGCAGTTAGGTCACTCCAGAACAAGTACAAATATGACTCTGCCATTGTTCATGTTGGTGTAAATGACCTGAGATGTACCTCCCTGGACTACATGAAAAGAGACATGGAAGAGCTCTCTGATCATGTAGCCCAGGCTGGTATGACCATGAGCCTGAGTAGCATCCTGCCCTCACCAAGAATGATACCTTAGTATAAAGAAAAAAAATGATCAATTTCAACAATTGGCTAAGCTTCTAGTGTCATTCAAAGGGAATCCAGTGTCTGTCAGCCTGGGACAACATGCTCGACAAGCCGCGTTGCTTTGCAAGAGATGGTTTGCACCTGTCACCCCTAGGCTTTCGAATACTGGCCAAGGCTCTTGCTGCCCCCATAGTGCCTTTTTTAGGCAAGGCTCAAAAGTCAAACCCACCTTCGTAAACAGCACAATTAACAAAAAACTGAGGGTTATGCTACTCAACGCAGGTGTTTAAATCTCAAAATGCACACACTTGAAGCACTCTTCAGTATGGAGAATGTTGACATCTGTACAGTAACTGAAACCTGGTTCAAGGCTCCAGAGAGCACCCCAGCACTACTGGGCCACAGAACACGGACCAAAACACAAAAGGACGGGGTTTATCCTTATTCATCAAGGATACCTACACCTTCAGGTTAGTGGCGCAGCATGATACCTCTGAGATCATCCATGTGCAACTAACATTGGGCAAATCTGCAATGCAAATTGTGGCCTGCTACAGATCACCCTCCATGACCCAGGACCACCACTCCACCTTTCTGAAGACACTGGAAAACATGAAGGTCCTACCAAACACCCTGATATTGGGCGATTTCATTAATAACCATTCAATGGGAAAACTGCTTGAGTACAAATTCCCAGGCCCAGCGCTTCCTGGAATTCATCAACTCAAATGCCCTGGATCATCTTGTAAACTCCCCTACCAGAGGTGAAAACATATTGGACCTGTTCATCACCAACATGGGCAACAGGTGTTCCAAACCGGAGGTCAATCCTTCACTGGTTAGATCAGACTATAAACTAATCACTCTGCATGTCCGCACCCCATCAGCACCCCCAACTAAGGAAACCACAGTAAAAAAAACTTTTCTAAAGCAAACTTCACCTTACTTAAGACAGAGGTGGCAAGTTTCACAGCCCTCATGCTAAAGGATAACACTGCCCAAGATGCAGAAACCTTTACAAATGCACTCTATGAGCACCTACACGGATGCATGGATCGTGCCATCCCTAGCAAAACCAAGACTCACTCCTCTAAGAGAAGGAAACCAGTTTGGTGGACCCCTGCAATAAATAGGCTATACAATAAAAGGAGGAAACTAGTTCAGAAAAAAAGTAAATCCCAAGAAGGAAAGACATCCCTATCAGTATCAGTAAGAAACTGAGGTCCCTCATGAAATCATCCAAGGCTAACTTCGAAAGAAAAATAGCCAAGGATTCCAAAGATAACCACGCCTTCTTTAGCTATGTTAAGAATCAAAGTGGAAATTCGCAGATATGCACTGAACTAGTGCAAAATAGCACAAAATATACTGAACCAACTGATATTGCCAACATCCTGGCAGATAGATTCAGTGCAAACTTCAACCCCCTCTCACCTCCAAAAGGGCCCACAACAATACCGTTAAAGTGTAGTGTCCCAAAAATCACAGATGCACAGGTGAAAACAGCCCTTTCAAAAGCCAAAAACACAGCATCAATGGGAGCAGATGGTGTCCCAGGCTGCATCTTGCACGAACTACAGAACGAACTAACCCCCCACATAAGCACGCTGTTCAACCTCAGCCTCTCCACAGGCTATGTGCCCATAGAATTGCGCACAGCAACGGTTATTCCTCTCCACAAAGGAGGGGTCACAACTGACCCTGATAACTATTGCCCCATAAGCCTGACTAGCCTGGTATGCAAGGCTATGGAGCGCATCATCATGGAACTCATTAACAAAGACATTGGGAACCTACAAACACTTGACCCGACCCAGTTCGGCTTTGTTAAGGGCAGATCATGCCTACCAAACCTGGTTGACTTCTTTGAGACAGTCACTAAGGCCATAGATGAGGGAAAGGTGGTTCACACAGCCTACCTTGACCTCACCAAGGCTTTTGACACCATTTCCCACTCGGGTATTACAAAAAAACTCACCAGCCTGAACGTAAACCCCTATGTCACGAGATGGGTTGCCAACTGGCTTACAGACAGAACTCACACGGTAAGAATAGTGGGCTCCAGGTTCGACTCTAACAAAGTCAAAAGTGGTGTCCCACAAGGCTCAGTCTTGAGACCCCTACTGTTCGGCATATACTTCTCAGAAGTACAGGCAAACACAGGAGGACCATGGCTAACCAAGTTCGCCGATGACTGCAAACTGGGAGCCATAATTGACTCTCTGGCTGAGACGGACATCCTCCAATAGGGCCTTACTGATACGGACACCTGGTGTCAAAGTCATGGCCTCAAGCTAAATGCCAAGAAATGCATAGTCATCCCATTTGGGAAAAACAAAACACCCACAAATTACCACATAGGTGGAAGCCCCCTTAATACAGAAGAGGTAATAAGAGATCTCGGGACCCAGGTAGATAGTAATCTCTCCTTTGACAATCATATTGCCAAAGTAGTTAGGAAATCCTTCTATGTAGCCCATCTAATTACTAAAGGGTTCTCATCTAGAAATAAAGAGGTTATAGTGCCCCTCTACTTGTCACTCATTAGACCCATCATAGAGTACAATGCCCCATTTGGGATGTACCTCACAAGACACTTCCAACAACTGGAAAGACCACAAAAGTAGCTCACCAATAGGATTACTGGTCACATACATATGTCCTATGCAGCCTGACTGAAAAGCTCCGGCAGTACTCAGTGGCATACCGCTTACTCAGAGGTGATCTCTGCCTGACTTACAAAGTCATGTCTAACTCAAAATTGATGGACATGCTCCACCTAAAGAAATCCAAGTCACTGCGAGCCACACGCTCTAGTGAGCTAAACCTCACCACAACAATAAATAGAACATGCTGGAGGGATAGATTCTTGTCACAGAGACTCCCCATGCTTTGGAATAAAATTCCAAATTACATCAGGCAGAGCCCCTCAATAACACTCTTCAAAAGAAACCTTGACGAGTGGATGGGTAACAGAAAATACACCCCTGGGATCACTTCATTGGATCTGCTTGACAGAGGATCAATTAATTAATCAATGGGGTTGCAAAAGCCAACACATTCTGGCTAGGCTTATAAATGCCCTCAAGCAGATAGCCTAGTAACTATTTATGAACCTATGAACCTATTACTAAATAATCAATATTCAACACATCAAGCTTATTAATAATATTTTTGAAATCAAAAGTGTCCTTAATGCAAAAAACCCTCTTCATCACTACTTTTTGTAGTTTTTTGTCAGTATAGATGGCCATTCCTTCGGTCTTACTGCCACCACTCACCACTATGGGCCTAAGAGGGGGTTACCCAAATCCATATGTACTTTTGGCAGGCCAAAGAAATGACTTATTTTTGGATACTTATTAATCAAACAAGCAGCCTCATCACTGGACATCCTCCCTTCACATGTCCATTATTTTATAAGTGAATCTATTAAGCCATACACTCTCTTAATGTCTAAGAAGTTCACTTTTTTTTATAAAACTTCTCATCCATTAACATTCCTTCCATTTTGTTGATTTTAAAAGTTTTTTCCATAATTACTAAAACATTTCCCTTACCTCCCTTGGTTATCAGAATATTACCATCATTCTTCAAATATTTAAAAACCTCCATTTCTCTGACAGTCATATTACAGTATTTGCAACTCAGCTCTTTAGACAACAAATTTCTTATGTCTTTTTCAGCAATAGCCAAAAAGGCATCCTGTTCAGGCCTTAAATGAGGATTAAAATAACTTGGCTTAATAGACTGATGAACAATGTCACTGAAACCATCAAAGACAAACTTAAAATTTAATTTGTGCATGCAGTCTTTAAGACTGTTCAGTACTATGGCTATATCTGATCTACAAGCTGGTACAAACGTCCATCCCTTTCTTAGCACTTGCACTTTTTCATCAATTACACTTTTGTGTGATAAATTGTTTATTTTAAATGAACAGTCTGAAAACATACCTTCTAGTTCCTGGTGCTCTTCGTGCGGCCCTTCCACTTCCGATAATTGCATTGCTTTCCCATAGCTTGTTTCTCTGCATTGGAAAGGGCCACTAACCTTGCCCATTTTTTTGCACCCATGCCTGTGTCTTGATAAACACTTATAGGCTGAAAAACCAGAACAGTGGATCTACTAGCATTCTCATTTGTATTATTGTTTATATTATAATTGCTGTTTACTCCACTCTTATGCACATTTAGTCCACGATTGTTAACTGAAACACCAGGACCATCAGAAGGATTAGAAGAGTTCAGGGAATGCACACCTGTAACATTTTGATTTGCTTGGCCAACTAAATTAACTGTCAGCCTATCGGAGTTAGCTGCCACCTTCTTACAAATTACTGGTGCTGCTTTGCATCTTTGTGATGTGTTCTCCTTAATTTCTGGCATTGTTACTTCAGCCATGTCTTCACAGAGTACCTCACTTCCTGGATGCACTCCACCCTTTTCATAGTCTCTGTGATCTCTTTCAAATTTATTTAAGTTTCTTCTTTTTAAAATGTCATTTTCCTCGGTCAACTTTTTCTGAATCAAGCAAAACCTCATGCCAAAATTTTCAGCGGTAGTATCTAGTTTCAACTACTGGAAACACCTTGCAATGCTATCATTAAGCTCTGACACTCTCAGTTTATAAAGAACCACCAACATCATCACAAATGCCATACCAGTTCTTTGATTAAGCTAAATCCACTTGTCAATAAAATCTCTTGGTAGATCAGCCTCAACTGGCATTTTAACCACATGTAAACCTTTCAGTACCCTTTCCGCTGCCATATTATTTTTGAAGAACAACATATCCCACTGTAGCTGTTTGAATTTTAACAAGTCTCTCTCCAAACATAAAAACCTTTCCATCAGACTCACTTCTGGCTGTCTCTGTACCAGAAAAACACCAACGCTAAAAGGATTCAAAGGAGCCACCATACAGTCTTTCAGCACATTATCTGATTGACATTGGGAGATAAAATCTGCTCTAAAACAGCACTGTGAGCTCTGGCTTCATAGTTCTCAATTCCATTTTGACTTGAAATAAATGAGCCATTCATAATATCATGTAAAGTAAACCCGAATGGCAAAACCATAAAGCTGGACTCAGGTTGGCTCATAATAACAAACAAGCCCGCCGATCTCAAAAAATCACTTAAAAACGGACAAGTTGAATGTAATTGGAAAAGTTGAAATAAAAAAGACCAAAAAAACAAGAGTTTGCTGTCCAGGTTTACTTTACATGATACCCCAAATGGCTTGTTTATTTCAAGTCAAAAAGAATTAAGAACAATGAAGCCAGAGCTCATAGTGCTTATTCTGCAGCAGATTTTATCTCCCAAAGTCAATCAAATGATGTGCTGAAAGATTGTATGGAGGCTCCTTTGAGTCCTTTTAGCAGTGGTGTTTTTCTTGTACAGAGAGAGCCAGAAGTGAGTCTAACAAAAAGGTTTTCATGTTTGGAGCGAGACTTGTTAAAATTCAAACAGCTACAGTGGGATGTGTTGTTCTTTGAAAATAGTATGGCAGTGGAAAGGCTACTGAAAGGTTTACGTGTGGTTAAAATGCCATTTGGGACTGATCTACCAAGAGATTTTATTAACAAGTGAATTGAGCTTAATCAAAGAACTGGTATGGCATATATGATGATGTTGGTGGATCTTTATCAACAGAGAATGGCAGAGCTTAATGATAGCATTACAAGGTGTTTTCAGCAGTTGAAACGAGATACTATGACTGAAAATTTTGACATGAAGTTTTGCCTGATTCAGGATAAGTTGATCAAGGAAAATGACATTTTAAAAAGAAGCAAATTAAAGAAATTTGAGAGAGATCATATAGTCTATGAAAGTCGTGGAGCGTATCCAGGAAGTGAAGTACTCTGTGAAGAAATAGCTGAAGTGACAATGCCAGAAAGTGAGGAGAACATATTGCAAAGAGGCAGCATGGCACCAATAGCTCGTAAGAAAGGGGCAGCTAACTCTGAAAGGCCGACAGTGAATTTAATTGGCCAAGCAAATCAAAATGTTATGGGTGTGCATCCCTTCACCTCTTCTAATCCTTCTGGTGGTCCTGGTATTCCAGTTAACAATCCCAGTCTAAATGTACATAACAGTGGAGTAAACAGTAATTATAATGTGAACAATAATTTAAATGAGAATGCTAGTAGAGCCACTGTTTGGATTTTTCAGACGATAAGTGTTTGTCAAGACACAGGCATGGGTGCAAAAAATGATCGAAGTTAGTGGCCTGTCCCAATGCAGATAATCAAACTATGAGAAAGCAAGGCAATTATTGGAAGTGGAAGGGCCGCACGAGGAGCACCAGGAACTAGAAGGTATGTTTTTAGACTGTTCATTTAAAGTTCTATTAAGCCAAGTGATTTTAATCCTCCTTTAAGACCTAAACTGGATGCCTTTTTGGCTATTGCTGAAAAAGAGATAAGAGATTTGTTGTCTAAAGAGCCAAGCTACAAATACTATAATATGACTGTCAGAGAAATGGAGTTTTTTTAAAGGTTTGAAGGATGATGGCAATATTCTCATAACCGAGGGAGATAAAGGAAATGCTTTAGTAATTATGGAAAAAAAAAATTATATTAACAAGATGGAAGAAATGTTAATGATGAAAAGTTTTATAAAAAGTAAACTTCTTAGACATTAAGAGAGTGTATGGCTTAACAGATTCACTTATAGAAGAATGGACATGTGAAGGGAGGTTGTCCAGTGGTGAGGCTGCTTGTTTGATTAATAAGTGTCCAAAGATAAGTCATATCTTTGGCCTGCCAAAAGTACATAATGATTTGGATAATCCTCCACATAAGCCCATAGTGGCAAGTGTGGGGAGTAAGACGGAAGGAATGGCCATATCTATACTAACAAAAAACTAAAAAAAGTAGGGATGAAGAGTGTTTTTTGCATTAAGGACACTTTTGGTTTCAAAAATGTTATTAATAAGCTTGATGTGTTGGATATTGATTATTTAGTAATGCTGGACACTCGATCACTGTATACTGTTATATCCAAAGATTTGGGTTTGGAAATGGTCAAAAAAGAAATGCGTAGTTCTAACCTCTTTTCCAGTGAAGAAGTATGTTTAATTGTGGAAATGTTGGATGATATTTTTATCATATAATTATTTTGAGTTTAAATCCTGTTTTTTTCCAGCAAATAAATGGTATAGCCATGGGGGCAGCCATGGCGCCCAGTTATGCTAATGTTTTTATGTCTGCATGGGAAAGGGAGTTTATATTGAATAGCAATTTTTCTTGTAATATTTATTACTATGGATGTTTTGTTGATGATTTATTTATTGTTTGGAGAGGTGAATTAACAGATTTACATTTGTTTTTTCAATATGTCAATTCCGCCTGTGACTATTTAAAGTTTACTTATGAGTATGATTTATACAAAATGTATTTTTAGATGTAGAAGTTTATAAAGAAGGTGGGACATTTAAAACAAAAATGTTTGTAAAAGATGTAGAGTATAGTAGCATGCATCCAATAAATATTAAGCATAATATAGGGACAGTTGCTAAGAGTTAGCCAGCTTACTGATGGTGATAATGTATTTTTAGAAGAAGAAACATGTTATGCTCTAAATTTTTAGCTAGAAGTTACCCGGTTGCCATGGTAGAGAAAAAAATTGAGGAGGTTATTAGTTTAAAAGAAAATGAAGATATAAAGAGTTTAAGGACAGAAATGACAAGTGATTATAAGCCGAGTATGTCTTTGCAATATTCATTAGATTCAGAGCATTTAAAGATGATCCTCTGTAATAATTGGAAAATATTGAGCAGTTTTAGGTAAGGAAGTGGTTGCAGACAAACAGGACAAACAACACAGATACAGGGATGATGAGCGATGCAAAATGTAGGGGTTTACCATGAAATGTTCTTTCTTGATAATACAATCTGTGTAGTTATATATATTGCACCCCCCCCCCCATGCATGTATAATACCAGTACTGTCATTTACTAATACCTCTTCTTCCCCCATGCTTTCTTCCCATACCCTTTTCAGGGTGACAGGGGTGAAAGGTTCAGATGATTTCGGCCAGGGTCTCCTAATTGCTTTGAATGACTCCGTATCCTCTCTGATCATTGTGGATTCTGAAAATCCTGTACTCCATCATTATAGGTCTCTATCTAGACACTCCCTAAGAGTATCCACCCCCTTCCCACCATAACCAAGTCAGATGAGCACTCAAAATTTGAAAAAAAATACCTTTTGATGTCCCTCTCAAGCTTTCTCTTTTTCTTTAAAAATGTAACTACATTTACTATCAACTCTTTTTAAAACATTTGCATACAAAGTTTTACTCTCCAAATAAATTTTGCAATGCAACTCTTCCACTTCTTTACTTAAAGTGTGAATATATAGCTCATTATATTTAATAATCTTTTGCATGAGCTCGGCACCATGTGCATCATAAAGTTTAATAAAACCATCCACAAGTTCACTGGAGTACACCAAGGCAAAATGAAATGTGTATAACTTTAAATCCTTTGGTACAATCTTTAAATTTAAACATTGCCTTAAATAGCTATTTTCTATTTGTAAAGTTTTCACAAGTCTCTTTTCAAATAAAAGATTAAGTCTTTATGAGAAGGAAAGTACTTCTGAGGAACTACATTGTCCGTAAAACCATTACTGAAAACACTACATTGTCCGTAAAACCATTACTGAAAACACCCTGAAAACCAAACGTTCTGCCCAGTAAACTTTCAAAATTGCCACCAGAAGTGCTTAGAGGAGCGTGCTCATACCTCACTTGCAAATAGAGTCAGTACCTGCTACAGCAGTGTAAAATCATTGAAAAGGCCCATGTGCCTGCAAACTAATGTCTGAAAAATTAAATTCCAAACTTTTCCCCTTCTTATACAGAAACTATGAGGAATTAGTATTTATAAACAGAGACTGTTGTGACAAAATGCCATCATCCACCACAAACACTATATTAACAGCAGCATAAGAATTCTTGGCCACAGAAACAGGATCTGGAATTGAGGATGAATGAAATGTACCACTATTGCCTACACCTTCTCAGTCTTGGGTAATCAATTCAATTAGCTTAGTAAGCTCACCCTTTAGGGAAGGCATATCTTCTTTCTGTTTTAGCAAGTCCAGTCCTCTCCAGAGACCTCAGGTTAATTAATTACATACTGAGTATCCATATAAATCCCTCAAGCTCCTCCAGTAGCAATAAACCAAACAAAATGGTGCAGCATTGCGCATGAACCAGTAACACATAAAAACAAAACTCCAGCAAGAGGATCTAAACATTGATTGAAACTGAGATTTAATAAACATAAAATAAAAAAGTAATTAAGCACTTTCATCTCACTCTGGAGACTTCATCAGAATACAAGCCATCTTGAAATGCAACCTTATATAATATAAATTGTCCTAAGCTATTGGATAATGACTACCTAATTAAGCTTGTGCATGTTACATTTCTGTTGCTTTCTTAAAGTGACAGTGCTTCTTCATTTGACATAGTCATTGACTAAACACTACAAAACATAACACAACATGAAACAAACTCCGACTATAAACTTTTATCTAGAAACCACATTACAACAGAATACTTAATGAATAAAAACATTGTTATAATATGCATAGTACTAAAATGTTGCAAACCCTTCTTGAAATACTGAGAATTCTAAAGCTTACTCACCTTCATCTGCAAAATGGGGGAGATGGACGTGTACTCATTTAAACCTGGTAGGAAGGAGACACCTAATCTAAGCTGCCATATCAATTCATGCTTGGTTAATAGATTTTTCCAGTCCCCCCCCCCCACCATGAGAATTGCACTATATGCTCTAAAATGCCAAAAAGAAACTTATTAAAAGAAGGGCAGGCTAAGGAATATTTTATATAGAGTGCTGTTTTTAATAAAAATATTATGTGTGTTTGTAAATATGCGTCTCAAATGTACGCATGGTTTTGCCTACATAAAATGCATCTAATGAAAAAATTAACCTGATGGTTGAATTGACCTCCATAGTTTTAGAGAACAATTATATTATTTTTGAAGGAGTTTTTTCAACAAATTAGGGTGGTTGCTATGGGCGCAGTCTTTGCTCCAGTATTTGCTGCCTTCGTTTTGCTTAGTTGGGAGAACAAATTTGTTTTAATAGCAACTTTTTTCAAAAAATTTAACTTTTCCTCAGATACCTTGACAATATTTTTGTTATGGAACCGTGCTAAGGATGAGATACACACTTTTGTAGAATATTTCAATAACACCACAATCTTTTTACAGTTTACTTACAATTGGAATAGAGAGAAGATAAATTACATCAACACACATATCCAATACAGTGGCAGGGTTGAAATCTAATGTTTACAGGAAAGCAACATTCTGCATTTCCTACTTGCACTATAATAGTAATCACCCTCTTTCACAAAAAAAGATTTTAGTGAAAGGACAATTTATCTGGGTGGCCAGAATGACATCCCTTCAAGGTGATGTAAAGGGAGAGATTGATAGGTTAAAGCAAATGGGCTTGGTTAGAGTATACCCAAGCAACTTGGTAAGTTCCATTTGTGAAGCAGTTTTTGCAGATTGTGGGTTTTTACCACTTTTAGGCACTGGCCAAGAAGGCAAGTAGTCATCGCAAAATAAGGGAAAGTATGAAAAAGCTTTGGTAGTACAATACAGTAAATATACTAAGGAACTTAAAAGAAATTGTCAAGAAAAAATGGAACATTTTTAAAGTCAGCCCAGTTCTTTATAATATTGGAGGTCAGAACCTGCTTTTATTTTTAAGACAGCACCTAATCTGAAAAATTCTTTAGAACATTGTGTCAATCAATCTCCATACACTACCACAAAACAAGTGGGAATGACATGCTGTGGGAATTGAAAGCAATGTGGATTTATTGCCAAGAAACAAACTTTTGTGTTAGAGAATTCCACAAAATCTAGTGTTACTTTTAAGAGAGGTAGCTGTGCTATACAAGGGTGGTCTATCTGGCTTTATGCTTAGGCTGTTCTGCATTTTATGTAGGCAAAACTGAGCATAGGTTTAACTCATTCCCTCCAGTACAGCTCTTTTGAGTATGTATCTTTAACTCCCAGTGGGTGTGGTTTGAGCCTTTAAAAATGAAGTTATCACCTTACAGGTTCATAGGTTCATAGGTTCATACCAGGCTATCTGCCCCAGGGAATTTATAAACCTAGCCAGAGTGTGTTTGGCTTTCACCACCCCATTTTAAATTAATTTTGTTATGCCCTTTTTCGAGGTTAGTATACTGTGCCTCTGTCTAACAGTGACACAGAAGTGATACCCGGGGTAAACCTACGATCTCCCATCCACTCATCAAGATTCCTCTTGAAGAGAGTCAATGAGGGACTCTGCCTAACATGAACTGGGATTTTATTCCAGAGTGAAGGGAGCCTCTGGGTTATGAATCTGTCCCTCCAGCATGTCCTATTTATTTCAGTGCTGAGGTTCAAGTCTCTCGAAAGCGTAGCTCGATGGGATTTGGATTTTCTGAGGTGCAGCATGTCCATTAATTCTGGGTTGGACATGGCTTTATACGTCAGGCACAGATCGCCTCTGAGCAGGCGGTATGCCACTGAGTAGAGTTGGAGTTTCTTTAACCGGGCTGCATATGGCATCTGTTTCAGCCTTATGATCCTCTTGGTGAGGTACTTTTGGGGTCTTTCCAGTTGCTGCAGGTGTCTGGTAAGGTACATCCCAAAAGGGGCATTGTACTCAATTATGGGCCTGATGAGGGATGAGTAAAGAGGCACGATGACCTCCCCTGATCTAGATGTGAATCCCTTCATGATTAGGTGGGCTATATAAAATGTTTTTCTAACCACTTTGGCCATGTGGTTGTCAAATGAGAGATTGCTATCAGCTTGGGTCCCCAGGTCCCTAATTACTTCTTCTGTACTTAATGGATTACCACCTATGTGGTAATTTGTGGGCACTTTGTTTTTGCCAAAGAGGATGACTATACACTTTTTGGCATATAGCTTGAGGCCATGGCTCTGGCACCAGTTGTCTGTTTCTATGAGGCCCTTTTGGAAGATGCTTGTGTTGGCTGGAGAGTCGATTATGACGCCCAGCTTGCAGTCATCTGTGAACTTAGTCAGCCACAGTCCTTCCGTGTTGGCCTGTACCTCCGAGAAATATATACCAAACAAGAGAGGTCCCAGGACTGAGCCTTGTGGGATGCCACTTGTAACTTGTTTGGAGTCTGACATGGCTCCAGCAATTCTAACCATGTGGATTCTGTCCTTGAGCCAGTTTGCAACCCATCTAGTGACATAGGAGTTTATATTTAAGCTGGTGAGCTTATCTATAATGCCCGAGTGGGATATTGTATTGAAGGCTTTTGCGAGGTCCAGGTAGGCTGTGTGGACAACTTTCCCCTCGTCAATGGCCTTGGTGACTGTTTCAAAGAAATCAACCAGGTTTAACAGGCAGGATCTGCCCTTAACAAAGCCGAACTGGGTAGGATCCAGTGTCTGTAGGTCCCCAATATCTTTATTTATGAGGTCCATGATGATCCTTTCCATAGCTTTGCAGACCAAGCTAGTCAGGCTTATGGGGCGATAGTTTCCAGGATCCGTTGAGGCAACACCTTTGTAGAGAGGGACCACTGTTGCTGTATGCCACTCTTTGGGTACATATCCTGTAATAAGACTGAGATTGAACAGCAGTTTTATGTTTGGGTTTAGCTCTTCTTTGAGTTCATGTAGGACGCAGCCCGGGACACCGTCTGGTCCCATTGATGCTGTGTTTTTTGCTTTGGAGAGGGCAACTCTTACCTGAGCATCTGAGATTTCAGGGGGGCAGCACTCTGCTGGGATAAATATTTGCCCTTTTGGTGGGGAGGGGGGAAGAACTTTGCGCTGAACCTGTCATCTAGGATGTTGGCAATGTCTGTGGGTTCGGTGTATTTTTTGTCATTTTGGAATAATTCTGAGCATATTTGGGAATTCCCACCCAGGTTCCTAACATAACTAAAGAAAGCCTTGTGATTATCCTTAGTGTCCTGTGCAATTTTTCTCTCGAAGCTGGCCTTAGACGATTTTATCAGTGCCCATAGTTTTTTGCTAATACTGATCAGAGATGCCTTCCCTTTTTGGGATATTGCTCTATCATGTAGTAGCTTCCTCCTTCTATTGTATAGTTTGTTTATGGCTGGGGTCCACCAGACAGGACGTCTGCCTTTGGAGGATTGGGTCTTGGTTTTATTTGGGATTGCATGATCCATGCATTCCTGAAAGTGTTCATAGAATGCATTTATAAAGGATTCTGCTGTCTGGGCCATATTTTCCACAGGCCCGGGGGCTTTGAAGGATTTCACCTCGGTTTTGAGGATTGTGAAATTTGCTTTAGAGAAGTTTTTCACTGTGGTTTTCAGGGCAGGGGGTGGAGTCGGGATATGAATATCCAGTGAGATTAGTTTATGGTCTGATCTTACCAGTGAGGGATACACTTCTGGTCTGGAGCATAGAGTCCCCATGTTGGTGGTGATCAGGTCCAGTATGTTTTCCCCTCTTGTGGGAGTGGTAACAAGTTGTTCCATAGCATTTGTGTTTATAAATTCTAGGAACCGTTGGGTTAGGGTGTTGGAGCAAGAGTAATACTCCCAGTCTATGTTTGGGTAGTTGAAGTCTCCCAATATAATGGCGTTTGGAGAGACCTTCATATTTTCCAGTGTTCTCAGGAAGGCCGAGTGGGGTTCCTGGGTTTGGGAGGGTGGTCTGTAGCAAGCTATAAACTGGAAGGCAGTTTTACCCACTGTTAGTTGTACATGGATAGTCTCTGATGCTTCGTGCTGTGCCACCAACCTAGAGGTGTGGGTATCTTTGAAGAATATTGATACTCCCCCTCCTTTTGTGGTACGGTCCAAGTTTTGGGGCCGAAAAGCATGGTATGAGGTATAACCTGGTAGTGCTGGGGTGCTCTCTGGAGCCTTGAACCAGGTTTCTGTTACTGCGCAGATATTAATGTTCTCCATGCTAAGGAGACTTTTGAGTGCGTGCATCTTGAGGTTTAGACTTCTGGCATTGAGTAGCATTACTCTTAGTTTCTTATCCCTTGTGATACCTATGGAGGTGGGTTTGCCTTTTGAGCCTTGCCTAAAAAAGGCACTATGGGGGTAGCAAGAGCCTTTGCCAATATCCGAAAGCCCAGGGGTGACAGGTGCAAGCCGTCCCTAGGGAAGCATCGTGGCTTGTCAAGCATGTCATCCCAGGCTGACAGGCATTGGATCCCCTTTAAATGACACCAATACTTAAGCCAGTTGTTGAAATTGATCATCTTGTCTTCATATTGTGGTATAATTCTTGGTGAGGGTAAGATGATACTCAAGGTCTGGGTCATACCGGCCTGGGCTACATGCTCAGAGAGCTCCTCTATGTCTCTTTTCATGTAGTCCAGGGAGGTATGTCTCAGGTCATTCACACCAGCATGGACAATGACTGAGTCATATTTGTACTTGCCTTGGAGTGACCTGAGTGCTTGTGTTATGTGGCGGATCCTAGCACCCGACAGGCAGCTCACCGTGACCTTCTCCTTGTTCAGCCCGGTGAGCGGGACATCAGTGTGCCTGATGATAGAGTTACCTATTACAAGTGTATCAGGTGTGTTGTTTAGCCTTAAGGGCTGTGACTGTTTGGCACACTGGCTTTGTGAGCTATGTGTTGCACGTGTTTTGTTTTGGGATATCGGTTGCTTGGGTGTCTGCTTTAGAGGTCTCTGCTGCTTAGGCAGATTTTTATTTAGAGCCGAGTATGTTTTTGTGTGTTTATGTGTTTGGTTTGCTGTCATGGTAAGTCTATGTGAGACTGGAATTGTAGTGAGTGTGGTTTCCTTCTCCTCCTGACTGGTTTCGCCAGTACGGAGTTGAGAGAGCTTAGCCTCCAATATGGCTATATGGTTGCATCTCTCACATGTATTGGAATTTGTTGGGAGGAGGAGAGGGTTGTCCGTGTACATGAGGCAGTTGTAACATTGCCTCAAGATTCCCAGATTCACCAGCTGGACCGGAGAGGAGATTGACAACTGACCTTTGGACATGCTAGAATAGTATTGTGAATTCCTTTATAATTGAAAAAAAGGGCCAATGGGGAACGAGGTACTCAAGGGGAGTTGGTGAGGGTGTAGTGCTTTAAAATATTTTAGTGCTGACTTATATAATTGCTTTAGTGAGCAAGTGCCAGGTAACTTAAATGCGATGTGTTACAGGTAACTTAAATGCAAAAACGACAAGCAGTAACTTTCTTTCAAGTGAAACAAGGAAATAAGTACAGTAAGCAATGCAGATATCACTAGGGATCCACAGATGCGCTGAAAAGCCGCGTTTTAGGTGGAATACACAGGTCAAACAAATATTCATTGACAGAGGTCATATATCAATACAATTCTGTTTGCCATCATATATGCTTCAGTATAAAAAATCCTGATACCGTGTATGTAGCATGGATTAGGAATTATTTATGAAAATATGAACAAGCAATATTTGATGCCTATAGGCACAGTAGGGGGTAACTGCAGAAATGCCTGGAGGTGCACTTAACTTGATGCATATTTACAAACATACTTAAGGTATTGTTTTTTTTTTAGCACCTTTATTGAATTATCACTTGTAACATAGGTAAAGTTACATTCATATAAAACTAATCAAACTATATTTACATAACAAACATTATACTTCACATATATTGATATATATCATATAACCTAAGCAATATTATATAAATTATTCAATCCCTGCATTTTTAAACAAGAAACATCTTTATTAAACCATCACTTACTACAAAGACAATCATACATTAATATAAATGAAAACAAGGTACACCAACACAATCCTAGTTGCAAGCATTTTATATCACAAACTGTGCTGACACATCATAGTTGCAAACATTATGCATCACTTATAATCTACCCAATTTATCTCACTTAAACATTACATAGCTCATTTAGGTCCTGCTGCCTTTTAATCCTCATTCCTCCCTTGTATGTATTGTTCCTACAATTCCCATTTTTTCCTATGCATTTTGGTCCTACCCATTTCTAAAGATCTCATTCCAGTTGTTTTATCTTTGTTACTATATTCACTACTTACTGTATAGTTGGTTTAGATTTTGATTTCCATTGTCTAGTAATTGTTTTTTTGGCAGCCACCATGATTAGACACAGAAAGGCCTTACAATGCCTAAGCAATTCTGATTCTGTATCATAGCTCAGAAAAATCATCTCCCTTGTCAGACCAATCTGCCCACCCATCATCTCTGACAGTGCATCCTACAAGGAATCTTTAAAGTCTGTCAACTCACCGTACTCCCAGAAAATATGTTTCCAATTACATCTTTCTTCTTCTTCACACCTCCAGCATTTGTTGTCTGCTTGAAGAAAGTTTCTCTGAAGTCCCATTGTTTTCAATAAAAATAAAACAGTACTCTGTATAAACATTCTTTAGTCTGGCTGCCCTTCTTTTAAGAAGTTTCTTTTTGGCATTTTGGCGCATATAGTGCAAAGTCCATGAGGGAGGACTGAAAAATTATATTACACAAGAGTGAATTGGTATGGCAGCTTAGATTAGGTGCCACCTTACCACCAGGTTTAAATGAGTACACCACCATCTCCCTATTTTGCAGATGAAAAGTCAGTAAGCTTGAGAATTTTCAGTATTTAAGGAAGGGTTTACAACAATTTAGTATTATGCATGTTGTAACAATTTTTTATTCATTAAGTATTCTGTTGTAACATGGTGTTTAGATAATGGTTTATATTCAAAGTTTGTTTCACATTGTGGTATGATTTGTAGTGTTTAGTCAATGACTATGTCAAATGAACAAGTACTGTCACTTTAAGAAAGCAATGGAAATGTAGCATGCAGAAGTTTAATTAGGTAGTAAATAACCAATAGTTTAGGACAACTTGTATAAGGTTGCATATCAAGATGGCTTGTATTCTGATGGAGTCTCAAGAGTGAGTCAAAAGCACTTAATTATTCTTTATTTTGTCTTTATTAAATCTCTGTTTTGATCAAACTATGTAAGGAGGTCTGGAAGTATTATCTGTGTTGGCAGGAAAAAGAAAACGTGTTCTATTTGTGTATTTCTACTGGACTGAACACAACAGTGAATTATGTGGTTATAAGTGTTTGGTGTTAAATTTAAATGCTGCATTGAGAATTACTAAATTGTTAATGCAGAAATGTAGTACAAAGTTTAAACCATTGTTATCTCTATTGCAGATGTGTTATAAGATCTGTACTGATAACTGAGTTCAAAATATACTTGTTTTTAGGGAGTTGAATTGTGGGGCTTACTTGTATATAGTTGCATGGCATATTCACATTTCTATATCAGAGTAATCAGTGATATTTTTTTTCTTTACAGTTTCCGCACTTCCTTATCATTTGTGCAGGTACGAATTGTGTCCTTGGGAGTTGCTCCTCTCTAATGCTATTAGAACACAGCCATTACATGCTTAAGTAAAAGTTATGGAGTCTGACAGGCATCAGTTTTCCTATATGTATGCACGTGGGCTTTGGCCTTGGTGTGAATTGTGTCCTTGGCGGTTGCTCCTGTCTGATGATCAGAACACAGCCATTACATGGTTATGTAAAAGTTCTGGAATCTGACAATGTGCAGGTCTATGTCTTGCAGCACCATCTGCAGCTGGTGATTCCTCCTCACGCTCCTCATATGTATCTGCTGTTGCTGCTCCTGGCCCTATCTGTGGTCCTTGAAACTGTCGTCTTTCCCCTTGCTGTCCCCGATGGAGTTGTTTTTTGAGAATGATACTGTGTAGCTTTACACACACTGAACGTATTTTAGCACAGGTGCTCAGGTCATTTTGCAGTGTACCTCCTGATGTCTCTAGACACAGGAACCTTGATTTAAGCAAACAATGCAAAAATTCTATGATATTCCTAGTTGGAGTATGGGCTTCATTGTATCCTTGCTCAGTGGGGCTGTGTGGGTTTCTCATGGGTGTCATGAGCCAGGACTCCAGTGCATATCCTACATCCCGCACTAGATGATCTTGAGGAATATCACTCAGAGCAAACCCAGTGTAGAGCTCACAAGTGTGCCATATGTGTGAATAGTGGAAACTACCTGAGTTATCTGCACAGACATTGTAAATGATCCCTTGGACACTGAAGACAACCGTACAGTTTATAGAGTGAAAACATTTTCTGTTGATGTGTCTCCTTCCACATTCACTGGGTAATACTTTTATTTTTATGTGTGTGAAATCTATGGCCACCAACACTTCAGGGAAGTGCACTATCGGATGAAATTCATGCATGTTGTTGCTCTCTCCTGCTGTGTTTGTGGGAAAACAGATATTTTCCCTTGCATGAAGTACATTGTATTTAAAAAATGATGTAATATTGTAGAGGTTGATGCCTGTGACACCCCGAAGATAGCCCTGTGGGTCTTGGGAAAGTAGAAGCAGCTAGCACACATAATGCCAAACATGCCTTTGTTTCTTCTGGGATGGGTTCTCCACTATTTCCTTCAGGCCTGAGGTGGGGGCAACAGAGATTGCATATTTCCTCCAGTGTTTTCCCTGCCCCCCCTGTATCTGTCCAACAATGTCTGTGTCATGCAGTCCATGATTAGTAAAATGGGGTCTAAAGACCATTCTTCTATTTCTTGCATGAGTTATTATTATTATTATTATTGTTATTATTATTATTATTATTATTATTATTATTATTATTATTATTATTTGCATTTGTTAACGGGAAGGTCCACTGGGCCAACGGGTACCTATTTTCAGTGGAGGCCATGGGAGAAAAGGTCCACAGTGATTTATAAATGCATGCATTTGAATAACAACATCAACAACAAGATTGTATACAGTGCAGACATTTGAAAAGCAGACATCAACAATAGCATACTACATCAGGTTTAACAGTTCTTTCAGCAGTAGCAGAAGCAGCACCCTGATTTAAAGCATGTTACACATACAGCATAACAATAGCAGCAGCAACCCTTTACATGTTTTAGTGTGATTGTGCCTGTGTTCTAAAATGTTTTGATGTACATAGAAAAAGCCTACATCGACCATGCACAATTGCTTTATGGCTTACTGAATAGCTCTGCCATATTTGATTGTTTAATCAGTGTGCACTTCAACTTCGCCTTTAATTTACATATTCTGTTATTTCCCATTGCTCTGTGGCTCTACACATCCTATAGACAGGCTTAATGAATATCAAATTGCATGCTATCATTTTTACAGCAATGTATGAACACGATCACTACACTTCATGTAGCTGTTAATGAATGCTGCCCGACGTGGAAGACATAAGAAAGAGATTGCTGTTGGTAAGCCATCCTCACCAAAGAGAAGAAAATCACTTAATAAAAAGGCAGTGTTTCTGAAACTTTTACAAGATGCTTTGAGTTCTCAGATTGGTAATTGATGGAAGCTATTTGTCATCATTGCTCATTTTGTTGAATCACAGATATGGTACAATCCAGAATAGTGATACTACCTGTACATGATATACGCTACATTGCTTAGTAAGAATGTCTACATTGTGTTTCATATGATTACAATGCTATCACATCACAAACATGGTACAGCCCGGAATGGTGATACCTCCTCTACATGGTATATGCTACATTACTTAGTAAGAATTTCTGCGTTGTGTTTCATATGATTACAATGCTATCACATGTCACAGATATGGTACAATCCAGAATAGTAATGCTACCTGTACAAGATATACGCTATATTACTTAGTAAGAATGTCTACATTGTGTTTCATATGATTACAATGCTATCACGTCACAGATATGGTACAGCCCGGAATGGGGATACCTCCTCTACATGGTATATGCTACATTACTTGGTAAGAATGTCTGCATTGTGTTTCATATGATTACAATGCTATCACACATCACAGATATGGTACAGTCCGGAATGGTAATACTGACTCTATGTGATATACTCTACATTACTTAGTAAGAATGTCTCATTGCGTTTCATATGATTACAATGTTATCATGTGAATATGCCCAGCAGACTGACATGACTGTGTTTGCCATCTGTATAAAGAGTTTATTTTCATAGACATCAATGAGTCAAATTGATAACCTGGATTTTTCACTTCTTTGATGATGTGATTTCTGTAGATATTCACTGCTCATTTTGTCAGAGTTGTCTATCACCACAGGGATTACTACAGCAGTTTCTAAGTGTGAATGAAGCAGTTATGAAAAAAAACATTAAATATATATATATATATATATATATATATATATATATATATATATATACACATACATATATCTGTGATCCTGGATAGTCCGACTGGATGCATGTCCATTTTCAGCGGAGACCCGGGGAGAAAATCTCCAAACATACAGACAAAAACATACATACATACTACGGGTTTTACAAAGTAACAGGGGAGAAAAGCTCCAATTGTGCAGAAAAAAACATGCAATGTATATACTATGTACATATATATACATATATATATATATATATATATATATATATATATATATATATATATATATATATATATATATATATATGGGTCTACCTGAAAACGCTGAAAATGCAGAATGCCGACAACGAGAACACTGACACCGGAAGATCGACAATGGAGAAGAGAGACAGCTGAGAATCCAGATGCTGAGAACACCGACATGTTAAGGTAAGTGTGCGACAGGGATGGACGTTAAGGTACGGTGCGGGTCAAGTAAGTGTGTGATAGTGATGGAGTTTAGGTTTAGTGGTGGGTTAAGTGAGTTAGGGTTGGGGTGCAGGTAAGGTAAGTGTGCAATAGTGATGGACTTGAGGGTTAGGGGCGGATTAAGTGAGTTAGGGTTAGGGTGCAGGTAAGGTAAATGTGCAATACTAAAGGACCTTAGGGTTAGGGTTTGTGTTAAGATTCGTGCATAGATAGTTGTGTATGTAAGGTTTAGTGCAGGTTTGTAAGATTTTTGGTGTGCTTGTGTTGTGTGTGTGTGTTTTGGGAAAGGTATTTGTTTTGTTGATTGTCGGGATTTTGGTTTGTTGGGCATGTGAAGTTTTGTGTTTTTAAACTTTTTTTTTTTGTTTTTTCCATGTCAGTTATTTTGTTGTCGGTGTTTTGGCATGTCGGTGTTATCAGGTAGACCCATATACATATATATAATATATATATATATATATATATATATATATATATATATATATATATATATCATTTCACTGAAAGTTCATTACATATATATATATGGAGGGCTGTCATATATATATATATATATATATATATATATATATATATATATATATATATATATATATATATATATATATATATATATATATATATATATATATATATATATATATATATATATATATATATATATATATACATATATGTGTGTGTGTGTGTGTGTGTGTGTGTGTGTGTGTGTGTGTGTGTGTGTTTATACATATATATATATATATATATATATATATATATATATATATATATATATATATATATATATATATACATATGTATATATACATCATCATCTTCTTTCTGTTGTTCCTGTTAGGGGTTGCCACAGCGGATCATCTGTTTCCATTTCTTCCTGTCATCTGAATATTGCTCTATCACAACAACCACCTGCATGTCCTCTCTCACCACATCCATAAACCTTATCTTAGGCCTTCCTCTTTTCCTGTTGCCTGGTAGCTTCATCCTTAGCATCTTTTTCCCAATATACTCAGCATCCCTCCTCAGCACATGTCCAAACCAATGTAATCTTGCCTCGCTGGCTCTGTCTCCAAAACTTTCAACCTGGGCTCACTCTCTAATATACTTGTTCCTGATCTTGTCCACCCTCATCACACCCAGTGCAAATCTTAACATCTTTAACTCTGCCACATCCAGCTCTAACTCTGCCTTTTTGTCAATGCTGCTGTCTCCAACCCATATAACATAGCTGATCTCACTACCCTCTTGCAGACCTTCCCTTTCACTCTTACTGATACTTGTCTGTCACAAATCACTCCTGAGTCTCTACTCCACCCACTCCATCCTATCCGTATTCACTTCTTCACCTCTCTTCCACACTCACCATTACTCTGAACTATTGATCCCAAGTATTTAAACTCAGCCACCTTTGCCACCTCTACTCCTTGCATCCTCACCATTCCTCTATCCTCCCTTTCATTCACACACACATATATTCTGTCTTAGTTCTGCTGACCTTCATTCCTCTTCTCTCTACAGCATATCTCCATCTCTCCAGGGTCTCCTCCACCTGTTCCCTAGTCTCACTACAGATCGCAATGTTATCTGCAAAGATCATAGTCCACAGGGACTCCTGTTTGATCTTGTCTGTCAACCTGTCCATCATCATTGCAAATAAGAAAGGGCTCAGAGCTGATCCTTGATGTAATCCCACCTCCACCTTAAACGCATCCGTCACTCCCACCGCAGACCTCACCACTGTCACACTACCCTCATACATATCCTGTACCACTCTTACATACTTCTCTGACACTTCTGACTTCCTCATACAGTATTACAACTCCTCTCTAGGCACCCTGTCATATGCTTTCTCTAAGTCTACAAAAACACAATGCAACTCCTTCTGACCTTCTCTATCAACATTCTCAGAGCAAACATCACATCTGTGTTGCTCTTATCTCTCTCTCTCTCTCTCTCTATATATATATATATATATATATATATGTGCTTTACTATTGAATTAACAAAACTGCATCGGTTGACTGGTCACAATGTTGACCCAAAATATCATCAAAAAGGCAGCCAAGCTGAAACTGAATATATCGACATCTAAAGTTTGATGTATTTGACATAGCAGAAGGTAACATCAATCATAAATGCTATGCAGCTGAATGTATCATGACATTCTACAATCAATAGTACATGTATTTTACTATTTTGCAGTGAGGCAAGCCCCCTGCATGCCCCACATCCCCTGCAAATTATATATACCAACTCCGAGATCACACTACAGTGAGGAAAGGGATTAATTCCCTGTTCCTCACTGAAACACGATCTCCCTTCATAATGCCGAACTCAGATAATCAACCTACGCTACCTATTCTCTTTAGTGTAATCGATGTTTTCTGGTTCGACATTCTGCCCATTGTAAAAGTTCCTTTCGACCACATGCCAGTGAAGCACAGGCACTTTGCCAATTCAGTAGTAAACCTATATATTAATAGATATATATAGATATATATTTTATATATATATATATATATATATATATATATATATATATATATATATATATATATATATACATATCCATTAATTGATTTGTTAAAGCTCAAATATCTTGTACAGTGTAATAAATGCTATGCATGTTTAAAGGTAACACATGATAAGGTAATCTTTGTTCTTCATGTCATAAGTTGCATGATTTGTTTACCATTATTTGAAGTAAATCTAGACTTATACGATGGTTGCACTTGTGCAATTAGCATGGATTGCAGAACTTTCGTTACATATATTAGTGACTGGACTGGTGAGATAAATAATGTTAGGCATAGAGCAAATAGAACACATTTAGGAAATGATGCGTGTAATGTCTGTAAAGATTATTCAACCCTTATGAAACAAGACAATGTCCCGACAACTTTGGAGTTCTGGATGCAAGGATTCAGCAATCTGAGGATTCAGAGTCTCTAGACAGAAATAAAAAAGAGAGAATGGAAGAGGTTCACAAAAAATAAAAAGCATATATCTCAACTGTCCATATTTTCACAGAATATCTATATTTTTGCCACAAATATTTGGTCTATTCCTCATAAAATGTTTGATTTTCTGGCAAATCATTGAGAACTGAAGCCATTAATTAATTATACACATTTGCATTTCATATTTTATATCCATCAAAAAATTAAAAAAATGCATGTTAACAGAAATCCTATTATCCTAACTACTTTCTAATTTTATAGGAACAGTATTTAAAATCTGTCCCTACTTTTGGGCCTTTGTCCTCCCTTATTTTAGTCTTTGTCCAAATTTCCTGCACTAAGAGGTTGAGCGGTATGATAACAAGGAAGAAAAAGAAACTGATAAATGTTTTTAAAGTAAAGGCAATATATAGTAAAAAAGGACACTGCTTTGTTATGAAGCACACAGGTTACAAGGAATTATAACATTTTTCAATCAGAAAACCTTCAGTCACCAGAAACGCATAATTTTTCCAAACAAGAAGGTAGAAAAAAGTGGCAAGAGACAGGTGAAAAGGAAGTAATCAAAACTGAATGTGGAAGGACTGAATAACATTGCTGTAAGAAAAAAGATGAGCAAGACAGATGATGACTACATGGCTCAAGGTGTGGATGTACAAAGCCAGCTGGATGAGAACAGTATGCTTCCAAATTTAATACACAATAAAAAGAGTAGGATTAATAAGACGAAGTGTGATGAAGTTCACTCTTTTTTAACAATGGGTAGAGCAAATATTACTGAATTAGAAGTTGTAGGAGCTTCAGATCTGGCCAAAAAATATTCTTGCAATTGGGATTCAATTCTTAGAGGAACTTTAACTTACATTTGCAGAGAAGATAATGGACATCAAATAGTGTTATGCTTGTTGGGAACAAAAATAGAAGATGTGAGACAAGTCTTAGAATACCTTAACATAAAGAAGTATGAATCTGTTTTTATTCATGTAGGTACAGATGCTCTCATCCACAAGGGCTCTCAGTAGGGAACTCACAGCCCTCTTAGATGGTATAACTTGTACTGGTGTTAGGACATATATTTCACAAATCACATATAGAAGGATAGTCAGATCACCGTGAATGAAAATATTTTTTGGTAAATACCTACGTGGAAAAAATGTCCCATTTAAAAAAATGGAAATGTGTAGAGCATCCAAGCCTAGTTTTGAGCACATGAGTTCAGACAGGATAGCATGCATTTGTCAAGATCAGGGAAGAGAATTTTTACAGCAGATGTTTTGCAACATTTGACAAACACTAGGCAGGATTTTTGCCAAGTCAAAAATATAACAGTTCATAGATAGCAACATTTGATGCATCTCTGATGGTTGTTAATGATAGGAGCATTAATAATATTTTTTATTGGAAAATTTGCTATTTTTCTCACAAGATTGATGTTATTGTTTGTGAAACATGGTTAAAGAACAATGACTGGAAACCAGTTCTGTCAGGGTATAAATGTTTTTACTGTAAGACATTCTAACAAAAAATCAGGTGGAGGTGTTATGATAGGGATTAAATATAGTTATGAGAACAGTGATTATTGCATGTTCAATGAAAACACCAATACAATAGATTGTGTAAATGTGACAATAAAGACAACCCTGGAACATGTAACAGTTGTTGGAGTGTATAGACCACCAAAGTCACGTGCTGATGACCTGGAGAAATTCATGTATTTCTTGCATGAAACATAGGAAGGAAGAATAATATTAGCTAGGGACTTAATTTTACCAGAAACAGACTAGAATCATGTTGATCAACAACTTTAGTAAGGAAATTATTCACAGCATATGTTCAGGAACAATAATTGCTTCCAATTGTAAAAATAAAAATCAAGGGACTAGAACACATTGTTTGTTTTCCTAAATAAATTACTGTTTCTTCAAATGAAGTTTTTCCACCATTGATGTGCAGTGATCATGGGGTTATAAAGGTTAATTTGTTGCTACATAATTCTGCCACACTGAAATCTAAACCAATGCATGGAAGATTAATTACATATTATATGGAAGCAAAAATGTCACTACGTAAAAGTAACTAGTGACGTGTTCAATAGAAAAAACTGCAAAGAGAATGTGGAAAGTTTTGTGAAATAAATTGCATGAGCCCAAGAATCAAAGAAATATTTAACACTGGGATCTAGATATACAATGTCAGGGTGACATACTTCCATAAGAACAAGGTTCCTGTTTAAGGTGAGAGACAAAAAATATAAGAAATGGAAGAGATATTGAATTACAACTTTAAGCTGGACAAACAAATTAAGCATAGTGTGACAAGATCAAGAAAAATTTGAAGAAAATGTATATAAAGATATAAAGATATTGAGAATAATGGCAAACCTTTTTACAGATACATAAGTGACATCAAGATAACCTCAGATACTGGAATCAGTTTAGGTTACACAGAAAAAGAACTGTGCAAACTGGATCAAAACAAAGCACAGGAAGGAGATGGAATTACCAATAATGACCTGAAAAGACTTCAGCATGAACTTACAGAACCATTACATCTATTATTTACTAGGTCATATAAGTATGGGGAGACTCCTCTAGATTGGAGACATGCACTTATTAAACCTGTCTTTAAGGGAAAGGGGAGTAGGACTAACCCAGAGTCATATAGATGCTTAAGTCTATTTTCATGTTGTGGAAAAATAATGAAGAAGGTAATATTGGATAAGTTATTGTCAGAAATGGATAGGTTGAGACATAAAACCATATATCAGCATGCACAGGATGAAAATAGGTCTATTACCACAAGATAATAACAGCTGTGAATGAAAATTGTGCTGTGATGTAATTTATATAGATTTAACTTCAGCATTTGAAAGGGTCATACACAAAACTCTGATGAATAAATTAGGACAGCTGTGTATTGATGTACTGTTGATAAGCTGGATAGCTGCTTGGCTTACTAATAGGACATGGCAAGTATCATACAGCAATTGGAAAGGTGAAGTCCTTGGTTACAATCAGGGTGTCTCACAGAGCTCTGTCCTAGGCCATTACTTGTTTAGAATGTATCTTTCAAACCTAATGTTTTCATCTGAAGTGTTCTAAAGTCTATATGCAGATGACTTGAAACTGGGTAAACTGATTGCAGGTGTTACAGATAGGCATGTTCACAAAAGAAGTTGCCAAAACTGACCATTTGGGCACAGGATAATAATATGCTGACAAATACATCAAAAACTAAGCATATGAGATTTGGGAGACAAAAATTGATAGGTGAATATTTAAAACAGCACACAGTGATTAAAACTGTAGAGTAATTTAAGGACTTAGGTATATGGGTAGATCCAGCTTTGAGTTTTTCTAATCATATCAACCAATTGGTTAATGATAGTTATAGAACTATGGGTTGTATAAAAAGATTTATAATGTCTAGGAAATCAGAAATTATAAAGTTATTGACATTTGACGACCTTTATTAAAACTTCAGTAACATAGCTTTGATTACCAAAATTTATTAATTACAACTGGATATAGTACAGTTAATTCTGAACACAGCATAAACATTGTGATGTTAATCAGGACAGCGTACCTGCTCATTCTGCCCAGTAAGCAGTGTCCATACCTTTGCTCGCTTACTTTACTTATGAAGCAGCATCCAAAACTCACTTCACATCCCATTTATTGAATTACCCAACCTTTACTTATGAAGCAGTGTCCCATCTCACTTCATAAACCATTCAATGAAGTACCTTCCAACCAAATAAGCAACATCCTTACCTCTGCTTGCTTACCTATTCAGCAGGCTTCCTCCAGCAGTTCATTTCCTTTCCCCAAATCCTTGAAATGAACCTCCAGACACCAGAGTGGGAACAGAAGAGGGCAAGCCTGTCCCTCTTCTCTGCCCACCAGCCTGACCAAGCTGTTCCCCCTCCCACCTACCAACATTTTCTAAGCAACTCAACTACCCCCATAAAAGAGGGAGTTTAGCCAAACATCATTTGGTGTACTCATTTGTAAACCAAATCCGATCCCTGCCATCAACCTCAAACCGCTAACATACCATTACTGAAACATACCAGTACTGAAACGTGCCTTGATAAACCTAAATAAAATAGCATTACCTGTGATCCCTTTGTACCACACCAGAACATCCACTCCCACCGAATACCTTCCTTTTAACTCTGCTTCTGTCAAACAACTGACCATTACTCCTTCTGTTAACTGTGCTCTGTGAATGCATTGCACCACTCTGGTAACCAAGACCTGTTCTGCCATCACCTTCCATGCTACATCCTTCAGGCCCCAACTACTGCCTCCTGATGGGACCACCTTCTTCGACCCATTGACCAATACAAAGCCTGTGTTGACACCATCTATGGCCTCCTTGCATCACAATCCACTAGCCGAAACTGCCATGGAAGTACCATCTGCAAAGACAAACAAATGTAAATAGTCTGAAATACATAACACATTTAACCATAACCTACCCACCCAAGTAGCAGTAATTATTGCACTTGCAACTCCAGTTAATAAAATTACAAATTTAACATTATGTTTTCTATAGAGTATGAAGTATGATGCTCAAATGTCTGTCATTTTCTGACATCACCCCTCCAAGAGTGAAACAAACTGCATACTTCTGTACAATCTGTACCACTGAAAGGAACAACATCTTTAAGAGGCAAGCCATAACCACTCATCCTTCCCTATCCCTAAGAAATCATTCAAAACCTGGAAAAGCAATGACTCTCAGCAGCTCAGCTGACTGCTGAACCCCATGACATTCCACAAAAATGAGACTTTATGATTAAAGGAGCCTACTGCAACAGTCCCAAATGATGTTTAAAGGACCCTACCACAACAGCCCCAACAGATGTCAAACGACTTCCCTATCATACCTTCTAAAGTACACCGAAAATACAGTACCCCTCAGTTGCCCTGGAACACTTTGGTATGGCATAAATCTCCATATAAAACACACTTCATGGTGCAGCGTAAACTACTCGTGCTACACTGATACCATCACCAAGATATACCCAATGCACCATGTGCATGTGCAGCCTGCAGCTGATATCCACAGGCCTCCAATAATTCAAACACCATCAAAAAATCTGAACAAAACACATAGAATAAAAGGAGAACAAAAGCCACAAAATAGGGACCTTTTTACATGTGACACACCACCAAATTGTGTTTAACCAGTAAACCATCAAAGACTGTCTTACAGGACCCTCAAACAGTCCTCTGAAATGTCACCTGCCATAATGTAATTTCCTCCTTTAGTAAATCAGCTGAACTAATTCCTTTCTCTATTAGAGTAATTACCTTAGCATAAAACTGCATTACTTAGTGATAAATCTATGAGATATGTCCTCAACAGGAAACATTCCAGACCACCTTTAACCTCAATACCCTCAATACCGCAGCAGGGCTGCTGCAGATACAACAGAGCATGAACAGTACAAAATCAACACCCACATCTCCTTCCAAGCCTGTGAAACTGCTGATGCACGAAGTGCACTTCACTCCCAGAATTACTCCACCTGCACACCCATTCAGCACACAGACAGCAAACTCTGCCTCAACCTGGGGTTAAAATTTTTCATCAAGTTGCAATGCCTGGCATTTCCCAGCAGCAGTATGTAATGAGCAGGTGATAATATGCCAGCAACAATTATTTATGATAATAACCAAATCTGGAAAAATCAAGACATTCTGTGAGAACTGTATAGAGAGATGTACCCTGCAACCCCACATTCACTCCAGGTAACAGCTTTATAAAGTCAGACCACAAATCCACAAGTTAAATGTAAGCAACATTTAATCCTGCCTCTTGAACAGACCTCTCAACCTCTTAGAGCAAGAAACCAAGCCAAAGTCATCTCCAAAATGAGGAACACTAGTCCTCATACTGTGGAGCAAATGGGCAAAATGTGGCTTACTATCAACTCCAGCCAGGAAGGTCATAGGGTAGATAAAATATGTTAATTTTACTTATATCTTTAGTGAAGTCCTATGATTAGTTGTTTTACCATGGATTACACTTAAAATATATGCTAATATTGAATTAAGACACTCTAAGAAGGATGTTAAAATCTGACTTAATTATTAAGTCTCGTGAGATCTAAACTGCCACCCCCATGCTCCGAACATGTGCAACATGTGTTTTTTCCCCATTACCCAAAGCCCACAAAATTCACCACCACTGCAATGAACCATTAGTCTAATGGCCCAGAAAATCACCACAAGACAGTAACAGTGGCCTCCATCATCAACCATTCCCAACTCGACACACACCCAAAACATGAAATCCACTAAAACTCCCACAAAACCTACCCCCACAACCAACAAAAGAGTGGCCAAAACTGGAACACCAGCCTCCATCCAACGGGTCAGTCGAAAGGCAGCCACCAAGCAGCCACCCCCCATCCTCACAGCAGAAACCCAGCACATACGCCTCAAACAGACACACAAATGATAATCCACTTCCCGAGCCAGTAACCAAAGAAAAACCCATGCAAGTGCCTCCTTTATTTCATTTCATTCCTTTATTTATTTTATTCATTTATTTAAATGTCAGCAGCACCCGGGCTGCCTGAGAAAACACCTCTCCTGAATTCCTCCACAGGAAAAAGGTCCGAATTTCCTATTGTAAACTAATATACATCATTCTTTATTACCACCACCTACTGCCCCCAAAATATCTGTCCTCCCTTTGTAAGGACAATCACCAAATGTGTCACTGTGGTGGACCCACACCCCCCTCCATCTGCAGCGAGGTCCAAAAATAGCTTAACCATGGAGTTCAACCAGCTCTGTATTCAATATGGCAGCGAACCAATGCCAAACTACTTTTGAGTATCAACACTGTGCCAAAAGAGCAAAACACTGTGTGAGTTCGGTGAATCTTAGTCCACCCTACATGAACCAACCCAACAGACATCATCCATCAAGATTTATTTTATTTATTTATTTATTTTACATTTGTTGACCGGGCTAGTTTGGCTGGATACATGTCCATTTTCAGCAGAGGCCCGAGGAGAAAAGCTCCACTATATACTAGTAAAAACATTCAAACAGGACAATAAAAGAAACAAAAGAAACAAAAATTATAAGAATGTAAAGAACAAATTCAATGTAGTGTAGTTACATTTACAGTAGCATGTTAAGATAGGTAAACAAAACAAAGGAGAAATACAGAAGGGATCCATGATCCCATATTCTTTCATAACAACTATAAGAATCAAAAATATTTACAATATTAAGAATTATGATATATTTGTATAATATGATAGGGCCCCTATCTGAACCCAGCCCACCATCAGCAATGGAGGCATTTCCTGCAACTCCCCTGTCTGACAGAATAACTATGTACAAGCTGGCTCTCATTGGGCCAAAACCATGACGAACAAACCAACATGAGAAAACCTGGATGCTCTGCAAAAACCAGCATTCTAGCTTCCTCCTCCTTTGCCCCGCCATCCCCCATAATGGTCAAACCACAGCGCACATGTGCCTCAAGCTAAGAACCCATGAAACACCGGGGAATGACAAACACAACTCCAGCCCAAATGTGCAAGACTGCCCACACTTTTTTATTTATTTATTTTTTTTTATCATGTAATTGAATCTGCACCACAAGCAAGCACAAACAGCAGAAGCCACTCAGTCATGCTGCCCAACAGCAAATCAAACAGCTCCAACCTCGCTCCACCATGCGTGCAGCCTGGCGACCCATTTTTAACATTGCATTTTCTCCTTCTCTTAATAAAGACATTTTCTTGCCTATGTCATAGTAAACCTTTAGGATTGCTTATCTTTTCTGCAGTTTCTGTAAAACTATCCTGGTTATTGTTTGGCTGCAGAAATGCATATAAAGCAAGCAACTCTGTCATAAGGCATCAAACCCATCTGTACCTGAGAGAGTAAATGACATTCATACTGCAATGGAGTGTTTAGATACATTGGCAAGGACAGACAGCAATCATTTAAAGAAGATATCAGCTTTTCTGTAAATGTCCTTAAGTTATGTGTTTTTCATTCTGCACAGCTTTTGCTTTCTGTGTAGTGAGGACTCAATATTTTGTGTTTAAATTCCCAAGTTTAAGAAAAGTTTAGAATTCATCATTTGTATACTGAGGAACATTCTCATAAACAACTTCTTCCTGATTTGAAATTAAATGGACACATCAATTTATACACAATAATTACAACAGCACTCAGTGTGATTTTCAGTTGACATGCCACATTACGTTGAAACAAGTCACTGCCATTTTTATGCCATGGAGGACTTAGAGTTTTATCACTTTTTTTATTCTCCTTTCTTTCTTTCTTTCTTTCTTTCTTTCTTTCTTTCTTTCTTTCTTTCTTTCTTTGTTACACACACATAATAGTTACAAATGTGTTTCAAGTTCCTGAAACATTATTTTTGCAAAATCAAATAATGTTCCATTTTTGGACTTCCAGATACCCATATGTGACTCAAGAATGTTGTTAAACATGTCATTTACGGAATAGTTCTTGTACATATGACAGTGCACCATGATAAGAGAATAATAATGAATTAGTTGAATTAAAGCAAAGGACAGTGCTCCCACCCCCTGCCCAACGCATTGGTCCTCCAGTCAAGCCAATCTCCATGAATGGAATACTTCTCTCAAGAGAAAATGTCCTCTTAACCAACTAGCGATGTAAAAGCCATAAAAGCAATGAACCAGCAATGAAACAACTAAAGCAGACAGCCGGAGGAGCCCGCGAAACCGTGCATCAGCAACCACCAACTAAAGGTTCAAGGCCTCTCCCCAAACCAATTAACACATGTGAATGACATAAGGCCTTGTTACTCGCAGGAGCCTGGCAGCCCACAAAAATATCATAAAGCAAAACAACAACCACAGCACTGTACTCCCAACCACCATCACCCAGCCTTTACTTTACCTGCAGGTAAATGTTGTGCTCCAACACCACACGAAAACCATAGAAATCTACAATGCAGCTAGACCCACAGCAAAGCACTAAAGTGCACAGTTAAGTGGTATGCCTTAAACTCCCAATTTTGTATGCATGATAACCTTCCAAGTGGTCGCCTAGAAACCAACGACCATTCATATGACCATTACTCTGTACTTCAACCTATAGTGTAATAGCCTCAACCCCTTTATACGTGCACACTGAGAAAACCAGGGTTATTTGGTTGCACTGTGAAAACGAAGAAACCAAAAAATTATGATTACCTCTAATGATGAGCTTACTGGACCTTTGCTAACCCTGTATTTGATTGAAAATGCAAGGATTGCACAAGACTGAGGTTAGTAAAGCTCACCTGCAGAAGTAACCAGAGACTCCAAAGGAAAACATACCATCTAGGAAAGACAGCTGCTCCTGCTCCTGCCCACTGCAGTCAGTCTGTCAAGCCTACTGAACAGCACAGAGGTACAGACTGTACCTCACCTCAGGTCTATATTGCAAAATCGAACACTATAAACAGCGAACAATGTTACATCGACACATTTTCAGAGAAAGCTGAAAATGTCAAATCCCCAGAGCAGCGACTTTTTCCTAGGGAAAGAAATCGCTGTTCCAACCCCCTGCAAAAAAAAAAAAAATTACACACTTCCAAACACATACACACATACCCAATCCTAATTATACCCCCCAAAAATCCAGTAAACAACTAAATACACCTATGCACATAACCCAACCATACATTTAAAGAAAAAAAAAACAGTAAACATTTTAAACCATATGCACTTACCTTAACCCGCACCCTAACCCTAAGGTCAGTAACTGTTGCACAATCACGCTCGGGAGCTATACCAGACAAGATACCACACTACACTTCAGAACACAGCAAAACAATGAAGTGGTCAAGTGATTTCTTTCCCAGGGAAAGAATTTGCTGAACAGCCACTTCGCTGTTTTGCCCGTTCACTCTACATGTGTCGATGAAAATGCATTCAACATAATGCATTTTCATTGTACTCATAGGAACCCCCTCATCTCAACAGTGTCACCACATGGTCAATCACGCTTCCCACTCTCTTACTATCCACCCCATGCCAACTGAAACTACCAATTTAGAGGGGAACAATGGGAAGAGTGAGTGAGAGAGAGAGAGAGCAAATCAAGCACCTCACCACCACTGTCGACAATAAAGCTCAGCATATAACCACCCCACCACCAATGATCACACTACCTAATCCCTGTCTTGAGAATACACCACTACTCCTTCCAGCACCTAATACACGACACTGAAAACACAAGCCTACCAAAGTGATGCTGCCCCATCCATCATATACCCACTAGTTATTATCACATGCCCAAACTACCTACACCAAAATTATAAGAAATAATAACTCCACACCCATGCCATCCCCAAACACTTCACACTAACCATGGCTACTTACCAAACATTGCCCTCTTCAGTCAAAGCCCAAGGCCTACTTACTGCACCATACCCACTGGTCGTCATGGACATCATACTTGCAGTAGCAAGTTCATGCCAAAATGTGATTACTTTCCCAACTGCACTAGTCTAAACCCCTTAAGCCCCTCCCCACCCTTATCTCATTTTCTCCCAAAAATCCCTCTCTCCATTTAACCCTTTCATTTCCACAACCCACTTAACTCCCACTAATACATCAACCTAACCCCTCTTGAAGATGTTCCAGGACAACTTGGTTTGTTGCCAAACCTCATTTGTTGTTAGTTACATTAGACCCAAACTTCAGTATGGAATAAAAATATGTAAACCTTATAAGAAAACAACCATGAGTAAACTGGAAACAGTACAGCAGAAATATTCCAATTATATCCATGGATGTAAAAATTTAAGATATTGTGAAAGACTAAAATATCTGAAGTTGTACAGTGCCTCTTAAAGATGTTTAAGAGGAGATCTTATTCAGGTATATAACCCATTTAGAAACAACTATTCTGGGAATGTTCGAGGTTGTCAAAAAGTAGTACAGAATCATCAGAGAACCTATGTAGAGGATCCTATAGGAATGAGAAGTGTACTAATTGGCTCTGTGAGAGAGCAGCTGATGCATGGAACAGACTACCAAATTACATTAAAGGAAGTACTACTTTCAATATTTTTAAGAACAGCCTGGATACTTATTATGGGAACAAGTGCTTTAGTGTATTGGCAGGCTAGAAGGACATTAATACTCATGTCTGAAATATTTATATGTATGCATGTAGATATATATATATATATATATATATATATATATATATATATATATATATATATATATATATATATATATATATATATATATATATATGCATGTGTGTCAGTGTGTCATTTTATACAGCAATGTCTATCTATAGATAGATAGATAGATAGATAGATAGATAGATAGATAGATAGATATAAATAATAAATTCAAGTTCTTGAGGAGTTTGTTGGATGGAGTGGAAATAAGCAGCATTTTCCCACATATATGCCACATATATGCCATCTTATCCAAGAGATGCGGACGGGATTAGTACATACACTTAGAGAGTTTGATATGTTCTGCCAAAAAGTACTCTCCCACCAAAATATTGGGTGTTTAGCATTATTATTTTTTGCAACACTGAGTATGATGTGTGGGAAAGCTCCTCACACCTCCAAAGTCATATACACTATCTCCAGGGTTGGACAACACTGTGGAGAGGGAGAAGCTCCCCAGTGAACAGCACGGTTGTACAAATAACCTGTTATTACATAGAAGCCTGTCTACAAGGCAATTAACACCACCAGGCAGCGAGGAACAGATCTCAACCACATGGCATACATGTATGACAACAAGCTATAGCCAATAGTGGATACAAGATTTTCCAGCTCTCCTGAAGTTCATCAGCAAACACATCATCAGACTGTCTACAGACTTGTTCTTCTGTGACATCACTGCATGTCGGTCATGGAGAGAATGGTGGTATGGCTAAATAATGACATAACAAAACTCCTGACATCTCAAGGATGATGACTCACCTCATCTTGGCTATCATCCCTCCTAGCAATATGGGTGTGGCCTGCCAGAGGTAGATTTAATGATTCAATAGACTGATGGGGCTTAATTTTCAAGATAGGAAGAGACAAAAATAAAAAAATAAAACACAACACACACACACACACACACACACACACACACACACACACACACACACACACACATACACACACACACACACACACACACGCAGTGACAGGACCATGCATGGGTGCACCCAGACATGTATACAAAAGCACACATACAAACACACATGCATGCATATCAATATATATATATATATATATATATATATATATATATATATATATATATATATATATTTGCACAGAGAATGCTGTGTTTAGTATTAGATACCAATGTAGAAAAAGCAGTTTGGCATAATACAATTTCTTGGTGATATGATCACTGTTCATTATCATTCATGACGTTTTTGTGTTAGTTATCTGAGAAAGAAAGAAAGAAAGAAAGAATGAAAGACAGGAAAATTATACATGCACTATCATGGATTTAAATATTATTCTGTTTCATATATTTTCAGACACATTAACAGTATCTGCAAAATTTCAGAGATGTAATAAATTATGTTTTATGTCTTATGCATGCAGATGGAAGCACATGGAAATAGCAGAGATAAACAGGCATCCAGCAAATGTATGGATTTATTTTTGTCAAATGTATACAAGGTTAATAGTTCAGTGAAAGATCAAGAAAGAATTTACAAGCATTTAGATAACAGGACTTTCATAATCAGATTTAAGTTTTACTGAACCCTGGGGAATAATGAGTTTTTTGAGGCACAGAGCAGGTTCAGAAATTATGCTTTAAGCGAACAAGCAGTGGCATTTGTTGAGTATGAGAGCAGAAAACTGCAATTAAATGAAGACTAATAAGCCGGCATGAAATAGATCTTTCCATTTCGGTCAGTGAAGAGGAAGTGTGGATAACATTTAATGTGTACAGTAAAGCACTGATATTCATGCCAGATTCTGTAACTAATTTAAATGAAAAGTTGGAAAATACGATACACTGTGTAATAAGTATAATATTTACCAGCATTGTATGGTGAGATGAGAAAGTAATTGCACCCCTCCTCTGAGAAGCTAATAGATGGTAGTTAAATGCGAAGATGTAGATAGCAGTCTGAAATGAAAACAGAAGGCATTATTGCAAAAATTATACAAAAAGAACATATGTACATAAATTTGAAAAAAAAATCACTGTGTGGAATGTCATCATACAAAAAGTAACAGCTAAATACATATTATGCTGTGGTTATACAGTCCATTATAATGTATCTAACTAGGGCAAATTTTGTCACTCAGTGTGATTCCAGTTTCCATGAGTTTTTGCAGTATGGATCCTTATAGAAATGTATGACCATGTGCACTCTTCAGTGTTGTCTAATATTGATAGTCACAGGAAATGTTCAGAATTGTCATAAACCATGAATACACCAACAATGACAAAGAGAAAGCCAGCTGTAAAACCAAGGCACTTTAATCGGAAAATAAATAAAAACAGTAGATACACAATACCACCGTAACTAAGCTCTTTTGTCTAATTTCACATTCTGTTAGACTTCATCAGAGTTAATTAATCCATTAGTTAATAGATCTTTAAATACTCAGAACCCACCAATGAGAACTGATATTAAAATAACATTTAAATTTAGAAGAAAACATCACAAAATGCCCAACGTAACTCCAGCACACTAGTTTATTCAAAATCAGAAGAGCAAGTAATAAATAAACATTAACACCCACCACTCCAAGTATGTTTTCATTAATACAGACTTCATCAGATCCATTAATGTATATGACCCACACAAAGCAGTTTAAATAACTCTGCTAAGTTGTAAACAACCAATTACCTTATTGTCAAACTAGTTGAAAATTGAGCTAAAACATATAAATCTAAAACAATCCTTAGGATTGTAAATGCCTAAAACATGTTTGGCATTTAAATTTCACTGACATAAAACATAATATGAGAAGGAAAAATGACTGAATTAAAGGGACAGGCTTCAACCACTTGGCGATTCCCCTCAAAAATTACAATAAATACAAAGATAAGTATAAAAATAAATGAAATGAGGAAAATTATATTAAATGAGGTAATAAACATAAATGTGTTGAATAAGTATAAATATAAATATGTATAAAATATTAAATACACTCAATTAAAATATAATAAATATTAGAAATGTAAATAACTGTATAAAATGTATGAAAGATATAGGGCAGGATTCACGAAGGCTTGCACAGAGTGTAAGAGACGTGTAACACTCCATGCAAGCCTCGCGATCCAGGAACAGCCCTAAACTCCGTGTCAGAGACCAGCTAAAATGTCTCTTACACGGACTGGGCGTGGATATGCTAAATACCTCACTTGCAGCCGAAAGGTATGCAAATGAGGTATATTAGCAATCCATGAAGCAGAAACCAGCCCGTGTAAGAGTCGTTTTAGCTGCAGAAATGTACTCAGTTGACAACTGAGTACGTTGCTGCAAACATCACAACGGAGCCATGTCAGCTCCAAATAAAGGGTGCATATGTGTCAGGCAGAATGCCAATGGCCAAATATGTGGCCATTGGCAAGGTAACCCAATGCAAAAATTATAAAAAAATATATTTTTTTTAAATGCAGCGCAGCCCCGCACAAACAGGTTGCGCTGTATAAAACATAAAAAGGAAGGTTATAAACCCACAAATGTGGGTTTTATGCAATACATGGAATGACAATGCAGGGACCAGCAGACCAAAAACAACATGGCCACCGTGTGGTGGTTGCTAAGGGGGGAAGCTGAGTCTAAGACATGTAACTAAGCATTAGTAGGCAATCTCATGTAAATGAGGGTTAGGATACTGAATCCCACAGTCACATAGTAAATGAGCACAGTCTGAGTAGTGTAAGAGATACATAAGGGGGAGGAATAGAGTAGGAGATAGGTGACATCACAGGGGGGAATGGTAGAAAGAAATGCAGTTCATTGGAGGTCAGTGTAACATGACAGATGACAGACACAGATCAGGGAAAGAGGAGTGCCACAAGATAAGCATGGGAATGTCAAGAAATGGAAGGTGTACACTGTTACTTACACCAAAGTTTCTTGCTGGTCGTGCATGCGCACGTGTGCGTGCCATGAAGCGCGAGTAGGGCAGTGTGCACGCATGTAAGGCAGACTGAGCATGTGGGAGCGTGTTGGTAGATGTGTAGCACTGTTTGTGCTGGTGTGCACGAGTGTAGGGCAGACTGAGCATGTAGGAGCCTGTTGGCAGACTTGTAACACTGTTTGCGCTGGTGTGCGCGCGTTTTAACCAGAATAGGCAGATCCTGAACCGTGTAAGCATGTGTGCGTGCGTGTAAGCCACTGTGAGCGTGTTTCTGCTGGTATGCACGCTGCTCCCCCCTGAGGAAACAGAAAGGAAAAAGGAAGCAACAGAATTAGTAGGAAGCTAGCAGGGAATACTGCTGGAGCTAGCAGGTGAAAACAATTAGAAGCAGGCAATTACACAGGCAGAATAGTAGCCCAGCCCAGCACTTAAAACTCTGCAAACAACAGTGCAGAATGTTTCTCTCAAGAGACACTGCAAGACAGGAGTAAGCTATTAGAAGTGAAAACTGAAAAAGCTGAACTCAGAGCAGAAATGTTAGGGGCTGCCATAGCTGTCATAATGAGACATAGGTGACTTGCTGAGGGTGGTGTCAATGCAGATGGTGCCAGACAACCCAAAGTGAGGAGACGGAGAAGACTGTACAGGCCCAGGGTCAACTACCACGGGTTACATGAGCTGGAGATAGTAGAGCGCTATAGAGTGGACAGAGAGCTCCTGCAGCAAATAGTTGAGCTGTGCAGGCCACACACAGAACCAACAGAGAAGAACCCATCCCAGTGGAAACCAAGGTATGTGTTGGCCTAAGAATACTAGCAACAGGTACCTTCCAAAGACCAAATGGTGATATGATGGGGATATCACAGGCATCAGCTTCCAGAGTACTGCACCAGTTCCTGGATGCCATGTCAGCACATGTCGGTGATCATGTATATTTCCCCAATGCCCGTGAGGTATTGGCCAGCAATATGCGTCTCTTCCAGCAAATAGCGGAATACCCTGAGGTAGTGGGTGCAATAGACTGCACGCACATACGCATCAAAGCACAACCAGTGAGTGAGGTAGGGCCTACATTAACCGCAAGGGCTTCCCCTCCATCAACTGCCAGGTTGTGTGTGATGCCCAGGGCATAATAATGAATGTGTGTGCTGGCTTCCCTGGGAGCTACCATGATTCCCACATCTGGCATTTGACGCAGCTGTACCAGACATTTGCCAATGGGGACATCCCACACGGACACCTAGTGGGGGATGCAGGTTATGCACTGGAGCCGTGGCTGATGACACCCATCAGAAACGCACACACACCTGAACAGGAATGCCATAATGAGGCACATGCACAAACATGTAATGTAATAGAGCGTGAGTTTGGGCTGCTCAAGTTACGGTTCCAGTGTCTGGACACATCTGGTGGAGCCTTGCAGTGCACACCAACTACATGTACCCAAATTGTCATGGTATGTGCTATGCTACATAATATAATCTTGCAAAAACAGCTGCAGCAGGACCAGCATAGGGCTGGGCCAAACAGCCCCCCACCATTGCCAAGGCCATCACAGGCAGATCGTGACTTGAAGGAGGAACAACCTGAGCCTGCCCCAGTAGGCAGAAGGAGGCGTGCCCAGTATGCCCTGGCCTTGGCAAAGAGGCAACGCATAGCACATACACTGGCTCAGTAGGAACCCTGGGAATGATACCCCTCTGACTCACTCAAATAATAACAGGGATGCCTAAAATGACATGACCTGCTCACAAACATGTACAGGGAGTGTAATATGCACATCCGACAGAGGCAGCCCTGCAGAACCACCTGAGGCATGAATGCCATGTGTTAAGTAATATAACACCATGTACTATATGCACACCTGAGGACCCTGACTAACATCCACCCTCATCAAGCATGAAGCCACAAAATGATGATGGGATGATCAATTGCAAAAACTGGCTGAAGTAATGCAGTTAGTCAAAGGGGAGCCAGTGTGTTCCATCCTGGGAAGACATGCGGAGCATGACATGATGCACCACCTGCTAGGGGTGGCGTGCACCTATCAGTCCAGGCCCCATGGATACTGGCAAAGGCTGTCAGTACCCACAGCATGCCCTGAATAGGTAAGTCTCAAAACAGAAACCCACCCTCATAGGTACCACAAGGGATAGGAACCTAGATGTAATGCTACCCAATGCCAGAAGTCTAAACAGCAAGATGTGTGCAGTGTAAACGCACACAGTATGGAGAATGTAGATATCAGTCCTGTAATAGAAAACTGGGTCAAGGCTCACATCGGCACCATAACACTACCAGGTCACACCTCATACTATGCTGTACAGCCGCAAAACATGGAACAAGCTACAAAAGGAGGGTGACTAGCAATAAATGTCAGGGATAACCACACCCCCATGTTGGTACCACAACAAGAAGCAGCATGGATTAGCCATGGTCAAATACCAATGGCTAAAACCGCCTCCCAGTATATAGCCTGCTGCAGACTACTGTCCTAATACCAGGAACTGCACCTGGCCTATGTTGGAATACATGAATATATCAAGCCCCCAAACCACATTATATTGCTTGACTGAAAATACCCAGACATACACTGGGAGCATTATACTAGCACCAACACAGTAGGAGAAAAGCTCCCAGAATCCATAAACCAAAATGCCCAGGAACAACGTACCACTCCCACAAGAGGGGTAAGCATACTGGATGTGATAATCAGCAACATGTGTACTGGATGGCAAGATGAGAAGTGTATCCCTCACTGGTAAGACCAGACCATAGAGTAATCACACTGGATATACACATCCTGACCCCAGTCCCTGGCCAGAATACCACAGTGAAAAACATGTGTAAAGCATAGGTTGCACACTTCCAAACCGATGTGGAATCCAGAAAAGGCCCTGTGCAAGTGCAGAATATGGGACACACCACAGAACATGTTATACAGGCATTCCATGAACACAGCCAGGAATGCTTGGAGTATGCAATCACAAATAACAACAAGACACAATGCCATACACGCAGGCATCTGGCATGCTGGACTCCAGCCATTACCAAACCATGCAAGAGAATGAGGAAGCTACTACATGATAGAGCAAACATAAAAGGGAAGTAATCACTGATCAGTAGTATGGCAATAAAATATGTCCACACATACAATCCACTAAGGCCAGCCACAACAAGTAGAATCTGTGAATCCAGAGGCAATGTGACACCTGGCCCAAGTACACAGACAACCCACAACTCCCCAATAAATACAAATATATGTGAGAGATGCAACCATGTATCCAAACCTGAGGCTGAGCTTCCCCAACTCAGTACTGTCAAAACTAGTCAGGAGGAGAAGGTAACCACATACACCACAAACCCAGTCCCACATAGACCTATCACAACTGTAAACCAAACACATAAACACAGAAAAACATTCCTGGAGGCCCTAATTACAAACACACCACACCAACAGAAGCCTCCAAAACAGATCCCAAGCAACCACAACCTCCAAACATAGCACATGCAACACATAGTACACAAAGCTGGTGTGCCAAACAGTCACAGGCCAGAAGGAGAAACAACATGCCTGATACAGTTGTAATAGGTGTCTGTATAGGCAGACACACTGCTGTCCCACTCACCAGACTGAACAAGGGAAAGGGTACAGTAAGCTGCCTGTAGGCTGCCACAATATGCCACATAACACAAGTATGCAGGTCACCCCAAAGCAAGCAGAAATATGATGCACTCATTGTCCATGCTGGTGTGAATGACCTGAGATGTACCTCCCTGGACTACATGAAAAGAGAAATGGATGAGCTCTCTGAGTATGTACCCCAGGCCGGTATGACACTGGCCGTTTGCAGCATCCAACCCTCACCAAGAATGATGCCACAGTACAAAGACAGAATGATCATCTTTAACAGGCGGCACAGTTACAGCTGTCAGTCCAAGAGGGTCTAATGTCTGTCTGCCTGAGATGTCATGCATGACAAGCCATGCTGCTGTTCCAGGGATGGCTTGCACCTGTTACCCCTGGGCGTCTGGATACTGGATAAGACCTTTGCCACCTCCATAGAGCCGTATGTAGGCAAGGCCAAAAAGACTACCCACCACCCTAGAAAACATAAGTGGTAAGAAATATAAGGGTAATTCTGACCAATGCCAGATGTGTAAACTGCAATATGCATGCCCCTGAGGCACTTCCCAGTATGGAGAACATCGATGTCTGTGCAGTGACAGAAGCCTGCTGCAAGCCTACTGATAGCACACCAGCACTACCAGGTTATACCACATATCATGCATTATGGCCCCAACACCTGGACCAAAACATCAAAGGAGGGGGAGTATCCATATGCAGCACAGACACCCATATGGCCAGGTAACTGACAATGCACAAAGCAGTGGAGACCACCCATGTGCAGCTAGGTGTAGTCAAAACTGCTGTACAGTCTGTAGCATGCGACAGACCACACTCTCACACACAGGAACTCCACCCAGACATCCTGAAGACACTGGACAGTATGAATGTCCCACCAAATACCAGACAAGGTACTCACAAATTACCACATAGGTGGTAAACCATTATGTATGCAAGGAGTAATCAGGGACCTAGGGACACAAGTCGAAAGTAATCTGCCATGTGACACTCACAATGCCAATGTGGCTAGGAAGATTGTCGATATTGGACACCGTATCCTGAAAGGATTCACATCTACATCAACAGAGGACACTGTGCCCCTGTACTGTTCTCTTATCAGACTCATAATCTAGTACAATGACTCATATGGGATGTACCATACGTGACACCTGCAGCGGTTCGGAAGAGCTCAAAGGTACCCCACCAAGAGGATAAAGGGTGTCAGATATATGTCATATGCTGCCTGGCTGTAGACACCCCAGCTGAATGTAGTCACAGACTGCCTACACAGAGGCATTGTATATCTGTTGTACAAGGCCATGTCCAACACAGGAGTAATGGACATGCTCCACCACAGGAAATCAAAGCCATTGGAGCTGTGAGAGTGACAGATGTCAGCCTCAACACATAATGAAATAGGATGTGCTGGAGGGACAGATACATAACCCAGAGGCTCTCCACACCCAGAAACAGGATCCCAATCCATGTTAGGCAGAGCCCCTCACTGACACCCCTCAACAGGAATATTGTCAAGTAGATGGATGATTGTGCATGTATACTGGGGGTCTTCACTGTGTCACGACCAGACAGAGGCACAGTAAAGAAAATCATAAATGGCCATAATAGTCACATAGAAAGGGGCGGCGAAAGACACACACACTCTGGCTTGGCTTACTAATGCCCTAGGGTGGATAGCCTAGTATGAACCCATGAACCTATGAAGATACAAATTGTACAGGACACTAAGGATAATCACAAGGCTTACTTAACTGATGGTAGGAATCATGTTGGGAATCCACAGATATGCTCCAAATCACACAGATATTACAAACAACATACCAAACACACACACATATTGCCAACATACAACCTGACAGGTGCAGTGCAAACCACCCCCCAGAATGCAAAATATCTATCCCAGCAGACTGCTGGTTCCCTGACATTGCAGATGCTGAGGTAACAGCCATCATCTGCAAAGCAAAACACACAGCAGCAAAGGTATGTCATGGTGTCCTGGGCTGAGGCCAACATGGACTCCAAGAATAATGGAATGCCAAATCACACTACTGCCCAATGTCAGCCTTACCACAGGATATGTACCCAAAGAGCAGTGTACAACAACAGTGGTCCTTCACAACAAAGGTGTTGCCTGAATGGATACTGCAAACTACCACCCCGGGATCCTGACAAGCTTGGTCTGGACAGCTATGGAAAGGATCAGTATGTACCGCAGACATAAAGCTATCGTGGACCTACTGATACCGGACCCTACACAGTGTGGCTGTCATAACTGCAGATCCTGCCCCTAAACATGTTTGACCCATGTGAAACAGTCATTAAGGTCATTGATGAGGGCAATGTGGTCCACACAGCGTAGCTGGACCATGCATATGCTTCCAGACAATACCCTACGAGTTCAGTATGGATAGGTTCACCAGCTTAAATATATACGCCTATGTCAGTAGAGGGGTTGCAAACCAGACCAAGGACAGAACTGACATGGTCAGACATGCTGCATCCATTTCAGACTGCAAAGCAGATATGAGTGGCATCCCACAAGGCTTGGTCCTGGGAACCCCCCCCCCGTTCTGTATATATGTCCCATAGGTATAGGCCAACATGGAAGGACTGTGACTGAACATGTATGCAGAGGAGTACAAACAGCCCACCATATCCGACCCCCAGCTGACACAAGCAACCCACAAAAGGGCCACCTAGAAACAGACAACTGGAGCCATAGCCATGTCAGCAAGCTAATTGCAGAACTGTGTATAGACAACCACCGTGGATATACAGTAAGTGCCCACAAATTACTACACAGGTGTTAACCCATTACATACCTAACATGTAATGAGAGACCTGGGGACACAAGGTGATAGATATCCTGCACTGGACAAACATGTGGCTGTAGTGTTTTCAGAAACATACCATATACCCACCCAATCATGAAGGTTGTCAGATGTAGATAAGGGGAGGTCACTGTGGCTCTGCAGTCATCCTTCATCAGCATCACAATTGACTACAATAGCCCCTGTGGGATATACCTCAGCAGACACCTCTATCAACTGTAAAGTCCACAACAGTACCCCACCAGGAGAAGCAAAGAGCATGAACAGATGCCATGTGTTGCCTGAGTAAACAAACTGCAGCTCCACACACTGCCATACTGCCCAGCCAGAGGCAAGCTGTGCCTGATGTATGAAGCCATGTCCAAGCTGGAATCAATGAATATGCTGCACCTTGTACAATCTGAATGGCAGTGAGCTATGCACATGAGATACCTGAACCCCAGCACTGACATACATAGGACAAGCTGTACAGAATGATCCATAACACAGAAGGCACCCCCACTCTTGAGTAAACTCCCGGTACAGGTTAGCCAGAGAGTCACCTATCGACACCCCTCAAGAGGAATCCCGATGAGTGGATGGGAGATGGTAGGTTAACCCTGGGTATCACTGTTATGTCAGAGGTAGACAGAGGCACAGTATACTAACCATGACATATGTAGTGGCAAATTCCAGTTACAATATGTGTCGAATGACAAACACACCCTGTGACTAGCATCAGAAATGGCCTAGGGAACAATCACTAGTGTTTGCCAATGTCCACCTATGTTGTGGAATACACTACCAATGTTGGACGAGCCTGGTGTAGGTAGTCCATATCTGAACATAATGCAACATGGTCATATGTGCACAACTGGCCCCTACACAGTCTGTTGTGCTCACTATGAAGATGTCAAGCAGTGATAGGACTAAAGCCCAGGATACTGTCCACCACAGTGAAAGTACTGAACCAGTACACTATACGGTACTACAGTGTTAGGTCATTATGATATTGCCAATATCACACCTGCACAATTACATACTATGTTGACAGCTACATACCACGGACACACCTTACACATGCATAAACTAACAGTGTACAGAATAGTCAAGTGTACATATGGCATATTACCTGCACGCTCCATGTTGTGCTGCTGTGTGGATCCAGCCTCCATCATGATGCAGGTGTATTGCTGTTGCTGTTCCGGGGCTGGACCAACAACACTTAGGAGTAGCCCCTCCAGTCTGGTGAGGGGGGGATGTGTGGCCACCCCACCTCCTGTGGCAACCTGTTGCCTGTGGATATCCGACGCACGCTGATGGACATTTCTGATTAAATCACTGCAGTGATGTCGTACCTGCTCATATGTCCTATTATGCATGCCAATGTCATTTACCCTACAGACAAGGTCTTGCCACAGTGCAGCCCTCTCCTGCTGATTCTGGCTGGTGCGGGAAAACAGTATGTCATAATCCCGCACCAGGCTCTGGTGTATCTCCTCATTTTCTGCTGCAGAGTAGGCGGGATTACGCTGACGCGCCATCTCCCTGGAAGAGAACACAAACCGGATATCAGCAGACTATGTCAGCAATATATGGCACACATACTATACATGATACTCAACTGTAGTGATATACTACTACTCCCATATGTAGCATGTGTGTGTCTCTTGGTGGATACACAAGTACATGGCCAGATATCAGTGCTCATCCAACACCTGTGCAACAATACCTGCCACATTCCATACAACATAATAGCATGCCCCATCGGTCAGCACACTGCGACAGGTCCAATGCCCAACCTCACTCTGGGGGTTCATACCAAGGTACTGTATGTGGAACGCCATCCACTAGTGTGATCTGGACACAAGTTATTCGGCCTGGATATACATATCCCACCAGCACAGTAGACTACTTTGATATGTATGTGATTAGACAGTTACTCACTTGTTAGGACTGAGATGGTATCCATGCAGCCCACTGGGCCAGTGGAAGCCACAACCCACACTGCTGACCCCTTTGCGAATGCTTCCCACGGACATCCCAAAGATTGCATGGAACATGCACACAAATTTCTAACCCAGACCCTATGCACAAAGGTTAGGCATCCTGTCAGGTGGACCCCAGCCAAAGGCAGATTGTATAACAATAGAAGGAGGCTACTGCAGGACAGAGCAAATTCACATTTAGGGAAGGCATCTGTGGTCAGCACTGGTAATAAGCTACGGTCTCGCATAACAACATCCACGGCCTACTCTGGGAGGGAAATGGCCATGAACACTATAGATAACCACAAGGCCTTCTTCAGTTATGTTACACATATGGACCAAATGCCTCAGATATGCTCTGAGTTAATACACACCTACTTAACATTCACCGAACACACAGATATTGGCAACATCCTTGCAGACAGGTTCGGTGCACGTTTCCCCCCTCCTTCTCCCCCACAAGTAGAAATACTTATCACAGCTGAATGTAACCTCCTTATCATCTCATATGTCCTGGTGAGGGGCGCCCTCAACAAAGCAGAACACACAGCATCAATGTGACCTGATGGTATCCCTGGATGTGTGCTACGTGAACTCCAAGAGGACATACAACCGCATATAAGACTGATATTTAACCTTGGCTGTACTACAGGATATGTACCTGAACACTGGCATACAGCAACAGTGGTCCCACTCCACTAAGGAGGCACCTCTACTGACCCTGGGAACTACCGCACCATAAGCTTAACCAGCCTGGTCTGCTAAGCTATGGAATTATTCAGTATGGGACGCATATACAGTGATATTGGGTACCTGCAGACACTTGTTCCCGGCCAGTTTGCCTTTGTGATGGGCTGATCCTGCCTTTTGAACCTGGTTGACCTTTCAAAACAGTCACTACAGCCATTGATGAGGGCAACGCAATCCATACAGCCTACCTGGACTTGCCTAAGGCCTTCAACACAGTACTCCACTCAGGCATCATAGACAAGCTCATTAGCTTACATGTTACTACATATGTCACATGATGGGTTGCACACTGGTTGACATACAGAATCCATAATATCAATATTGTAGGAGCCATGTCAGACTCAATGCCAGTCACATGTGGTATCCTACAGGCCTCTGTCCTAGGACCCCTCTTGTTTGGCATTTATTTCTCAGATGTAAAAGCGAACATGTGCGGGTTGTGGATGACAAAGTTCCCAGATGACTGCTAAAAAAGTGCCATAGTCGTTACACCAGCTGACACTCACATCCTACAGACGGGTCTCACTGCAACAGAAAACTGCTGCCAGGATCATGGCCTAACACTGACTGACATGTAATGTATAGTCATCCCCTTTTGGTGGGACTACGTGCACACAACATATCACATGGACATACCTATAGATACAGACCTATGACACATATGGAGGGTTCACAGTATGCAGACTATTAACCTGCTACTTTACATTACCTGTGTTTGTTGCAGCTGGTTGTGTTACCACTACTACTGCTTCCTGCTGCTGCTGGCACGGCTTGCTACTGTCACTGCTGACAGCTTAGACTCAGTGTGTGTACCGTGTGTTGTTGTTTGTGTTTTTTTTTTTTTTCTCTCTCTGTCTCTGTCTCTGTCTCTGTCTGTCTCTCTCTCTCTCTCTCTCTCTCTCTCTCTCTCTCTGTCTGCCTCCAGACAGTGCAATGAATGTATTGCATGTGTGGACTGTGAGTACAGGATGCTTTTGTAGGTATCTGCATAAGTCCATGTGATGGCCTCTGCACCAATTGTAAGCCAGCATTTGCTAATTGCATGCAGCCAGTTGTGTACTGATAGCAGTTCTCACTGTGATTTCAGGACAGTGATATAAAAGGGTATGTGAGATAGGCATTGCCCTTTCAGATTGTAAGGACGGGGACCATGCTGGTATGCTGTGGACACTGTTATGTGAGTGTAAAGGTTAGTATCTCTCTCATGATTCAGGCTGTGTTGTAGATTCACATTTCTCCATTCCTCTCACCTGTTTCCTGTAGTAAGTGTGTATGCACAATGACACCTACAACTATATATATATATATATATATATATATATATATATATATATATATGTAAATATACATACATTTATATATGTACATTAACTGACATTATTACCTACTAGCTACCAACTAGCATGGCTGTTTCTGTTCACACACTACTATTATGGAAATCCACTAGTTTTGACAGTAATTCTAAATGACATGCTTTGTGTACTACACATCCTATATTCCCTTTACATTCATTCCTACTATTACATGATATATTTATTTTAGCACAATGTTCTTGTATAAGAGTCATGGCGTAGTGGTAGGTCATGCAGACTACTGTTTCCAAGGTCCTGGGTTCGGGACCGACAGTGGGATTTTATTTTGCTTTTGAACTGACTACAGGACCTGTCAATCAGAGTGACTAAGGCACTTTTAAGCAGTTGTAACCGGGTTAGCACTGGTTTGCGCAGAGCTCACGCATGCACACTGGCGTCCAGCTCCGCGCACACACACGCACACCCGCTTACAACCGCTTAACAGTGCTTACTCTGGCGCACACCCGCGCTATTTTCTTTGAAAGAAATGAAAATGGGGAGACAGGAAAGTGGTGAAAAAGGGGTCACAAAGAGGGTAAGACAGTAGGGAAACAAGCTTGGGATTTGCAGGAAGGATGTAGGTAAGGCCCATAGCTGCCCATTTCTTCATCAGCAACAGCTGTGCATATGTATGTAATTTGCTGTGACATTTGAAACCTTCCACCCCTGAGAGAGGTGTCAGGACAACAATAATACTTGTTGTACAGCCAATTGTAATTGATAGTTTCCATGTCCAGCAGACATGTGTGCGGAATGGGCAGCTATGTATGGCGCGTAATTTTTTTGTGGGTACAGAGTGCCCTTTTTTTTTTTTTTTTTTAGGTGAGAGTGGTATGTCAGGTGAAGGAAGTCAGTATAGCTGGGGAGGTAGGTTGGGTAGGTCAACAGACAAGACAAACAAGATGCATACAGGGGCGGTGTATGACACGTGTGGGGGGGGTTACACAATTGACGGGGACGGATGTTTGGATATCCAGAGCCCATGAGCTCACAGATAGCAACAGTGGAACTGATATCCCCACCCATGGGCAGTTGCCACTGTTCCTTCACTGCCCAGGATGGGGCTGTGCTGGGGGCTATGTAGGCTGGGCAACAGGCATGCCCATAAGTTGTGCCACCTGTGCCTCAAGCTGGCATAGAGGCCCAAGAACAGAGTCCCAGATCTCCCTACGCACCACAGTCCGGATGCTACGGAGGGTGAGTGGTGGTTCTTCTCCGGCCACACTTGCAGAGGGGGGGACGAGCCCCATCCCCTGCAGCGCTTCCACCCACAGGTGGCACAGGGCCACCAGAGGAGGGTCCAGACTGGGCACTAGTGCCAGGTGCACTCGCCAGCTTAGGTGGGAGAGGTGGGTCTGCTGGAACCCGCCTTCCCTGTCGTCCTATGTTTTGCATTTTGTCATGACAGTTTGGGTTAATAACATATAATACCATTCGCAATTAGTTGTAACAGCATGCATTAGTATTCCCATTAACCAAACACCCAGATATTCACACCATTGAACAGCGAGCTTAACACATGCATAATTTGAACAGCAATACACAGTCCAACAACATGCAGGGTTGATTGATGGCAACAGGCCATCAGGTTTGGATGTATGAACAGGGCAGATGTATCAACGGACATGCAAATATTTATGACCCAACAGGACAAATGTCCAGGGGTGTTAATTGTGATTGCACATACCATTGTCACGTGGAATGGGTTATATGTGGTTATAGGGTGGGGTGAAGAAAATAATATTAACACCTTCGAATACCAATACATATGCTGTGCATTTCTAATAGCTGCACATATATACACACTACTGTTCTAACTACAGTTTCCTATATGATAACTACTTCAATTTGGTGATAGGACTGTTACTACTACATCAATATACATTTTATTGCTCTTCATACACATTCATATCTGGCTTTGTTCAGCTACATCATCCTGCTACATTTGCTTTATATAGCTATAGACAACTGTGGATGTTTGGTATGTCAGACAATCATACTATCTGCATATTGCAGACTGAGAGCAACATATCCAGATTTTGGGATACACATTCCAGCTGCAGCAACACTTTGAACAGATTTCGCTGTTTGGTTTTGCTTCTCACATTCATTTCATTCTGTACTGACTGCAGTATACTTTATTCAGGGGTTATGACTACTTTATTGGTGGATTCATAACTCTTTCTCACACTCTCTCACTTGTTTTCATTTTACTATTCAGGATGGTACTTACTTCTAGGCTTTATTGACATGTTTTACCTGTAGTTAATACAATCCTTTCCAGCAGCCTCACTTCTGTCATGTTTCAGTATTTCAACAGGGGTATATTTCACACATGTGATTTGCTCATCTTCTGCAGCTGTACTTTTCAGCCTGCTACAGGTTGTGTACTATTATATTACAGGTGGGGCATCTTTATTTCAGACTTTATTTCAGACATTTTCATTTTTCTATTGGGATTACAGACTGCAACACACTTTTGTAATCAAGCAATACTTGCAAACACTCTTACACTGTTACTTGCACATTCTATTACTTAGTGACTACACTGCACTCTTTTGCTAACTGTCATACTTTTATATTTCTTTACAGTTACTGGGAGTGGATTACTGACCTGCCTGGTGGTGCAACCACACCAGCCTATCACCATAGGCTCTGCGGTTCACAGAACAGACACCTGCAGTTGTAATATAAATGAAGTAATATTGGAATACACATCTCCATAATATCAGCTAGTTTAATTTCTTACATACATAATTAAATGTAACTTACTCAGTAGTGGGGCACTGGGCATTTGCCGGGCCTCCTGGATCCAAAGGTTCAATTGGTCCTGCTTGCGTCTCTTCAGGTCTGCATGGTGGTGACGAACCTGCTCACCAGTCCTTGGAATCCCTGTGGCACTGGTGAGATCATGAGCCAACCGGTCCCATGCCTCAGCCCTATATGCTTCCCACAGGACCTGGCCCTGCATGAGTTGGGCCTCATGATTGTGGACTAGGAGCCAGACCATGTATCTGGACTCCTCAATGCCCCACCTCTGTGCTCGAAAGCAACTACCCTCACCTACTCCTGACAATCTGGCTGCAAGTCAGTTCTACAATCATTTATGCTGTGTATTCCTGCCTATGGGGCTTATATATGCCGTTTTTCCCAACACATATCTGTGATTGGCCATTTTGGAATTGTATCAACTTCACAAAACCTGCTTTGTCATGCTCCACTTTGTATTCATTCCTATATATTTGCTATTACTGCATTTATAGGTACTGCTGTCATGGCTTAGTGGTTCAGTACCTTGACTATGGTGCATAGTATCCTGGGTTCGAACCTGGCCACTGTTTTTTATTTTTTATGACTGTCTAGACAGGCTGGGGGTGTGTCTGTGTAAAGGCAGTTTTGATACGGCTTGCTCAACGTTGCCCGCTGGTTAGCTTGTTGGCACGGTGCGCAGCTCCGCGCAAATGGGTTACGCTGGTTTACGCGTCATTTGGCTGTCAGCACGCATATTACGCTCAGCTCAGTTAGTGGCACACAGTTTCAGCATGTTAAACCACTGCTCACCTACGGGCACTCATTTTGCACCTGTTGAATCACTGCTCACCTACAGGCACTCATTTTGCACCTGTTAAACCACTGCTCACCTACGGGCACTCATTTTACATCTCTTAAACCACTGCTCACCTACGGGCAAATGCACTCACCTTGTTAAACTGTTGCTCAGCTATAGGCACATCTGGCATTTTTTATTATTTTGTTATCTCACATTTCTTCAAAATAAATGAACTATTTCATTACATTTTACATGAACTATGATTTTATATGTGTACATGTTTGTCAGGGACTTGTTTCGTGCTCATTTTACTAAAAATAAAAATTGGTGTTGTGGGGGCTCAAACTATGAATGCCTGCTCTTCAGCCAACGTCTCTACCACTACGCTATTGCTTCTTGGCATACTTTGCATATTTAGTTCTTATATCCTTTTCCACTGACTGCTAACTGTGGCTAAGCTACGGGCATGCCCGCGCAAATGAGCGCACTCATGGGCAAACATCTTTACGATTTAAAAAAAATATATAACGTGTTCATTTATATATTTTATGTTCATAGTCTGTGGGGGCATGTGTTGTGCTGTGTTTATTCACATTTCCATGGCCTCTGTCATGGGTGTTTATTTTGGGCAATTTTACTCTTCTGGGGGCGTGTCCGCTTGCAGGGCTCGGCCTACGGACATGCTCCCTACTGTCTTACACAGACCGTGTAAGCCTTCAGTGTGATTCAGCATGCCCTCATGCATATGCATGACATGCTGACATCACAACGTTTAACTGCAGCCTCCGTGTAAGCCTTGTATCTCTTTCACGGAGGCTTCGTGAATCCTGCCCATTATCAAGCCCAAATGGGCATGCGTACTCAAAGACACTGCGCCCACTTCTTCAACAAATATGGTAGTGTCACAGTCTCATTGATACCTGGTAACACTGATAGTTAAAGTCTAATGATGATGATGATGATGATATTAGTTTGAACCTATTTCACCGTAGTATGGACAACACGTGTGATTTTTTTGAAATTCACTATGAATCAATCCAGCACAAGTATAGATTTCTTAGATGTTACAATATTCAAAATTGTGAAGGGGTGGTGCACCAAGTTACATAGGAAGAAGTGTTACTGTCCAGCATTCCTACATTATGACAGTATGCACACATCTTTCCCAACATTCTGGAAGGGCAGGCAATGAGGCTTTCCCACCTTTGTTGTCAGGATGAGATGTATTAAACAGAACTGAGGAATTTAAAAGAAGGTTTTTTGATTAGAGGGTATCCAGCTCAAGAGGTGAATATGGCTTATAAACAAGTGCAGAAGGAGAGAAGAGGTAAAGCTAAACCCTATTACTCAGAGAAAAGGTTAGCAAAACAGCAGTGGGAAGGACATAACGTTTTCTCCCAGACCCCTTTAGTCTTACCGAACACTAAATATGTGAGTAAGTTTACTAGGATTTTACAGGATTATTGGCGCATTCTTCTAGTAGATGAAGAAACTACTAATGTGGTGGGAGATCGACCATGGTTTATATATAGGAGTGCGCAAAACTTGAAGCAATGACTGTTATCCTAGGAAGACAAAACATGAAGCCAGTGTTATGAATGGGACATATAAGTGTGGCAAGTGTGCATATTGTGACTATGTGGATGAATCTAGATTTTTCAAACACCCTGATACAGGACGTTTGTGGGAACTTAAAGTCAAGGCAGAATGTGAGACTGTCTATGTGATATATGTTGCACACTGTAAGGTATGTTTCCGATTTTATGTTGGAAAGACTAACCGTCATCTCAGTGAAAGGATCATTGACCATATATATATTGCACTAGGAGAGGCTTAGAATATAGTGTTTTAGCAAAACACACCTTATCCACAAATGAGGAGCATACCTTTTTGTTTCAGGTACTGCATGTTCAGGAAGTGAATAGCAGGCTGGGTGACCTTGTAAACCAGACAGTTTCTATGGAGGTTCAGTGGATTCTGAGTCTAGGTGCACACAGGGGGCTAGGCTTTAATGACTCTGTCCACCTAAAACCAGCTTTGAAATCTAGAAAACTGAAATGAAACATCTCAATACTGACTTTGTGTGATTAGTACATAATCTAGGTTTGACAGTTCTTGCCCCGCCCCCTTTTTACCTTTCTTTCATATTATTACCAAATGTTAGAGAGTTGAAATAAATATTTCATGTTATGTCATGTCTTTGTTTGGATAGTGCATGAACTATTATATTACATTTAGTACGCTGTGAATGTTTTATTACTTTCAGCAACACTACATTTTTTATGTATCTGTACCTTTACGATAGAATGATTGATGCTTAATTTGTTCTGTGAACATATTGGTTATTTTAAATTTTGTCATATGTATATATAGGGTAGTTGTTTGAGGGTATGTTGTCTGATGAAGCAATGTTGATCATTGCGAAAGTGCTCACTTATCTACAATAAAAGCTTTAGATTTTATGCATCTGGATTGGCAGCATTTATTCCAGCTACCTTCAGCTTTGGGTATGTTTTTCATTTTTGCTTTAACATTGAATGTGGTTTTAATTGATGGTGAAATAATACAGACTATGCATACCTTATGACGTTGTTTAAATACCGCATAGCTAGTAATGCCAGCTAATCAGCAGTTTGTAGATGTTGCTGGCATTGTGCCTGGTATTATGGATGTAGCATACTCTTGTGCACCTAGACAGAGTGTTCATGGAATTTCAATTCTTAATGGATGTCTGTATCTGTTTAAAAGCAATGCAGTGGTGACAAATATTGGGGTTGTGGAGATAGAATTTAATTTTGAAATGTAAGGCAATACAATGGCTTTTTCAAAACCTTCTGGATAAAAATTGCAGAAGTCAAGAACAGAGCCAAATCCAGCACAAGATGACCTAGGCAGCTGTCTAGGGCCCAGTGGTGGCAGGTGGTCTCGTAAATGTGGAAAAAAAAACAAAAACAGAAGAGATAGAGAGAAATGGTCTCCAACCAAAATACCTTCCTGGGTCTGTCTAGCTGCTCTGTTTTGCTCTAATCTTCATGTATCTCATTGGATAAATTTACAGACTTTGAGCCAATGAGAGACTTCTTGGAGCTAAAACAGAGTAATGCTGAAATCATGTTCTTTTTTTTGTCTGTGCTATGTGGACCTGAGCTAAATTGGTCATGTAATGATCAGGTATGCTTGTATTGCTGAAGCTTTGAAAGCTTGTGCATGCTGTTATGCACAGTTTGAAAAAAATGTGTGTGTGTGTGTGTGTGTGTGTGTGTGTGTGTGTGTGTGTGTGTGTGTGTGTGTGCGTGTGTGCTTGTGTGCATGTGTGCGTGTGTGTGTGTGTGTGTGTCCTAGTGTGTGTGTTCAAGCTACATTTACACCCCTGATGAATCAGACCCAGAGCAGGTTTTACCAGCCAGCCATCAAAATGCCTCATTAATACCAACAGTCATGTCCCTGAACACCAGATGTTTCATACGTCAGTATGTGATGCCCAGGTAAAACAAAAGTGTTTATGCTTCATTCAAAAACATAATGCATATTGCATCATTTTTTACCCCACCCTATTTTTATAAGGCTGTGTGTGTGTGTGTGTGTGTGTGTGTGTGTGTGTGTGTGTGTGTGTGTGTGTGTGTGTGTGTGTGTGTGTGTGTGTGTGTGTGTGTGTGCACGTGCCTCATGGTTCTGGTGGTATTACTACTGGTGTATTGAAGAGACTATAGTACAACAGTTGAGTTATATGCAGTTATTACATTTTTTACAGGATTTAAGCTGGAGTAGAACATGCCAAAAGATTGCATCTTCCAGACCTCTTCTTTAAACAACCCACTGATTTTTAATACTCATTCAGGTATCAGATCACTTTCTTCCCTTTTTTAATACCTCTGAACACTCAGAATATTCTTCTAAGAAGCTCAGAAGCTCTCTTCTTAATTTTATTTGTAAGTGATAGCCTCTGACAATGTGCCACGTGTACTTGTATAACACTAGTCATAAATTGTACTTAAGTTGTAAGTAAATCACAAACAAATATAAAGTCTGAGACAGAATTTGTTTTTCAGCTAAATAATAGTATAACTGTAAATAGAACCCCATAAAATCTCACACTGCAGAATACACTTGCTTCAGGTGTTAAATGATCAAATGTAGCCCACCAGAACTGTATTTTTTAATGAAAAGCACTGTAGCAGTGCTCATGACTACGTGTATTACTAAGAATGCAGGAATTATGATTAACAATATTACCTACAGCATTTGTCCTCTCAAAAACATTGAAATAATTAGAATGCTTAAAGAGATAGACATATGAAGAAAGAATAAAATAAAAATGCCAAATACATCATAATATTGTTTAGTGTATGAAAATGACTTTGCCAGGATGAAAATACAATTATGTTCTTCATATGGGTGAACATAATGGTTTAGGAAATTATACAGGTTTGTTATAACTTTAATAATAATAATAATAATAATAATAATAATAATAACTTATGATAATAGTAACCTGATATAACATGAAAGTATTAACCCAGACTAGTTAAATACTAATCACCAAATTTTTCTTCTCATGTTAAAATGTGTGGCTTTCTTTTAAAGTGTAATACAAGACCTGCCATGCTAGCAACTTTCTAAATATATATGACCAATGTTTAAAATCTGTTCCTAATTTTAAGTATTTGTCAATGGTTCTTGAGATAAGAGGTTGGGAGGGCATTGAGGATATTATGGGTTGTATGGTTCTCACAGAAGCAATCAGGAATATACTTCTGGGTCATTATTTAGGTGTCTGTTCATTCATTTAGTCACAAGCAAAGATCTGATATGCATGCAGTCATACAAGGTGGTGCAACTGCTTTAGTTGGTGGCCACACCTGTACATATGTCTGTCTGTGTATAAATACATCATTTCTGCATACCAGAGTAATTATGGTGTAAAAGAAGGAATTGATTGTAGTAAAGAGGAGTATTGTCGCATGAGTCATGTTCTTTAGGTATGATCTTTGGGTTTTGTATTTATTGTATTTATATTGGTTAAATGGGGTAAAGCACTGATCTCCATGGACTCTTTTCAAACACAGACTGGGAGCTTTGACTGGTTAAGTGACTAGCTTACACTCACACAGTTAGGCACTGGTGATTTCCTAGTTTTGTTGACTTTTGGTGGTGAGTTTTTATTATTTGGCTCTGAACAAATTGAGCAGTACTTTAGGGTTTGATTCCTTCAGCATACATTTGCTCTCTGTATGACTCTTACCAAGTAAAACTAGTAGACAGCTCTTTTAGGGTTGCCCCTGAAAGGGGATACTTGTGTCCAGTGGGCTGCCCAGTGCTGTTAGCAAATGCATTGCACATTTATCTTTTGAATTCCTACACTCTTTACATAGCTGCCAATTAATGTTTCCCATAAGGTCTCTTGTAGTTTAATGGGTTGCTCAAGACATTTTCAATAGATGTGAGTTTCAAGGGGATAAATGTTTGTTGCTCATACTATGTCGACATTCAGTTTGAGAGAGTTTTCAGTGCTTTTGGTGTAAAATTTTGAATAAAAAAATGTAATTAAATATAAATCATTGTGATCAGTGTAAAAGTAAAGAAGGAAATAGTATGCACTCTGTCAGGTTTTAACAGTGTTTTACAGTAATTGAAGACAGGCAGACAAGTAATGGGCTATTGGTATAGCTGGTGGTGGGCCAGCGGGTCCTGGTCTATCACTCTGCCTCTGGCCCCATTTCACCAGGATCTGGCAATGGTCTACAGAGCATTGACAAGCTCCTTCTCCCTCTGCAGCTGAAAGATGTTTGAAACTGCAAGAAATGAAGGACAGAGCTATAATGTGTCCTTACACTTTAAATCATTTTATAGTGTTTTTGTACATAGTTGTGTCTGTTTGCTGCAGTTTTTGAATTATTTATGGCATTTTTGCACTTTAACTCAACTTAAAGTACCTTTGCAATGAGAAGCATCTGTTGGTTTCTATACTTTCCTGGTACTTCTTGTGTTTAGTTTGCTAGTACTGTTTCTTGTTGTGCTTTATTCTTCTCTTTCTGAATTTACATTGGGAAGGTTTGGACTGTTCACAGAAAGAAGTAGAGAGTAGCTTGAGAAATACTTCAAAAGACACTATGTAATTTCCAGATTGGCTGGGGTGCCATTTTATTTGTGTGCTTGTGTGTGTTTTTTTTTTTTTGTTTAGTCAGTTTCTCTGTCTACATAAAGTTGTGTTTTACATGCTGCTCATTGCACAGCAGTTGTTAACATAACCCTGTATAGATGCAAGCACTTAAAATTGAAAGTCACCGTATAAAAACACTTCTCAAAATTCCCTAGTTCTAAATTGTAAATTCAGCGTCTGCTTTGCATGTTGAAGATCACTACCCCATGAACTTAGTCTTAAGTAGTCTTGATAGAAGTCTATACTCATACAGTACCCAAGCTAGCCAACTCTAACCCCCCCTTGTACCATACCCCAATGATCACGAAATAAGGATCTGGAACTATAGATATTCACTTCCCTACTGTTTTTGCAGCCAGTTTAGTGGATACAACCATCCCAAAGCAATGCAGCATTTGTTTCATGTTTACTGACAGCCACCTAATTCTTAAACAAGCTGATACAGTATGTGAGAGATTTAATTACACAATGTCACTGGAGGCAAGGCTCTCATACAAGCACTTTTAATACCAAACAGATTTTCAAAAAAACACACAAACTACACCCACAACACGTTTCATACCAGAAACATAGACACACGTATGCTGAGGCCCTTAAATGCAATCTTCCTAAACTATAAAGTCTTGCCAGACATTGCAGTACCAATAAATATCCTCAGCACCCTCAAAAGCACACTAACAAAATAACGCCCTCCACAACACATACAGCCACATCTCATGGCATCTCAGCCTCTGCAATCATAAAGCAAACAATTAAACAACTCTGTATTTTGGTCATGGGGACACAACTGTGAGACACTCCAATGTATCATACTCACTAGGCTGAGTAGAGAGTCATGATCAGTTATTTTTTTAGTGGCCAGGATTCAACAGATCATGAACACACTCAGGTCACTGAACCATAAGTACCAGTGTGACACAGACATAGCCCATGTGGGTGTAAATGACATGTACCTTCCACGATTAAATGAAGGGAGACATGATGGAATTCTCAGACTATGTGTCCCAGGCTAGTATAAAACTAGCACTGACCAGCATTCTTCCTTCTTTAAGTATGATGCCACAATATAAACAGAATATAATTGACTTTAACAATTCACTCAGTTTTTGATGTTATTAAAGGGGTGCAATATCTGTCAGCCTGGAAGAATATGGTACACAGACCATGCTGCTTTCTGGTCTTGTCCACTTTAGGCTTTTTTATATTGGCTAAAGCCTTATCCTCTCCCATAAGGGCCTTTTGCAGGCATTGCCAATCTGATAAACCTTCCAACATAGCAAACCAACACAAGAACATCTACATGTGTTATTGCTCAATGCCAGGAGTCTAAACAAGAAACTGCACCACCTGCAGGCTCTCTTCAACCTAGAGAATGTAGATGTTTGTGCAGTTACTGTGACTTGGTTAAAAGCCAACGGAGGGCACCCCAGCAGTGAAGGGCTACAATGCTTTCCACACATAAAGACCATCTACTGCATAGGAAGGGATAAAATATGGAGGTCTCTCAATTTACATCAAAACTATACACACCTCAAGGCATGTGAGCTTCTTGATGCTTAGATTACAATAGGCAAAGTCACAAATTATATCCTACCAAGCCATAAGTCTCCGTCCATGAACCAACAAACCCATAACACATACTTAAACATGCTGGAGATTCTCCACATTCACACCAACATCACATTCATAGGTGACTTTAATTACCACCACAATAGACTAAGAATCATGGTCAATCCTTGATATACATGCCCGGGTATTCCTGAAGTTTGTAAACATAAATATCCTTGACCAGCTAGTCTGTATAGCTACTGGGAAACAAACCTCCTTGATCTGGTACTCACAAACATAGGTGAGTGTTGCACCATCCCTAGTGTATTGTCCTCCCTGGTCAGGTTGGATTATAAAGCTGTCCCCTTTGAAAGAAAAATATTAACAAGAACCCCAGCTTACAGTGGAATATTTAGAAATTATTCTAAGGCAAACGTACTACTTTTAAGTGGCTCCTTGACAAAATTCTTATCCCCCCAACCCATATCTCTCAACCTCTTAGAGCAAGAAATCTGGATAAAAACATAAATAAAAGTGGGACAAAGGCCCAAAAATAGGGACAATTTTTAAATATACCTCTTACAAACTTAGAAAGTTGATATAATAACAGGTTTTTCATTAACATGAATTTTCTGAAGGGTATGAAGTCTGAAAACTCAAATGTCTGTCATTTTCTAACTTGAATCGTTGATGATTTGCCATTAATTTGACAGAAAACCTAAATTTTATGAAAAACTGACCAAAAATATGAGGCAAAAATCTGGACATTCTGCGAAAGTCTTTATAGTTGAGTGGTATGCCCAAAACCATTAGAACACTGTTGGGTATGTAGAAATGTCCATTGAAATCCTATAAAATCGTATAAACAGCTGCAGAGAGATAACTGTACTCACCTGTAACAAGCACAAAACTAATGCAAAAACATGCCAAACATCATTGGGTGAAACCATAAAATCAATTATTTGTATAACAAAAAGAAGAAAATCACATAAAATATTAGGAGGTGCAATAGCCAGCAAGAGAAACACCCCTCATGAATCTAAACAAGCAATTTAGGGGGATTATCAAGTCTATAAAAGCCAGATTCGATGTAAAATAGCTTCCCAGGCCAAGGCTAATTACAATGCTTTCTTCAGCTATGTCCCCAACATCAAAGGCAATACATAACAATATACAGTATAAATTGTAAATGGAGTCACCTGTAATGACCTGGCAGATGTAGAAAATCTACTGGCCAACAAATGTAGGTTTAATGTTATCCCCCTCTCCCACAGACAGCCCTCAGTTAATAACCACAAGGATAACTCTCCAGCTATCACCAGGGAACAGGCACTCCCCCAAGGTGAGGAATACTTCATCAATGAGCCCTGATAGTATCCCAGCATGTCTCCTTAATAACATGAAAAATAAACTATAGGGCTCACTAGAATCATTATTTAACTACAGCTTCCAGAGATTTTGTGCCAAATGAATGGAGGACTTTAATAGTTATACTATTGCACAAGGGGTGGACAATCCATGCGTCTGGGGAACTAATAACCCATAAGCTTACCTAGTTTACTATGTAAAACCATTGAAAGAATATTCATGGACGTGTTAAATGATGATATAGGGAAAAACAAAAGAAAGAGATATGTTGCAAAGACTTTATGAAATATTACAGCTATGCATTGTCCAGCTGTTGAAATAGGTGTGGCATAGCTGTACTTATTTACCATTTGCCTACAGTGGTATCCAAAACATGACTCAATCACTTGGCTAAGTACTGTTACTGAAATCTTGATGGGGTCTGATTCCCTGCTCAGATTTTCTCAGCAATGCATAACTGGTGTAGTTCAGCCTGTCTGAATGCCTGAAAAGGTCTAGGCCATCTCTATCGTATATGCTCTATGCAACTTGTTATATTGCAGCTGGTCTAGAAACTGATTGACAAAAGATATAAATTACTTTGGTGCAAACTAATGGCTTAATATTAATTTACTCCAAGACTCAAAAAGCTCAATAAAATAAAATATATTATTTGTTACTTAAGACCTTTAACCTTTAATAGCTCATTACATGTTTAAGTGCTTTTGTACACTTAATAATAAGCTATGGTTGCTGCAAAGTGTACTGTGGCAAGGTTTTTATAATAATTATTGAAAATTGATATGAAGTAAAATTCAACATTTTGTATAGTAAAGGCAATATTTGATGGTGATATCAGCAAGCTTTGAAACTTTATTCAGATTTAGAATGAATAAACCTCTAAAATCCATACATACTAACAATTTTTTTAAACTGTAATTGATATTCTTTTAGAAAGACCCAGAACACGTTTTGTATCAGAAAATGCACAGAGTAATAAAATGCATCCTGGAAATGAGCCATGAAAAGATTTATAATTGTTAGCTACTTCACTGGGTGTCTTTGGAGCATAGCCAGTAAAACACACCACAAAGTAAATTAGTCTTTTATGCGTTCTTTTTATGTAGACTGAGTGCTATTAGTTTATCTACTTTTATACTTTGATCAATATAGTTCATTTGTGTTCTTATTTTATAGATGACATGCTCTGATTTTTCAATAAATATAGTTTTATTATTATGTAGTGTGTGTAATCCTACTTAATATGCAACTGAGCAAGGTTAAAAGATGTCTAGAGTTCCATTACAGTGGTTATCCTTTACTGCAGATTGAATGATAATGTAATAAAATTAACATTTTGCAATATATCAGTCATAAGCATTTATAAAGGTATACCATTTAATCTATGCAATCTTTAAAATGATGAAAAAGATACTTCATATGCACAAAAACTTATAAGCACACAACAAACTGGAAAAGGAAACTCAAACCAACAGCTGTAGATGAATGAAGGAGCAAACACAGTTTTTTAGTACTTTTGTTCAAATTCATTCTTCATGAACTTCTTCAGAAAAAAAGTTAACCTCTCAAAACACACCTCTTATAAGTTACCTCACACATCACATGACTTTCATGATACTTTAAATTAAAGGTATAAAATCATACCATAAAAATAAAAAAACTGTCTTGTTTTCCAAACTGCTTAGAATGTCAAAGCTTCATAAAAATGTCTTAATATAAAAGCATTATCATATTATTGTGATTGATTTGAATGTTGTTTTAGTGCTAAAAACACTTAATATTAATACAGTAATTCAGACCAGGGGCTCTGTCTGCTACCAAACTGATCTGTCACAATGACTCCTTGCATTCTAAAATCAAATTGTTTTTTCCCTATATAATCCACTTGTGGAACATAATCTATGACTGAAAAGGCAAACATTTTAAAGTTCACACAGTGAATAGCATGCCTAGCTAAAGCATTGGTAAAGTCCTTTTTCTTAATAGCAAGTGTGTGCTCATATATTCTACACTTTAAACATCGGTAGTGGTGCTGCGGCACAGCAAGACGTTGTCGCATTCGATTCTCAGCTAGAGTGTCTTCTGTGTGGAGGCATGCGTGAATGGGCGTGCCTTCGTTGAAGGTTGTGCGTCAGGGCTAGTAACTCGGCACGTAAAAATCCACTACCAAACATTAGCGGACTGGAGTTCCGCTGTGGCGACCCCTAACCAGGATAAGCCGAAAGACACAAGTAACTAGGACAAGAGTCACATACTGCCACATAAACTATGTTTGTACTCTCACAGGTAAACTGTCTCTGGACCCAAATAATCCTTTTAAGATGTGTAATAAATGTACTAGATGTATTGCTTATCTACCTACATTGTTTACACTTCCTACAGGAGAAAGTACCACAAACACAATTCACATCAGTCAGTGCTAAAGTTTGCCCCCTCCACCATTTTCCAAAATGTTTTTGATGTTCTTAATTTTCTTATAGGTGAACTTGGGCTTAACACCTACTACCTGCATGAGTTCCCTATTTCCCATCAAAACCTTCCAATTGTCCTTAATTATGTGTTTGATATCACCCATCTCATTGACAATGGGGATGGGGAAAGAAATGGTAAATGCTGTGTTGTCCTTTTTTCTGTTGTTACTTACATCACCAACCCACCTGACGATGGGTTTGGCAGCATTTTGTCTCAGAATAAACACTTCCTTATGTATATTGGTTAACCAAGCCTGGTCATACCCTCTTTGTTCAAAAAAATGTGTCAACATGATGACCTCTTGAAAAAAAAGTGTCATCATCAGATGTGAGTCTACTGAGGTGAATACATTGCCTCTTAATCATCCCTTTCTTCATATGCCTAGGATGTAAGCTATCTCTGGGAAAATATTGGTTGACAAAAACATCTTTCCTATAAATCTTACTCATAAAACTGTTACTGAACGTATCAAAAGCCAAATGTATATCCAAAAAATTAATGGTCCTACCAAACTTCCCACAGAGAATTCCAAAAAATCTGTGGTGTGATTTAAGTCCCTGACAAAGGACTCAAATTCACTTTCATCACCAGTCCACAGAAATATCAAATCATCAATAAATCTTTGATATAAAATAATGTGGGACCTTTGTGGATGTACATACAAATATTTCTCCTCCCACATGGCCATTATGGGTTGGCAAAGGATGGGGCCACCCTTGCCCCCATAACCACTCCTGAGGTCTTCTTATAATATCTTTGGTTGAATTAAAAAAAATTGTTGTCAAGAACTATACCCATAAGCCTGAAACCGTCTCTGTTTTACTGTGTGTAAGGTCAGTGTACCCAAGGTAATCTCTCAGATATTCTATACCAGCATCTTGGTTGATGCATGTGTACAGTGATTTAACGTCTAGAGATGCAAAATAAAAATCACCATGGGTGAGGTTAATGTCCCTCAAAATTTACAAAAGATGCTAGGAGTCCCTATGGTACAACTTCACTTTTTCTACTATAGGATTAAGTATGTAATCCAGCCATAAAGAAATATTTTCTGTCTTGGTTCTCTTGGCTGAAATAATGGGCCTAAAGGGCAGATTTGTTTCTGATTTGTGTACTTTGGGTATCCCAAAGAAATGTCCCATGCTGGGATGTTCCACTAACAAATATTCATATGCGTCATGATCTAAACTACCCTGTCAAAACATGTCATACAGATCAGTGTTTATTCTCAAAAAACTGTTTTAATTATATTCTTATCTGCCACAGAATAAGCTGTGTCATTTACCAACAACAGTCTTCAATGTTTTTAACATAATCTTCAGTACACATAATCACCATCATACCACCCTTATCGGCTCTCATTACTCTAATGTCTTTATTTTTACTTACAATACACAGTGCCTGGTGTTCTTCCACAGTGAGGTTATGCATGTGGGTGTCCTTTACAATATTCCTTATATCCAGTTCACATATGTCACCAAACACTTGCAATGTGTTGCACAAGGGGGTTGTATGTGCTGTTCTTTTTAAATTTGTTACAAACATCTTGTTTGTCTACATTTAAATCATGCAGTAGGTAACGAAGGTTAAATTTTCTCAAAAAAAAGTTTGAAAGCAACTAACAATCTGATAATATTAACAGAACTACTTGGTATGTAAGGAAAATTTTTTCAAGACTGAAATCACATCATTCGATAAAACACTATTTGACAAATTCAAAATGTGAATTTCAAAGTTTGAAACATTTAGTTTTTCTTTCTGTTGTTTCTTCCACTCATTGTTGTCAAAAAGTAATAAAGATATAAAAGCAAGAGAATTATTTTTGGTAGTTTTTATAGTAGGCAATATCAGAGACCTGTCAGCTTCATTTTGTAGAGGAGGAAGTATGTAGAACAGCTGATAAGGGCCCGAGCTGGAAGGATGCAAATTAGTAATGTGATATCAGATGAATTCAGTAAGAATTTATGTGGGCTTTTTGTGTGTGTGTGTGTGTGTGTGTGTGTGTGTGTGTGTGTGTGTGTGTGTGTGTGTGTGTGTGTGTGTGTGTGTGTGTGCGCGTGCGCATGCGTGTTTGTATGCCTTTTATAGCTACCATTATCACTTTTTATCAGTGCATGCTTATAAAACTAAACATGCTATATACATTGTGATGACAGATGGTCATTTTTTCATTAACCCGCATTTGAAGAGCCAGCTTCAGGGTACAAGCACTTACCAATAATTTTTCTAATTTTAACCAGGGCTGTGACAACTTCGACTTAGTTATATGAGGTTTCAGGGTACTTGTGGCAAAGATCTCTGCATGGGATGTATTAAAGATTTCCTCCCATAAAAAAAAAAATACTGAGAAATGCAGATTACTTGATATGAACTAGCTGAATAATCAGTCAGTGACAAATGAGTTAACAAGCTGACCCATTACCATTATTGCCTTATTTTGCTATTGTTCATTATTGCACTAAGGTGATATATACTTCGTAGATCATTTAGGATTGCATGTGTGGAGCCTAAGGATGTGATCTCTAAGCAACATTTCTCATTTAATGGCAGAATATTTGGCAGAGACCTTTAATTTTCTGTTCTAAGAACATTTATTTTTTTTAGAAGTTCAAGCATTTGATAGTCCTCTGTTTTATGTATATATATATATATATATATATATATATATATATATATATATATATATATATATATATATATATATATATATATATATACATATATGTATATATATTGCAACAGTATTGCCTGATTTATTTGAAGCATATCTTTGATAGTGTGTTAGTCTTCAAGTATAAAAATAACTTATGCTGCCCTCACGTATAAGATAAACTGAAGGAACAAGTAATTATCAAAATAATCCAAATGGTACAAAATATAGTGATACTAATCATCAGTAACCGTAATAAAGTTTCATTGTACTCAGCAACAAATGGAGCTGAATATGAACAAAATAATACCAAGGACGTCATTACAGTTCTGATGAAGTCCTTGGTATTATTCCCTTCAACAAATGTGTTCAACAGTTATCAATAAAATTGCTGTTTATTTAGACCTTGTAAGTTCTTTTTCAGCTCTGATTCATACTGAGCACAGTAAAACTTTATTCAGGTTATTGGCAGTTACCTTCATGGAACAGGAAGCAGTCTTATTTGCTCAAAACACATGGAATCCTTAAAAAGACCTCTGCATGTTTGCCTTCTAACTGTTCACAGTCTATGCTTTAGTCTCTGCAGACATAATCTCTTTGTTAGATTGGTGATTGCTGCACCTAGCTGGGCACTGGCAACACTTTCAGGTAAAAGAAAAAAATATATGCATGCATATATTAATTTACATATTTACATGTTTTCATGTTATAACTATATATTTTTTCCAGGTAACTGGGCTGATCTCCACACGTTTATACCCATATCCCAGGGTCACTATGAAGTACATACAGAACTAAGTTCAGGAGAGCCTTCCATTTCCCAGTACAATACATCAAGTAATTAGGCAAAACAAGGAAGGGGAGAATGCAACATTCTTTCTGAATCAGAATACATACTAACTGCTTCTCATCTCTGCAGTACTCTATTACAATCTCCTCCTCTATATTTTCCATGAACATCCCTCTGCCTAAAATCAAACTTCCTGCCCCTCACTCTCTAGCAACTAAAACCAAGACTAAGTACTTGACTTACAACCCATTTAAATTCAGACTTTACCAAATTCATGTAGCCCTGCTTCTATCAGGAGACATGCATCCAAATCCTGGACCCATCCATCACCCCACCATGCATAACTCTACCTCTCCCAACTTAATAAACTCATCCTCTTCAAACAAACATATTTCCTTTTACTCTATGAATGCCCATAGTATTCTAAACAAAGTTAGTGAAATCCATGCCTGGATAGCCTTCCACACTCCTGATGTCATCACCCTAATAGAGACTTGGCAAAAACCCCAAACCTCTGATAAAGACATTCTCCCCCCTGATTATAATATACTCTGCATAGATTGCCAAAACAAAAAAGGGGATGGCATAGCCATCCTCTACTCCAAACACCTCACCATTACAAGTATTATGAAACCTATCCCATCCTTTTCTCCTGCTGAACTGCTTACAGCTAATCTTAAAATCAATGACCACACTACTATCATAGTAGCAGCCATCTATATTCCTCCAGGAGACAACATTCCTCAGCTCGAAAATATTCTTTCATACTTTTCTTATCACATCCCCAATGAAACTATCCTTCTTGAGGATGTCAACATTAACAGGTTAACTCTCAGTAATCCAAACTCTAATACTCATATTATTTATATGGCTTTACACAGCTAATCTCCCAACCTACTCATACAAACAACTCTTACACACCTAGTACTCTTATTGACTGGGTACTTGCATCTAATCCTTCCAAATATCATAACCCTGAAACCCTACCAAACACCCTGAGCGATCACTCCCCTATAAAAATGCTTAGGTTCACTCCCTACTACTCAAAACCTCCTAGATTTATCACTTGTCACAAACTCTCTAGCTTCCATCCAGAAACCTATAATGCTCTCCTCTCTAAAGTAAACTGGAAATTCCTTACCCAACTCCCACTAGAAGAAGCAGTCCTAGCTTTCAACTCCACCTTCCTTAGCATCTTAGACTCACATGCTCCCCCCTCGCAAAGTCCGAATTAAGTCCACCATATCTCCGTGGCTTTCAAAAGCCACTCATACCCTTATGATAACTAGAGACAAATTATGGAAAACATGGTCACAAACTAAGCTCCCTGCAGACTTGCAAAAATATAAAGAACTCAGAAATCTGACAAAAAACACATAAACAAAGATAAAAATGACTTCTATAACAAACCTCCCACAGCCCTAAAATCTAATCCTAAAAAATTCTGGAACTCTATTAACCAAATATTACATCCTGGTCATCTTAGCTCCCCCAATCCATGCCTAGACAACACATCTGAAAAAACTGTCACTATCTTCAATACCTATTTTATCGATTCAATATCTAAGCTACTGAACCCTAACCCAACCTCCTCTACTACTGACATCTCCAATTTTTCTGAACCTATTCCTAATACTATCTCCTCAAATACCTTCTCCCACAAATCTGTACCTACTAGCTACATCAAAACTCTACTCTCTAAATTAAAAATATATGCTTATCATCAGCTGACAATATTCTTCCACTTTTCTTTTACTAGCAGCTGACTATCTTGCTCTCCCTGTATCTATCCTAATTAATCGCTCTGTCTCTGACTCTAAAGTCCCTTCCATCTGGAATCAATGCTAAACTCTACTTATACACAAAAGAGGTAACTCCTCTGATATCTCCAGCTTTAGACCTATCGCTATCCTCTCCCCTCTCTCTAACATACTAGAAAAATGTATTCATAAACAAGTTATGCAGTATCTAATACGGGAAAATCTGCTTACACCACTCAATACAGCTTCACACCCAAATATAGCACCACTTCAGCTCTATTATCCTTCCTCAACACTATCTCTATAGCCATGGATGATCATATACTTATTTCTTGCCTATTCTTGGACCTCTCAAAAGCTTTCAACACTGTCTCACACTCGCTTCTGTTGCACAAACTGCATAACCTCAACTTCTCTTCTGATATTGTTGCATGGTTCTCCAGCTACCTGACTGATAGATCTCAATCAGTGAGATGGCACTCTGCACTCTCCCCTCCTCTCCCTGTAAAATGGGTGTACCTCAGGGGTTTATCCTAGGGCCTTTACTTTTTAATATCTTTACTAATCAGCTCTATACCTCCTGTCCTCAGTCATCTTTAGTGCAATACACAGATGACTCTGCAGTCATCACCACATCCAACTCTCTCTCTAAGCTCTTCTCAGCTACTCAGGCATCTTTTTACTTAGTTGAAACATGGCTGTCCAAAAGCCGGCTCATCCTTAACCCTAAAAAACAAAGCTGTTACTCTTCCTACCTAAAAAGTTCAACAATATTAAACCCTCCTTCTCCATACATTCCCTTAATAACACTCCCATTCAAGTAGAATCCATCACTAAGCTCTTAGGTGTAACCATCAATGATCAGCTTAAATTTGACTTGCGTGTTAATAAATGTATCAAAAAGACTCATTCAGAACTAGGGCTGCTTTACCGTAACAAGAAATTCCTTACTTCTGAAGCCAAGATTAATCTTTTTCTTACCTACCTTCTACCCTGTCTAATGTACAATTTTCTAATTCTCACAAATCTTAACTCAGCACTCCTGACCAAACTCGAATCTACCTACAACAAGGTAGCTAGATTTGCTGCCCAACAAATTTACAAATCCCATCACTGTCTCTCTCTCTAAAACACCTAAACTGAATTGAATTACCCCACCATCTTCTTGTCTCTCAGCTCCCGCTCATCCATTCTATCCTATACCAGTGTTCCTACTGCCCAGCACTATCCCCTCTCATCTCCCATTATTCTCCCTCCAGACCTCTCCGAAGCTCTAACCAAGACCTACTACAAATGTACAAACCCAAGTCTAAATTTGGATGCAACAGCTATCAACCCACTATTGCCTGGAATAAGCTCCCACTAGAAATCAGGACCTTTACACATCCTAAACAATTTAAGACAGCCACCAAAGAGCACTTTAAAAGTCACTGGTCTTGCCACTGCACTCTCCCTCCTTAAAGTTCCCCTACTTCTCATACCTTAATCTACTTTCTGCCCTTAACTCACTCTTCTCACAGCTCTCTCTAATCTTCCTTGACTACTCTTTCTACTGTCTTCTAAAATCTATTAAGCAAATCACCTCAGAGAAACATTCTATTGTAATTGTCTTGCCTTCATGCAACTACATTATGATAAAACTGGATTTTTGTAACCACTTACCCCAAAAACTATATTCATGTTAATGACATATTTCTTTTTATACATCTTGAAATAGTTATGCTATACTGCTGATTATTGACACTGTATAACATTGTATTGCTACTTAATGCCTTGTAATAATCCTTTAACATTGCTGTTTAATGCTAACATAATGCAAATTGTATAATATGTTGGATCTTTTCTCCCCGGGCCTCTCCTGAAAAAGGGCTCTTCAGCTCAGGACAATCCTGGTCAACAAATGTAAAATAAACAAAAATAATAATAAAAATAATTCAGATGAATCACTATATCAGTTAGCTTTTGGATGCAAGACAATTCCAGTAGCACTGGTTACGGAGTGTATGCTTCAACTAGGAATTGAACTTAGGCACTCCAAAATCACTGTTCTGGCTGCACTACCATTAAATTATTAAAGCTATTAAAGCAGATGTTGAAGTATCATCACAGTGTGCTGAAGTATCATCTTCCCCCCATACACATGTAACACACCTAAACAAACCAATGAGAATAAAGGAAGTAAAACCAAGCATACATACATATGTACATGCGTACATACAGGCCTACATGCATACTGTTAGTAGCATAAAGCTGCACATGAAAGCAGATATTTTAGGACCAAGAAAGCTTGACATTTAGTCATGTCTCCATGCCCTGCCCATGGTTGATTAACTTAAATGTGTTTTTCTCTACAAACTGAAATGTCAGCACATTTTTTGTTCTTGTTACTCTAACCTCTGCAAATGCTAGCTATTACATTTGGTTTGAACTTTTTTATTTATTTATTTTGATATTTGTTAAACAGGATAAATCTGACTTGGCAGAGGCTCTTTTTCAGCAGAGGACCATGGATAAAAGCTCTGTGCATAAAAAGCAAATATGAAGGATAACAAGGGCATAAAGTTAACAAGCAAAGTTAATTTAACATATGATAGCTGGGTAAAATGCAAAATAATAGCAAGGCATAACAATGTACACTGAAGATACAGAAATTAAAAGCAAATTTAACTTACAGACAAAATTACTGCTAACATCAGATAATTAGGTGAAACAGTAAGGCTGATTCAGAATGGATAGACTAGATCTGGAAAAATTAAATGGTGTAAGATTGGTGCTGGGTGGTAGAATTGGAGATGTAGAAAGGTACTGAAAGAGTACTTAGGTAAGGTGTGAGGGAAGATCAGTAGAACAGTATAAGTTGTGGAAGAGAGAAGAGTGGAAAAAGTTAGTGGAAGCTTATGCAGGAATAAGAGAGGAGCAAAGCCATAAGTTAACTCATTCACTCCAGTACAGCTCTTTTGAGTGTGTACCTTTAACTCCTAATGGGTGTGGCTTGAGCCTTTAAAAAAATGAAGTGATCTCCTTAAAATTCTAACAAATACTCATTGATAGAGGTCATATATCAATACAGTTGTGTTTGCCATCATGTATTCTTCAAGATAAAATCTTCTGTACCTTGTATGTAGCATGGTTTGGAAATGATTACTGCAAATATGAACAAGCAATATCTGACACCTAGAGGCGTCAGTAGGAGCTAACTGTGGATGCACCTGGGGGCATCACTTGGATGTAAATAAGGAGGCTTTCTCTTAATGCTTTTTTAAATTTGAGACTATTTGGCATAGCTCTGATGGTTATGTTTCAGGCCAGGGCTACGGTATAGCTTTATATGCTATGGCCTATGGATCTTTTAGGCTTGTAGATTTCTAACAGAAGTTGGTCAGAGCTCCGGAGGGACCAATTGGAAGTACAGTAAGTAATGAAGGAGGAGATGGCTGGGACGTAAGTAGGTTTGTTAATTATGAAGTGATTAAAGTGCAGTTGAGAAAGAGGAGCAGGTGAGGCAGCTCAAGAAGTATTTTAGAGACAGAGTGGTGTGAGATGTAGGGTTTATTTGCAGCAAATCTGGCAGTTTTACTGTAGTAGAGCTCCAAATTTGTTTTTAGGGTGGAGTATAAGTTGGTTGAAGTAAGAGTGGCATACAGTAGCGTGGGAGGAAGATATGCATTAGGAAGGGACAGTCCAGAGTCATGAGTAAGGAATTTTTTTTGTTTTTGTAAAACATACTAAGTTTTTGGTGAGTTTTTTGATACAGTTTTGAAAGTGCAGATCTAATTTTAGTTTATTATCAACAATAATGCCCAGGAGTTTAGTATGTGTCGCTATTTGTATTAAGATATTATCAAGAGATGTAATAGTGAAGGATGATTTGAGGTGGGACTGAGATTTTGGGAGAAACAGAAGTAGTGTTTTTTTATTTTTTATTCATTTTTAATTTTTTTTTAGGGTGAAGTACGAGTTAATTGTCATTTAGCCAACATTAAATAGAGTTAAAGGATTTTTGGGTAGTGGATTGAGGGTGTAACAGATAGTCAGATGAGCAGAGGATAGTGCAGTCATCAGCATATTGTGTTAGGACTGAGAGCAGGATAAATGAAGACTGTTAGTAAAGATCTTGAGTAGTACTGACCAAAGAATAAAACATTGTGGTACTCCATTATTAACAGGAAGGAAGTGGGAAAAGGAGAAAAGCTAGTTAACAACCTCCTGTCAATTGGAAAGGTAGCTAGAAAACCATCTGAGAGTAAAGTTAGAGAAACCATTAGCAAGCAGACATTTTAGAGAAAAGCTTGGGATGAGAGACTGTGTTGATGACTTAGGAGAGGTCCAGAAAAAGGAACAATACCAGGTTATTATCTTCTCCAGCTATCATGATACAATGAGCAAAGGAGACTAGAGCAGTAGTTGTGCTGTGGTTAGGACGAAATCCATGTTGGGTTGACATGTGAAGTGAGTAGATTTTCTTTTGAAGATGTTCAAGAAGTTGCTTGTGTATGCATTTTTCAAGTATTTTTGAGAGGGGGGAACAGAATTGCTAGAGGCCTATAGTTTGTAAATTCAGTGGTGGGTCCTTCTTTGAGAAGAGGAATAATAATTGTTTCCAGATAGAAAGTACTATAGATTCTTGAATATATCTGTTAATTAGGCTGGAGATTGGGTAAGCTATTGAGATAGCTACCAGTTTTAAAAAATCTGCTGGTAAATTGCTTGCTGAGGGAGAGCAAGGCATTAGTTAGGTCTGTAAATATCTAATGTAGGTGGTAGGGACAGATTTGAGAGCAAAAGTAGATTTGTTGTCAAGGGACAGTAAATGAAGTGTAGGGTTAGAATTGTGACCATTTTGGGTTACTTTGTTTATGGAGTCTATGAAATAGGAGTTGAACTTTGTGGTGATTTCAAAGGGAGAATTATTTGGGCATGGGCTTGGTATACTGGGAGAACCAGGGTTAAGAACTGTGTTAATGGTATTCCAGAATTTTTGGGGATTATTTTGATGGTTTATTTGAGGTTTCAGATAGTATTTTTTTTTGTCATTGTTGACTTATTTTTAATTGAGGTTATGAAGTTGTTTGTAGGTTTGTAGGTTACTGGGAAATTTTAATCTCAACCAGTTTCTCAATGCAATATCCCTTTTGTGCATTAGGGCTTAGGTGGAATGAGAACGCCATGGTGCCTGGTGGTATTTCACTCTTTTTTTCCTGAAGGGAGTTAGGGAGCTAAGAATATCCATGAATATGCAGTTACATTTCAGAATGGCATCGTCTAGTGATAAGCTAGGGAGGAAGGACTAATTATAGGGGCGAGTATGTTGTTAAACTCATCTGAGATGAAGTTGGTGAGACTGTGGCACTCTTTATATTTGTGTGACCTGATCTGATGTAGAGAAAGCCTTTGAGCATAGGTCGGGATGTGGTCACTGATAGAATTTGGGAGTGTTTTAGAGTTGTGATACAAGCTAGGACTAGATATTAGGAATCAATCAAGGATGGAACCAGTATTAGTGGATTTGTTGTAGTGGGTAAAGGTAGAAATTCATTGAATGAAGCCATGAAGATTTATACTTGATGTAGAGAAGTCAGTGTTCAAGGTTTGCCAGTCGATATTGACATCACCAAGAATTATTGTTTCATTTAAAATATAGCTGGATCACAGGAGGTTACTAGGTTATTGGTCCTTATAAGCCTAACCAAGAGTTTAGCCCATGTTTAGACAAATCAGCACATGATGCCCCTGTCCAGCATGGACATGGGTGGAATCCCAGGGGTATATTTTCTGTTTTCCATCCAGTTATCCAGGTTGCGCTTAAAAAGGGGTAAAGAGGTACTCTGCTTGATGTGGAGATGGAGTCTATTCCATAAATGGCAGAGTCTCTGGGACACAAATCTGTCCTGCCAACAAGTCTTGTTGATGTCACAGTGCAGGTTGAGGCCACACGTGCAGGTTACTCGAGTGGAGCTTCACTTGTGGATATGCAGCAGTCCCATCAAGGTGAGGTCCATGATCGCCTTGTATGCCAGATAGAGGTCACCTCTGAGGAGTCTGTATGAAACCAAGTAGAAGGCTAGGACATTTAGCCTATCTATATATGGTAGATGTTTGAGGCCCTGGATTCTCCTGGTGAGGAACCTCCGTGGTCTCTCGAGCTGCCACATTTGCTTTGCAAGGTACATGCTGAAAGGGGTGTTGTACTCAATAATGGGCCTTATAAGGAAAGAATACAGGGATGTTATGACCTCCTTGTTCCTAGATAACATACCGTTACTTATGAGCTGGGACATGTAGAAGGCTTTCTGTACAATGGAAGCAACATGGTGGTCCAAAAGTCAGGTTCCTATCAGCCTGGGTGCCCAAATCCCTCACAACTGATTGAATGCTTAGAACATTGTTATTAACATGATCATTTGTGGGCACATCACTCTCCCCAAATACAATGATGATGATGATGCATTTTTTGGTCTTCAGCTTGTGGCCATGACCCTCTTGGAGGATGTCTACTTCACTAGGGGAATTGATGACAGCACCCAGCTTCTAGTCATCTGCAAACTTGGTCAGCCATAGCCCACTGATTTTGGTCTACACCACAGAAAAGTATATCCCAAATAACAGAGGCCCCAAGATCAAATCTTGGGGTACGCTACTTGTTACAGGTCTACTGTTTGATGTGGCTTTCCCTGTTTTGAAAATGTGGGTTCTATCAGTAAGCCAGCTTGCTACCCATCTGGGAACATATGGATTAATGCCTAATTGAGAGAGTTTACCTATTTTGCCCAAGTGGGGGTCCAGGAGAGAACATTTTCAGGAATGGGGATATTTTTCCCTGGAGTGATATAGATACCAGTAATGAATAGCTTTTTGTGGTTACTTAGTTTGCAGTTGGCTGGTATGAGTTCAGCAGCGTGAAAATTAGGGAGTGATATAGACAGTGGGGAGATGTTAAGATGATCTGAGTAAAGTATTGCTACAAACCTGCTTTTTTATCATCCTATCAAAGTGGATATTATAGCCAGGAGGAAGAATTTCAGTGACTGTGATGTGAATTTTAAGCCAGATTTCTGTGAGAATTACTATATCAGGTGATTAATGGGTAATCCATTAGTGAAATTCACAGATTTTGTTTAGAAGGCTATGAATATTCATAGACATGATAATTAAAATATTGGTAGATAGTTTAGAATTTTAATAGGAGGGGGTATGGAGATGACGTCATGTTTGGGAAAGGTGTCAGGGCTAGGGATAGGGTGAATATCTCCTCATAATAATCTATTATCGGAGACAGAAGTACAGGAGACTTAAATTTATTAGTATGGTGTTTGAAATTAGTTTTTTGAGGATGGTGGTAGGTGTCAAGGAGTTTGTATTTGTAAAAAAGTTAAACTGGTTAAATAAATAAGGCTTTATTATGACAGAGTAAGGTTTGTCCATATCAAAAACAGGGTAGGTAAGAGTGGGTACTAGATTAATGGGTGAGATATTTGTTTTATAGCAGGTAAGGAGATACAGTATGAGGAGAAAAGGAGTAAACAACATAGATCGAAATCATGTTTGGGGGACAAAAAGAAGGTCTGATGGATGAAAGAGAGGGGACAGTAAGAGATAATGGCAGGTAGTGAAATGAGCTAGAGAAAATCAAGTAGGTAGACAGATTGATGGGAGGGTATGTGATGTATACGATGGTGGAAAAAAAACAGCGAAGGAGGTGTAAAGGATAGGATGTGCTATGCTTTACTGGAAAAGCTTACCCAGACTCTGCCACAGCTTGCTGTGATGGAAAGGTTAGTTTGTTTTTGATTTCTTGTACTTTGTATTACTTTATTGTCTTTTTCTGTTTTGCATACTGTGATTTGTTTTCTTTATGTTGTGTTTTACTTGTATTCTGCTTTTAACTGCATATTCAAACTTGCAAAAAGAGACCACAGGTCTGTCTCTTGTGAGTCAGACAATTTTTTTTCTCACCCTCCCACTGTGTAACTGTTGTGTTCTTAAAGACCACTGTATTTCTAGTTGCCTGCTCTGTATGTTAATTTGACCATATATCTCCTTCCCTCTCTCCTTTCACTGGCTGGTGTGAGTAAACACAAAATTATCATTTTGTGAAATCCCCCCCCTTCAACTATTTACATTTATTGGCCATCCCCCTCAGAATATAAAAGTCCCAAACCCATTTCAATCTATTTTGCTTTTTTAAAATTAGTGGCTTTCCACTTAGACAGCTAAAACTTAAGTTACTTAGTGCACACGGCAGTGTTTAGGATAAACCATTTTTTTTTCATCTTACCTTTAAACATCTATTGCAAGACCAGAAGTTATTGGAGAATCCACTGTCTGCCTCTCATCTTGGGATTAGTGCTTTTGTTTTTTCCTGGTGAGAGAAGGGCTACAGGGACATTATTTCTTGGAGACTGCTGATCACTAGAAAGCCTAATAACTGCTTTATAGGTGACAGCTTGGAATCTGTGCTTATATTTCTGGTCCTGGTGAAAGAAGGAGCAGGAAGCATTGATTCCTGACTGTTTCTGGTTAGAGAGTGGGTGTCTGTGCTTAACATTCTTGATTGGTCTGGTTGCTATTCCAGGCATCTACCAGAAAAAAGGCTACAAGCCTACAGACCCTTGCATCATCTGTGACAGGACTGTGGATTACCAAACAGGCTGTGGCCTGGTTCTCTTCTTGGGATTGGTGCTAGCATTTTGCTTCTGGTAAGAGAAGAAGCAAATAATTGTATCCCAACAGAGTGAAGCTGTGGTGAGACCAGCATTAGTAGTAGCCGGGCAATAGCAATTTATGCGACTCCCCACTTTTCATCTTTTGTGACAAGCTAATGCTTTGTTTTCAGTGAGTACTGCTTGATTTGTTTCTAACTTCAGAATATCTGCCTACATATTTCATCCTTAAATTTTCAGGGTCTACGTATTAGTTTCCCCTCAAGTGTTTTGGAAATGCACTGTACTGAGTCAGACTCCTTCAGTGACATTTTTCCTGTAAAAGCACAATTGAAATTCCTCCAATACCTAGATGCACACAACACAGCTAGTTTGCAGTGATAAGCACTGTCCACATAGTTGCAAACTGGATACTCCTGACAGTGATTGATATTCTCACTCCAGCTGTCTAATCAGTAAAAAAGGGTCTGTTGCCATAGATATGAGCTTTCCTACTGTCTCTGTTACTGGCTTGGTGGATATGGGCATCCTGAGGCAATGTAAAAATTGCCTCATGTTTACTGACAACCAGTTAATTCTCAAACTGATATGGTATGTGATAGGTGCATTTACACAATGTCACTGGAGGCAAAACTCTCACATAAAAGTACTCCTAATGTCAATAAGTTTGTCAGTAGTACACACACTGCACCCATCATGCATAATTCAAAGAATACATATCGCACATATGTTGAGGTACTTACATGTAACCTTCCTAAAACACAAAGACCTACTAGGTGAAGTACACATAACAAATACCCTCATCAGCCCCAAATGTGTGCTTTCAAAACAGCACCCACATCAACACATAGAGCTACATCTCATGGAGCCCCTACCTCTAGGCCTATAAGGCAAGCCACCACACACTCCAACAGTCTAGTCATTGGAGACTCCATCATGAGATACACTGATGTCCCTCTCAGCAGGCTGAGTAAGGAGAAAGTTATGGTCAGTTGCTTATCAGTGGCTAGGATCCACCACATTACGCATGCACTCAGGTCATTGGACCACAGTTACCAATATGACTCAGTCATAGTCGATGTGGGAGTAAATGACCTGATACGTACCTCCCTAGACTATATGAAGAGAGATATCATGGAACTCTTGGAATATGTGTCTCAGGCTGGTATGAGACTAGCATTCAACAGCATTTTACCTTCTCCAAGGATGATGCCACAATACAAACAAAAGATGATTGACTTTAATAATTGGCATAGTTTCTAGTGCCATTCTAGGGGGTGCAATATTTGTCAGAATGGAAGGAAATAGTCAACAGACTATGCTGCTTTGCAAGAGATGGTCTGCACCTCTCCCCACTAGGCTTTCGAATATTAGCTAAAACATTGTCTTCCTCCACAGTGCCTTTTTAGGCAATGCTAAACTGAAATTACTTCTGACATAGGCAATCAAATCAAAGAAAATGTAAAGTTATTACTGCTCAATGCTAGGAGTCTAAACAAAAAACGCCACTCCCTAGAAGCTCTCTTTACCCTAGAGAATGCTGATTTCTGTGTGGTCACTGAGACATGGTTTAAAGTCATGGAGAGCACACCAACAGTGCAAGTCTATAATGCCTTCCACACATTTAGGCCAGATACTACACAGGCAGGGACTAAAGGTGGAGATGTCTATATTTACATCAAAAATAAATATACTTCAAGGCTGGATAAAGAGGACAATGCACTTGAGCTACTTCTTGTTCATATCACCATAGGTAAAATCCAATACCACTTCCTTGCAAGCTATAGGTCCCTTTCTGTGACCCAGGAAACCCATACCATGCATTTAAAATTATTAGAAACACTAACCATCCAACCCAATACCATATTCATGGGTGACTTTAATTACCCCACTATTAACTGGGCATTCTATATGACACCAAACACACAGGCACAAAGATTTCTGGATTTTGTAAACACAAATTCCCTGGATCAGATAGTTAATACATCAACCAGGGGTGCAACCATACTGGGTCTGGTCCTCACTAATGTGGGAGAGTGCTGCATCCCCCTACTCTAATGCCTTCCCCAGTAAGGTCAGACCACAAAATGATCTCCTTTGAAGTAAAAGTAAAGCCTGGACCCCCAGCTAAACCTGGACTATTCAGGAACTATTCTAAGGCTAACATCCTGGTATTAAGTGAGAACCTGGCAAAATCTCAAGCCCCCATAAACCCTGCAAACACTGTTGCCTATGCAGAATTGTTCACAGAAACCCTGTGCAAGCATGCTAATAGCTACATAGAGGCAGCTGTGCCCATCAGAAAGACGTACAAAACTAACTCAAAAAATAAGCCACCCTGGTGGAATCACAAAATCAATAGGCTGTAGAATAGGAGGAAGAAAATTATGGCAAAAATTAGGAGCTGCAGCACCCAGCAGGATAAAAGCACTCCCATCAAACTAAACAAACAACTCAGAGGGCAAAAATAATCTACCAAAGCCAAATTTCAGGTAAGTTTGTCCTCCCAGGCCAAGGACAACCAGAAAGCATTCTTTAGATATGCCCAGAACCTCAAAGGCAATACACAGCTGTGCTCAGCGCTCATTATAAATGGAGCTACCTACACTGAGCTAGACGATATAGCAAGCCTCCTGGCTCATAAAATCTGCTTCAACTTTACCCCTCTCTCCCCCTCGACCTTCCTTCAGGAAATATCATGAAATATAACTCTCCCTACTATCCCCAGGGAACAGGTCTTTAATGCTCTCTCTAAGACCAAGAACACCGCATCAATGGGCCAGAACAATATCCCCTGATGCCATCTAAATTGTATCAAATAAGACCTATCATGGCCTCTGGAATTACTATTTAACTGTAGCCTCCAAACAGGCTTCTTGCCTCATGATTGGAGAAAGGCAATAGTCATCCCTTTGTACAAATGTGGGCCATCTACAGACCCTGGTTACTACAGACCCATAAATGTCACTAGTCGTATATGTAAAGCCTTGGAATGAATTATCATGGAGATGATCAATAGAGATATAGTAAACCTCCAGACACTGGACCCAACCCAGTTTGGTTTTGTCAAAGGCAGATCATGCCTACTCAACCTGGTGGACTTCTTTGAGAAGGTCACCAAAGCAATAGATAAGGTTAAAATCTTTCACCCTGCCTACCTTAATCTGGCCAGGGCATTTGACACAATATCCTACTCAGGCATTGTTGACAAACAAAGGAGTTTAGGTGCGAACTCATATGCCTCCCAGTGGAAAGCCAAATTGCTCACAGACAGGACCCAGAAAGTTAAAATTGGGGAGTCCACCTCTACAAAGAGGCCAGTCACAGGTGGCGTCCCCCAGGGATCAGTGCTTGGGCTACTCCTTTTTTGGCATTTATTTCTCAGAAGTCAAGGCCAATGTCAGTGGTCTCTGGCTGACTAAATTTGCAGATGATTGCAAATTAGGAGCTGTCATTGAATGTCACACTGACACAAATATTCTCCAGGAGGGGCTGACACAGACAAGCAACTGGTGTCAGAGCCATGGACTAATACTAAATGTCAAGAAATGCATAATAGTATCCTTTGGGAAGTTAGCCATCCCTGGTAAATATATTGCCAACACAACCCTTAGAGTTGACCCAGTAGTCAGGGACTTAGGAACACATATAGATAGTAATCTAGCCTTTGACCATCACGTGTTACCAGTGGTGAGGAAATCATTCTATGCTGCACAACTTATAAAGAAATGTATGGAATCTAAGTCCAAGGAAGTCATTGTTCCACTGTATTTGGCATTCATTAGACCTATCATTTAGTACAATGCCCCCTTTGGTATGTACCTAACCAGGCATATCCAACAATTGAAATGTCCACAGATGTTCCTCACTAAAAGAATACAGGGCATAAGTAAGATGACCTATGCAGACTGCCTCAAGGCCTTATCCCTGTATTCTGTCTCCTACAGGCTTTTGAGGGAAGCTCTATGCCTGGCATATAGGGCATTGTCAGACCCCACTCTGATGAACCTCCTGCATATCCGCAAAACACACAGCACCAGAATTAACTGTTCTAAAGACTTAATCCATGCCTGTGATATAAATAGGACCTGCTGAAAAGATAGGTATGTATCCAAGGGATTACCCCATCTATGTAACAGGCTCCCCATCCATGTGAAACAGAGTTCCTCTCTAACCCAATTCTAGTGCAACTTGGACAATTGGATGGGAAACCAGAAATTCATCCCTGGTTTGGCACCGATGTCTCTAATGGACAAAGGGAACCTGTAAGTGGTTCATCTCCCAGGTTCATGCTTACACTTATCAAGGGTATCAGAACATATCAGAGATTTAGGATACATGGCTAGGCTTAAAAACACCATTGTGGTCATTAGCCTAGTAAACACCTATGAACCTATGTGTTTATTTTATAGTAAGGGAAAAGTATAGTAGGGTAAGAGTTAAGCAAGCTAGGGGTAAGAGGTGTGGTGAAGAAGAAAGCTAGAGAGTGTCAATTAGATACGTTGGACAGGAAGAAGAGGAGCTGGCAGAGGAGGAATGTTGTTGTGAGAGTATAAATGTAGAGTGGATGGGGTGACTGGGAATGGGGGCTAGGGTAGGAGAGCAAAGTAAAGCTTGAACATAGCAAGGGCTGAATGGAGCAGCGCCCCACGATCATGGCTGTAAATTGCTAGAAAAAGAAAACAATCAGTGGGGAGTGGAGTTCTACAATCTAGTGTTAAGGAACCGAATAGAGCTTTTGCTACTATTGCAGAGGGGACGGAGAAAGAAAGAGAAAGACTTCAGTAGGAAGTAAGATTTACTTGGAGGAACAGAGATAAGAAAAGTGTTGGGGTTGCTAGACAGGCAGGTTAGAAAGGGATGAAGGAGGAGAGAAGTTGGGCTACAGTTTTATTACAGATAAAAAGTGTATACTGTGAGCAGAATTAGGGGTCATAATGAATTTCTACACATTAGGAAGAAAAATGTTTGTGTTAGGCAATATCGCATGTCAAGCAGTGGATGCAGGATATTTTATTTAGGTGTCTATTTGGGGGCTGGTAAAACCATAACTTATTTTTTACCCTTTGCAGTGTAGAGTGTGAATCCTTAGTCAAGTATACTTTAGCTCCATTCAATGTAGCGGGTCCTAGATGTGTTGTATCTGGGAGATGCAGTCTTTCAAGCAGGAAAGGAATTGTTTATGAGACTCAGTCTGACTGTGGTGAGTAGTGGGCTGAAAGGAGAGAATTAGAGAATGTATAACCAAGTTACAAGTAAATTCAGCAAAGATAGATGCAGAAAGACAGTAATTAGAATATACCATTTGAAATTACCACAGTAGGTGGTAGTACACAATCAGCATAATTTAATTTAATCAGCTTTGCTAACCAAGTTTCCACTTTATCAGTCAATATTTGGGATAAATAAGGTACTAGCAGAGTGTTTGCTAACAATTAGTAACACCTTGCAGTAGGTATAAGCTAATAAGGATGGGCATGGAATGCACTTGTAGTTATTTAAACTAGGGTTGCCACTTTTTCAAATGCCCAAAGTGGGACATTTTTAGTACAAACATCAGATTTTGCAGGGCAAAACATACCCATGGCCAGTACAAAGTACAGAACTTCAATTTTTTGCCTAAATAAAAGCTTTTTCTTCTAGCATTTTAGTTGCTTATTTTGTTTCTTATAACATTTAGGTGTTTCAGAGGCAGAATAATTGTTTTATGCAACTAGTACATAAAATATAGGAAATAATTTTGTCCTAAAATCTCACGACATTTGCCATTTTTTCAGTTTTTTTTGCAAGACACAACTGCACAAAGAGGGACTGTCCCTCGCAAAGTGGGACAGGTGGTAACCCTAATTTAATCACATTTCAGAATATGCTCTTAAAAATTTGTATTAGGTAGTCAGTGTTGTCTATGATTCAATGATCAAAAATAGAACTCTAGTGCAAAAACAGTCACTAAAATACTAGTATTTCTATGTTTAAATATAGCACAGTGAATCACTGTCTACCACATAATAGCTACTAATCAAGTTTAAGGCTCATGGTGGCACACTCACTAAAAGTGGTAATAGTACAGGGTTGTTATGTTAAAGTTATAGTCCAAGCAGTTGTTAGCCATAGTTATATGGAGGAAAAAGAGTGCACATTTGGGAGTACTGAGTATGGAAGGAGTCTTTGCTTAGCCAAGCAAACAGTCAGAACGGATGCAATACAGAGAAATACTATAGCATTATAACAACATGTGGGGCAAGAAATATTATAAGCAGCCATGCAAAATATTTTGCACAGCACTTATACAGCCATAGATTATGTTACGTATCTGGGGAGTAACATGAAACAGACAAGAGTTTGTAGCAACTTGAACAACATAGTTAATAGCAATTAATCAAGGCAAAATAGCAACAGAAATTAAGAAGAAGGAAGCAGTCCACAAGTAGGATTTATCTTAGTAACTTAAAGCACAACACCACAAGCAGATAACTGTCATTAATAGGCATATTACTCAGACAGATGCATGGACATCAAGTCAGGCATGTATGGCAATGCAATATACAGTGCTGGACATAAAAACAGTTAAAGCTTAGAAGTCTATGTGCAAAATAGTATCCAAAAGCCAAAATAAAAATAGGCAAAATACATCATGAGAACAGGCAAAACAATTATATTCTTACTAAGTCATATGGGATAAAGTGCACATTGCCAGGGGATGCCGTGGGACTTAGCTCGTAGAGGAGAGAGTTAAAAAATGGCACTCAGTCAGGCAAAAGGATTTTAAAGCCACAAAGGATGATGGGAATGGGGAGGTTGGCAATACAAATTCAAAAACTAGGGGATATTATGTGTAGGTTAATAACAAGCCCCACCATCAAAGCTGTGAATCGTTAGAACAAGAAAATAATCAATGAGGAGTGGAATTCTGCAATCTAGTAGCAAGAAGCCAAATTTTGCAACTATTGTAGAGGGGCAGGAGGAAAAAAAGCAAAGAGTTCAGTGCAAAGTAAGGTTCAGCTAGGGGAACAGAGATAAGGTGGGTGCTGGGGATGTTAGGTTAGAAATGGATGAAGGAGGGGAGAAGTTGGAGTAGAGTTTTATTACAGATGTAAGAAGTTTATATTGTGAGCAGAATCAGGGGTCATAAACAATGCAAATCACTACACAGATTCAGAAGAAAAATCTTTTTGTTAGGCAATATCGCATGTCAAGCAGTGGATTCAGGATATTTTATTTAGGTGTCTATATGGCGACTGGTGAAACCGTGACTATTTTTTTCCCTTGGCAGTGTGCACACTAAAAAGAGATTTTAAAAGATTTATGAAGTTTGCAACATGATATCACAGGTAGAGTGTGAAACCTTAGACAAGCTTACTTTAGCTCTGTTCAATGTAGGGGTCATGGAAATGTTGTATCTGGGAGATGCCATCTTTCAAGCTGGAGAAGAATTGTTTATGTGACTTGTCTAGTCCAGATACAGACTTTTTGTATCCAGGACTGTTGGTAAGCTTCTGAGCCCTCCAAGCCTTTCTGTGTTGGAGGGAAGCCTTCTAGCTTATCAGTTTGAGTAGTAAGCACTAGGTAGCCTATCTATCATGGGAAGAGTGGGTTTTGGCCGAGAAACTGTAGTTCATTGGCCGTTTGGGCAGTTTTTCCATCTCTTTCTACTATCTGGTTTAAAAGCCCGCGTTGTCGATTAGTCCCCACCTTTCCTTTAAGTAGTGTAGTCAAGATACAGATTTGCTGTATCCAGGACTATTGGTAAGCTTCTGAGTCCCCCAAGCCCTTCCGTGTTGGAGAGAAGCCTTCTAGCTTATCAGTGGGAGTGGTAAGCACTAGGTAACCTATCTACCACAGGAGGCGTGGTTTTTGACCCAGAAATTATAGTTTATTGGCTGTTTTGGAAGCTTTTCCATCTCTTTCAACCTTCTGATTTAAAAGCCTGTGTTTGTGCTTGTTTCCTGCCTTTCCTGTTACTGGTCTAGTCCAGGTACAGATTTGCTGTATCCAGGACTCTTTGTAAGCTTCTGAGTCCCAAATCATTTCCGTGTTGGAGGGAAGCCTTCTAGCTTATCAGTGGGAGTGGTAAGCATTAGGTAGCCTAGCTACCACAAGAGGAGTGGTTCCTGGCCCAGAAACTGTAGCTATTGGCCATTTGGACAGTTCATTCATCTCTTTCAACTTTCTGGTTTAAAAGACCACATTTGCACTTGTTTCCCATCTTTCCTGTAACTAACCTACTGGGAAGCACTAGAAAGCCTTAAACTGATACAAGCCTTCTAGCTTAGAAGAGAGACTTTGGAGTGATTAAGTATTATTTTTCTGTACTTTCTTGCTGTACTTAACTGTTTTCCACCGAAACGCCAATTTTCCAACGTTTATCGTGATTTAAAAGCTTGTTTTTTTCACATATTGTACTTATTTGACTGCCTGCACTTTTAAAAGTTGATCTTTGTTTGAATAATTTGTTTAACTGTTGTAGGCTACACACTAAAATGTGATAGCCTTTTCTTATCATTTGTAGTCATTTAAAGCTGTTTTAGGTGTATTTTTTACTGTTTTTGCCTTATCTTTTCAAAAAAAAAAAATTCCTTGTTTCCCACCTTTCTAAGTTAGTAGAGTTCAGTTTTCAGGCTAGTGCTGAATTCAGGGCTGTGTTACAAGTTTCTGAGTTGCCCATACCTTACTTGAATAGAAGGAAGTTTCTCTGTTCATCTGTGACAGAGGGGAGATTTGAGCAGCCTATCTGTCCCTGGAGGAGTGGTTCCAGCCCAAAAGTTAGTAGTTTATTGGCCACGTTGGGCTAATTTCTATCTCTTTCATTTCCCTGCTATAAAAAATGCATTTGCATGGTTTTGCGCACCGGGCAGTGCCAGTTAGCTAGGGTTAAATTATTCCCGGCTCCGTAAAGACTCCTCTTCAGTTTTCCCTTGAAACTAGTCTAACTCTCAACCTAAGCACTCAAAAAGCATCCTACAGCCCAGCACTTGCTTAGACCTAATAGCAAGCACTACTATACCCTGACACTTGATTGCCAACAGAGCAAGGCTTTTTATTCACCCCTCACCAACCAAGGGACTAAGCAGCTCAACCTACTATTCAGGCATGACCAAAGGGCAATTTCAGGTGTACTGTCCAGTCCAGCTGGTGAATCTGGGTATCCTGAGGCAATGTTACAACTGACTCATGTACAGATAACCCTCTCCTCTTACCACAAAACACTAACATATGCAAGAGATGCAATTATACAGCCAAACTGGAGGCTAAGTTGTCTCCACCCAAGACTGGAACAGACAGTCAAGAGGAGAAGGTTAACACTTGCACCACACCTCCAGCCAAACACAGACCTACTAAACCAGCACTGGCAAAAAATACACATAAATACACAAAATCATACTCAGAGGCTCTAAATAAAAACCTGCAAAAGCATCAGAGACCTCCAAAGCAGACCCCAAAAAAACCTGCACCTCACGTCACAAACCAGACAACACATAAAACACAAAATCAGTGTGCGGCACAATCAAAGCCCTTAAGGCAAAATAACATACCTAACACACTAGTAATAGGTGACTCTATAGTCAGGCTTACTGACATCCCACTCATTAGGCTGGACAAGCAGAAGGTTACTGTTAGCTGCCTGTCAGGAGCCAGAATCTGCCACATAACACAAGCACTCAGGTCACTCCAGAACAAGTACAAATATGACTATGTCATTGTTAATGTTGGTGTGAATGACCTGAGACGTACCTCCCTGGACTACATGAAAAGGGACATGGAAGAGCTCTCTGATCATGTAGCCCAGGCTGGAATGACCTTGACACTGAGTAGCATCCTGCCCTTACCAAGAATGATACCTCAGTATAAAAAAAAAATTATCAATTTCAACAATTGGCTAAGCTTCTGGTGTCATTCAAAGGGGATCCAGTATCTGTCAGCCTGGGATGACATGCTCGACAAACTGCTCTGCTTCACAAGAAATGGCTTGCACCTGTCACTCCTAGGCTTTCGAATACTGGCCAAGGCTCTTGCTGCCTCCATAGTTCCTTTTTAGGCAAGGCTCAAAAGTCAAACCCACCTCCGTAAACAGCACAATTAACAAAAATCTGAGGGTTATGCTACTCAACACCAGGAGTTTAAATCTCAAAATGCATGCGCTCGAAGCACTCCTCAGTATGGAGAACATCAACATCTGTGTAGTAACTGAAACCTGGTTCAAGGCTCCAGAGAGCACCCCAGCACTACTGGGCTACAACTCGTACCTCACGTTTTGGCCACAGAACACGGACCGAAACACAAAAGGAGGGGGTGTATGCGTGTATCCATATTCATCAAGGATACCTACACCTCCAGGTTAGTGGTGCAGCATGATACCTTTGAGATTATCCATGTGCAACTAACATCAGGAAACTCTGCAATGCAAATTGTGGCCTACTACAGATCACCCTCCATGACCCAGGACCACCACTCCACCTTTCTGGAGACACTGGAAAACATGAAGTTCCTACTGAACACCCTGATATTGGGTGATTTCAATTACCCAACCATTAACTGGGAAAACTACTCGAGTATAAACTTCCAGGACTAGTGCTTCCTGGAATTCTTCAACTCAAATGCCCTGGATAAGCTGGTAAACTCCCCTACCAGAGGTGAAAACATATTGGACCTGGTCATCACAAACATGGGCGACAGGTGTTCCACACCGTAGGTCAACCCGTCACTGGTTAGATCAGACCATAAACTAATCACTCTGGATGTCCACACCCCACCACCACCCCCAACTAAGGAATCCACAGTAAAAAACTTTTCTAAAGCAAACTTCACCTTACTTAAGACAGAGGTGGTAAGTTTCACAGCCCCCACGCTAAAGGATAACACTGCCCAAGATGCAGAAACCTTTACAAATGCACTATATGAGCACCTACAAGGATGCATGGATCGTGCCATCCCTAGCAAAACCAAGACTCACTCCTCTAAGAGAAAGAAACCAGTCTGGTGGACGCCCACCATAAACAGGCTATACGATAGAAGGAGGAAAGTAGTTCAGAAAAAAATCAAATCCCGAGAAGGAAAGACATCCCTGATCAGTGTCAGTAAGAAACTAAGGTCCCTCATAAAATCATCCAAGGCTAACTCCGAAAGAAAAATAGCCAAGGATTCAAAAGATAACTTTGTGTATGTTAAGAATCTAAGTGGCAACTCGCAGATATGCACTGAACTAGTGCAAAATAGCACAAAATATACTGAACCTACTGATATTGCCAACATCCTGGCAGACAGATTCAGTGCAAACCTCACCCCTCCTCTCACCCCCAAAAGGGCCCACACCAATACCGGAAAAGTGCAGTGTCCCGGAAATCACAGACGCACAGGTGAAAATATCCCTTTCAAAAGCCAAAAACACAGTGTCAATGGGGCCAGATGGTGTCCCAGGCTGCGTCTTGCATGAACTACAGTACAAACTAACCCCCACCTAAACACGCTGTTCAACCTCAGCCTCTCCACAGGCTACCTGCCCATAAAATGGCACACAGCAGTGGTTATTTCACTCCGCAAAGGAGGGTCCACAACTAACCCTGGTAACTATCGCTCCATAAGCCTGACTAGCCTAGTCTGCAAGGCTATGGAGTGCATCATCATGGAACTCATTAACAAAGACATTGGGAACCTCCAAATACTTGACCCAACCCAGTTCGGCTTTATTAAGGGCAGATCATGCCTACTAAACCTGTTTGACTTCTTTGAGACAGTCACCAAGGCCATAGACAAAGGGAAGGTTGTTCACACAGCCTACCTTGACCTCGCCAAGGCTTTCGACACCATTCCTCACTCGGGTATTACAGAAAAACTCACCAGCCTGTACATTATCCCCTACATCACGAGATGGGTTGCCAACTGGCTTACAGACAGAACTCACACGGTAAGAATAGAGGGCTCCAGGTCTATCTCTAAACTAGTCACAAGTGGTGTCCTGCAAGGCTCAGTCCTGGGACCCCTACTTTACGGCATATACTTCTCAGAGGTACAGGCAAACACAGGAGGACTATGGCTAACCAAGTTCGCTGATGACTGCAAACTGGGAGCCATAATTGACTCTCTGGCTGACACGGACATCCTTCAGAAGGGCCTTACTGAGACGGACACATGGTGTCAAAGTCATGGCCTCAAGCTAAATGCATAGTCATCCCATTTGGGAAAAAAAAACAACCATGAATTACCACATAGGTGGCAGCCCCCTTAATACAGAAGAGGTAATAAGAGATCTGGGGACCCAGGTAGATAGTAATCTCTCCTTTGACAATCATATTGCCAAAGTAGTTAGGAAATCCTTCTATGTGGCCCATCTAATTACTAAAGGGTTCACATCTAGAAATAAAGAGGTTATAGTGCCCCTCTGCTCATCACTCATCAGCCCCATCATAGAGTGCAATGCCCCACTTAGGATGTACCTCACAAGACACTTCCAACAGTTGGAGAGACCAAAAAAGTACCTCATTAAGAGGATTACTGGCCTCAAACATATGTCCTATGCAGCCCGACTGAAAAAACTCCGGCTGTACTCAGTGGCATATCGCTTACTCAGAGGTGATCTCTGCCTGATTTACAAAGCCATGTCCAACTCAGAATTGATGGACATGCTCCACCTAAAGAAATCCAAGTCACTGCGAGCTACGCGCTCTAGTGAGCTAAACCTTGCCACAACAATAAACAGAACATGCTGGAGGGATAGATTCCTGTCACAGAGACTCCCCATGCTTTGGAACAAAATTTCAAACTACATTAGGCAGAGCTCCCTCACTCTCCAAGAGAAACCTTGATGAGTGGATGGGTAACATAAAATACACCCCTGGGATCACTTCATTGGTTCTGCTTGATAAAGGATCAGTTAATTAATCAATGGGGCAGTGAAAGCCGACACACTCTGGCTAGGCTTATAAATGCCCTCAGGCAGATAGCCTGGTACCTACCTATGAACCTATGACTCAGTCTGCCTGTGGTGAATAGTGGGCTTCTCTGTCTGACGCTCTATTGTGTAATTTAAAGTAGGTCTATTTGGCATAACAGTTAGAAATGGGGTATGTAACTTTAAGTGAACTAACTTTAGTAATTGTCCAGTCATGTAGTACACATGTGCTTGAAATAATTCTGTTTCAGTACAGACCTCATGGAGATTAAGGCACATCTACTGAGACTGTGCATTATCGGTATGTGGCATGCAATAAGTCAGCGGGGAAATGTCTGCCAGAAGTAAATATTTAAATTTGCAAAAGTGAAAAAATATATTTGCTTTCAGGAGTTTCTGTTACGGAACTACAGAAGTATAATTCCTAGGGAAAAAATCTTCTATACCTACAGGAATTGGAAGTTTTGGATTCAGAAATGTGAGTCATTTCTCACTGCAGGTATATTACCTGAGAAGTTTGAAAAGAGTAAGTCTGAGTCATTCCTACATGTTACTGGAAAAGAAAAGGAAACATAAAAAATAACAGCTTTTGCTCTACTGCTTGGATAGAAGTACTCATCATTAAGGCATTTTAGCTTAACTGCTCAGTTTTCTTATATACTTTAACTGATAAGAAACCATACAGGGAACACATTATTGCTCGTTTGATCACTAAAGGCTAGTGCAGTCTTGCAGCTGGCAGGAGAAAGAGTAGGACAGGCTTTACTCCACAAAGAAGTCACATCTTCTTTGAAGCATAGTCCTGAAATTGTAGGAGACATTTCCCATCTTATGCCCCTTTCATGTCTTCCGTCAGGCTGGATAGCAATTGCCTAGTGCTCAAAGTCAAACAATACTTAAATGTGAGAAAAACATCTTTTAAATGAACAACCAGAGGATGTTTTCATGCTACTTATTCAGCTGAAATTACTTTCACGTATTTAAGCTGAATAATCGTGGCACTGAATACTACAAATTCAGTTCTGCAGTTCAGTTACATTGAAGTAATTATGTTCTGTGCAGTCTGATTTCCAAGCATTGGAGCTTTGGAGGAGCCAAGTCAATATATAAAGCTATTACTGCAGTTGTGAAGATGTCAACAAGACAATCAGCACTGCAACTCTGAATTGGTTAATAACTCTTTGCAAATGTAGCACTTGTTTATATTGTTAATGAACATATTAAACTAGTATACACACTCATTCACTCTGAAGAGGTATAGCTGAAGAGCTGTGTTACATTACTAAGTTGCAGGGGAAGCAAATCAAAGAAAAAAAAAGAAACAGTAATTGTTGCTAGCCCAGAAGGAGTCTGCCATGTATTAGATATTTTCCTTTTATAACAGTACAAAGTGCTGCAAAGTTAAAGATTGCATGTTACTGAGAGGAAGAATACAGGCAAAGCTGTGAATGTGATGAATCATCTTCTTCTCTTTCGGCTGTTCCCATTAGGGGTCACCAGAGCGGATCATCTGTTTCCATTTCTTCCTGTCCTCTGCATATTGCTCTGTCACACCAACCACCTGAATGTCCTCTCTCACCATGTCCATAAACCTTATCTTAGGCCTTCCTCTTTTCCTCTTACCTGGCAGCTCCATCCTTAGCATCATTTTCCCAATATAGCCATCATCCCTCCTCAGCACATGTCCAAACCAGCACAATCTTGCCTCTTTGACTTTGTCTCCAAAACGTCCAACCTGAGCTGACCTTCTAATATACTCATTTCTAATCCTGTAAATCCTCATCACACCCAATGCAAATATAATCATCTGTAACTCTTCCACCTCCAGCTCTGACTCCAGTCTTTTCGTCAGTGCCACCGTCTCCAAACCATAGAACATAGCTGATCTCACTACCATCTTGTAGACCTTCCGTTTCACTCTTACTGGTTCCTGTCTGTCGCAAATCACTCTCGACATTCTTCTCCACCCATTCCACTCTGCCTGTACTCTCTTCTTCACCTCTATTCCACACTCACCATTACTCTGATTTGTTAATCCCAAGTATTTAAACTCATGCACCTTTGTCAACTATATTCCCTGCATCCTCACCATTCCTCTGTCCTTCCCCTCATTCACACACATATATTCTGTCTTATTCCTGCTAACCTTCATTCCTCTCCTGTCCAGAGCATATCTCTACTTCTTCAGTGTCTTCTCAACCTGTTCCCTACTCTCACTACAAATCATAATGTCATCCACAAATATCATAGTCCAATGGGACCCCAGTCTGATCTTGTCTGTCAACCTGTCCATCAACATTGTAAATAAGAAAGGGTTCTGAGCTGATCCTTGCTATAATCCCACATCAACCTTGAGCACATCCATCACTCCTGCCTCAGATCTCACCACTGTCAGATTGCCCTCATACATATCCTATACCACTCTTACATACTTCTCTGCCACTCCCGACTTCCTCATACAATACCACAACTCCTTTCTAAGCACCCTGTCATATTCTTTCTCTAAGCCAACAAAGACATAATGCACTCCATCTGACCTTCTCTATACTTCTCCATCAACACCTTTAAAGCAAACATCACATCTGTACTGCACTTTCCAGCTATGAAACCACACTGTTGCTCATTAATCATCACCTCATTTCTTAACCTAGCTTCCACTACTATTTCCCATAACTTCATGCTATGTCTGATCAATGATATCCCTCTGTAGTTACTACAACTCTGCACATCACCCTTATTCTTAAAAATTGGTACCGATACACTACTTCTCTACTCTTCAGGCATTTTGTCACTTTCCAATATTTTGTTAAACAAGCTTGTTAAAAACCACACTGCCATCTCTCCTAAACACCTCCATGCTTCCACAGGTATGTCATCAGGAACAACAGCCTTGCCATTCTTCATCCTCTTCGTAGCTATCCTCACACCCTCCTTGCTAATCCATTGCACTTCCTGATTCACTATCCCCACATCATCCAACCTTCTCTCTCTCTCTCATTCTGATTTTATTGTACTTTCTTTGAAATTCATTGATTACATCTTTGACCTGCTTGTGCAAATTGTGAATAATTTGTTTATGAAAATTTTTAATGCAATTCTTTATAAAAAAAGTTATGAGGACTGTCATTTTTCAGTTCCAGAATATGAATATGCTCCACTGAGAGCACTCTCGATGCACAGATGATTAAAATGTAGATTGCCTACTTTAGCTACATTGCTAATACCTCCAAATTGACATAAAGTAAAGGAATCATAACCTAAAAAAGTTGGTAATGCAGCTGAACAAAATCTTACATTGCTCTTTGGAAAATTATAAACTGTACCGAAGAAACTGCCAGCACATTTATAAAAAATAAAAGTTACATGAAAATGAGCACACAGAAGTAGCACAAACATTGTCCAAGAAAACAGAGTAAAAAGTACTGATGATCAAAAACTTCAGAGAAACACCTCTGATGTCGTGACTGAGCAAAGATTAAATACATCAAGAACTGCCCAAAAAGCAAAAAAAGATGTCAACTGTAAATTACCATACTAAATTCTCCAGATATGGTAAGCCATGGAAGATATCAAGCAAATTCACTCACTTTTCCAGAGTAAAACATGATTCTAAGGAAGAAAAGTTGTATTTGCGTAAACATATCTTTATAACATGTTGTGTATTTGATAAATATAGTCCATATAGTGAGGATCATATTTATTTTAACTTTCAAAAAAATCAGTGCAACATAATGCATACTGCCTTGTGGATATCAGTATTCTACATCTTACAAAGGGGTGTATATGTCTTTCAGGCTTAATTATCTGACTTCACTGAAAACTGTCTCATGTTGTACATAGATATTCTAGAGAACTTACTTGCAATTTTTACCCCATGGAGGTTTGAAAACATTTAATCCCTCTCTATGTTTTTGATCAAACTCTTGGAATGACATTTTTTTGGCTAAGTGCTGGTGATAGCTAGTGAATGAGGGATTAAGAGTAAAACCAAAGCTGTTTGTATGGCTTTGTTAGCTCATCTGTTTGTTTACTCAGTTTTGCATTCCATTTATAAGTTCTGCTTTGTTGATTTTTTTCAGTTCAGTAAAGTCTGCTTGGATTCTGCCACGTTATGCATTTAAAAATAGTGGTTTGAAATTATCCAAATTATCTATGCTCTGATTGTTTCATCTGTAATCCACATTTGCTGGTGAATCCTGCACTTAGTTTTCCAATATCTGACATGGCAGTGGAAACTATCTCTTAGCCACTTCTTATCTGAACCACTTTATCTTAATACTACCAAACTATGCTGCACTGGCCTATTTTAGGGACTCAGGAACATCTACAATGGTTACATGACTCCAATAATGGGTCAGTACCTTTCTCAGCACAGGCCACTTCCTCTTTTCTAGATCAGGTTGTCCTCTTGTGAATGCTAACACAGTCATGAGCTTCAAAAGATTTGGAGGAGGACAAAAGATGGTGTGCTATTAGAATAGGGTGGCTTAGACCTATGTTTTATTATGTGATCTACTAACAGGAATCTCATGTAAGAAGGCATGCTTTTTGTCATCTGATATTTCTGTTGCAACAAATACTACCAATTAAAGCTGTTATACAAGAAAAGATGTTTACTGTTCTCTGAGATTTCTTTTGAGTTAAATTATTCTTTACTGATGGACTCCTGAATGAAGTACAAGAGATCAGGCTTTGACTAGGAATATTAGATCTTGAAATGTTTGCGGGGAGGCTAGGAGTACAGTGATATTCATGATAGCTTACGTAATGAGGTGCTAAAATTAGTTGCTGGTGAATGCTGTAGCCCACTGCAGTAACTAGAGACTCCAGCTAAACCGGAAATCATTTGGGGCATAGACCAACATTTTTATCTGCAGTTTGTCCGTGATAATAAAACGGTGTTGAGGTATAAGGGCAAGATAAATTATAAAGAAAGCAATCTGAAACAGCTGAAGATCATGGTTTACCTTGCCCTGACCCTTGTCCTCCTAATAATATGATGGTGGATATGCAGTGAGGAAACAAATGGGTTTGTGGGTGAGGTGGCTCTTGAAAAGGAACAATACATTTATGAAACAATTGCACTGAATCACTATTATAGATCATATTGAAGCTTTTTCTATGGTCTTTCTTAATTTATGAAATGTCTTCTGCCTTAATCTATTTAGATTCAAACTGGGACACAGTAGTTCTTCTATAATTCTTACTTTTCATCTTTAATTTTCAATTCATTAATTTAGCATTTCCTAAAAATGTGATTATTATTGATGATGCTTCTTAGTGTGGATTTATGTATTTTTATTTGTGCATTAACTAGGAAAGTAGTATTTAAATACTTTAAAGAAATAAAATAATAAAGAGCATAAAGAAGCAGCTTTGTTTAGTGGTAAAATCTCCTCCTGTCTACAACAGAATATAATTTTGATGTGAAACAGTTTCATTTGGACAACTGCTGGACTCTGTTTAGACATTTTGAGTACAATGAGCTTTGTCAAATGATCTCATTTGTTTATTCCATCTGCCTGTGAACTGCACCAGTCTTAACAACTGATGATCTAGCTGGAGACCTCAGGCAGTGTTGTTCTTTGAATCATAGGATTGTGATCACTAACGACAGAAACAGTCTTCATCTGTCTGAAAAAGGGTATTGTAACTCAATACCTAACAAGCCATCTATTGATCCTTATTATATGGAGAACTCAAGTATAATTCTAACCACCCACCTACAGGTAAAGTTATTTAAAAAAACAAGTTATGCTTAAAAGATGACAACTGCTGCTGATTTGACACCTCAAGCCTTTAAATAGATACAGGATTGTAGATGCTAGGATGGAAGGATGAATGATGGATTTCTAGCTAAGGATGAATGGTCTTATTCATTCATGAAAACTTGGTTTTAGATGAAGATAGCATAAGGGCTGCTCTGTTAAGGTTTTCTATTTGTCTTCTAGTATTGGAAGATACATTTTTCTGGTTCATTTTGGTTATCTTTGAGCTGTCTTCAACATTTAACACTTTGGACTATTGTGTCTTAAGTTAGTCATTACATTCCATCTGTGGTCTTTGATCCACACTCCTTAGCTGGTTTGCCTCTTACCTTTTGGTCCAATTCATATGTTCATAGATGTTTACTAGGCTAATAGCCCAATATTCATTTTAAGCATAACAAAGCTTACTCCATGCTTACCAAAATATTGCCGATATGTGTCATGTTCAGCTTCGTCAAGGGCAGATCATGCCTCTTGAACCTGGTGGATTTCTTTGAGACAGTTACTCAGGCTATAGATAAGGGAAAGGAGGTACACACAGCTTACCTTGACCTTGCTAAAGCATTTGACACCATTCCCTATTAAGGTATTATTGATAAGCTCACCAGCCTGGGCATAAACCCTTTTGTCACAAGATGGATCACAAACTGGCTCTCAGACAGATCCCATAAAGTAAGAGTAGCGGGATCTATGTCTGAATCCAGACCAGTAACGAGTGGTGTGCCTCAGGGCTCTGTCCTGGGTCCCCTCCTGTTTGGCATATACTTCTCAGAAGTACAGGCAAGCACGGAAGGGCTGTGGCTGACTACGTTTGCAGACCTATGAACCTATGAACCTGTGTGCCAGGATTGTAGATGTTAGGATGGAAGGATGAATGATGGATTTCTAGCTAAGGATGAATGGTCTTATTCATTCATGAAAACTTGGTTTTAGATGAAGATAGCATAAGGGCTGCTCTGTTAAGGTTTTCTATTTGTCTTTTAGTATTGGAAGATACGTTTTTCTGGTTCATTTTGGTTATCTTTGAGCTGTCTTCAACATTTAACACTTTGGACTATTGTGTCTTAAGTTAGTCATTACATTCCATCTGTGGTCTTTGATCCACACTCCTTAGCTGGTTTGCCTCTTACCTTTTGGTCCAATTCATATGTTCATAGGTGTTTACTAGGCTAATAGCCCAATATTCATTTTAAGCATAACAAAGCTTACTCCATGCTTACCAAAATATTGCCGATATGTGTCATGTTCAGCTTTGTCAAGGGCAGATCATACCTCTTGAACCTGGTGGATTTCTTTGAGACAGTTACTCAGGCTATAGATAAGGGAAAGGAGGTACACATGGCTTACCTTGACCTTGCTAAAGCATTTGACACCATTCCCCATTCAGGTATTATTGATAAGCTCACCAGCCTGGGCATAAACCCTTATGTCACAAGATGGATCACAAACTGGCTCTCAGACAGATCCCATAAAGTAAGAGTAGCGGGATCTATGTCTGAATCCAGACCAGTAACGAGTGGTGTGCCTCAGGGCTCTGTCCTGGGGCCCCTCCTGTTTGGCATATACTTCTCAGAAGTACAGGCAAGCACGGAAGGGCTGTGGCTGACTAAGTTTGCAGACGACTGCAAACTGGGTGCTATAATAGAGTCTCCGACCAACATGGAGATCCTGCAGAAGGGCCTAAATGAGACTGATGCATGATGTCAAAGCCATGGTCTCAAGCTAAATGCAAAAAAATGCATAGTAATCCCCTTTGGAAAAAACAGATTACCTGCAAACTACAACATAGGAGGTAATCCCCTGAAATCTGAGGAAGAAATAAGGGATCTAGGGACCCAAGTAGATAGTCAGCTTTCCTTTGATAACCATGTTGCCAAAGTGGTTAGAAAATCCTTCTATGTGACCCGTCTGATCACAAAAGGGTTCGCATCAAGATCTAAGGATGTAATGGTGCCCCTCTACTCTTCCCTCATCAGACCCATTATTTAGTACAATGTACCAATTGGAATGTACCTGGCTAGACATCTCCAGCAGCTGAAGAGACCACAAAGGTACATAACCAAGAGGATTACTGGCCTAAAACAGTTGCCCTATGCAGCACGATTGAAAAAGCTAAGACTGTTCTCTGTTGCATACCGCTTTCTCAGAGGCGATCTCTGTTTAACGTACAGAGCCATGTCCAACCCAGAATTGTTGAACATGCTCCATCTTAGCAAAACCAAATCTACTCGAGCTACATGCTCTAGGGATATAAACTTCAACACAACAATGAATAGAACATGCTGGAGAGATAGATTCCCTTTGCAGAGACTTCCCTTACTATGGAACAGGGTCCCGATCTAATAAGACAGAGCCCCTCACTATCACTGTTCAAGAGGAACCTTGATGAGTGGATGGGTAACAGAAAGTTCACACCGGGGATCACACCAACAGCACTACTAGATAGGGGCCAAGGGTACTAGCTGCTAGTACAAGGGTCTAGGGAACTACTAAAGGGGTGGTGAATACCGCACAACGTGGCTGGGCTAATATATGCCTTCGGGCAGATAGCCCAGTACCAACCTATGAACCTATGAACCTATGTGCCAATACTCCTAGAATTTTACAGTTACAATACAGGATTGTGAACATCAAGAGTTCACAGGTTACTACTGTCGATTAGGAACATAAGTGCCAAACCATGGATCATTTGTGATTTCCCATCACTGGTCCAAGTTATATTTAAATAAGATTATGGATGAACTTTGCTTTATATGGACAGGAAGCCTGTTCCAGAGAAAGGGGTAATCTTTGTGACACATACCTGTCTCACCAACATGTCCTGTTTGTATCACAGACAAGGTTTCCATTGTTATGGATGAGCTTTGCTTTATATGGACAGGAAGCCTGTTCCAGAGAAAGGGGTAATCTTTGTGACACATACCTGTCTCACCAACATGTCCTGTTTGTATCACAGACAAGGTTTCCATTGTTAGAGTGGGTATTTCTGATGCTATTTTTTTATTGCAGCTGAGCAACACATCCATAAGTGTGAGATCAGAGAATGCCTTGTAGGCTATACATAGATCACTGCACAGCAGTCTGTAGGAGCCTGAGTACAGGGTTAGATTTTTGCGACAGTCCACAAAAGATTTGTTATTTACTCCTTGTATTCTTTTTGTGAGGAACCTCTGTGGCTTCTCAAGCTGTTTTAAGTGCCCAGTCAAGTACATGTCAAAGTGTGAATTGTACTCAATGACTTGTCTGATGAGAGCTGAGTACAGTAGAACAATGAACTCCTTGCACCTGGACGCTGTGCTCTTACTTATAAGTAGTACAATGTAGAGTGATTTTCTCAAAACAGTAGACTTGTTGGCAGTCAAAGATCAGGTTACTGTCGACATGCATTCCCAAATCCTTGACTATTGGGTTTAGCTTTAGGGGTGTATTATCAATGTGGTAATTCTCCAGAGGTGACCATCTTTCTAAAGGGTACTATTATGCATTTGTTCATGATGGAATTTATTCCATGCCTCTGACACTTGTTGCTTGCCTGTGACAGGCCTTCTTGCAGGGTATCTGTGACTAGAGGAGATTTAATTACCATGGCTAGTTTGTGGTCATCTGCAAACTTGGCAAGCCAGATGCCCTTGGCATTTACCTTGACTTTAGGGAAGTAGATTCCAAAAAGGAGATGCCCTAGCACTGATCCCTGTAGGACTCCGCTAGTGAATGGCCTCTTTGTGTTGATGGATTCCTGTAGCCTACAGAATTTCTTCTGTCCTGTCAGTGAGCCAGCTATATTTTCATTGAGTGACATATGGGTTTAGTCCTAATTTTTTAAGTTTATCTATAACACCAGAGTGAGATGTGTCAAATACCTTAGCCAGGTTGAGGTAGGCAATATGCACTTTTTTTTTTTTTTTTTTTGCCCTCATCCATAGCTTTAGTGATCTTTTCAAAGAAGTCCACCAGATTAAGTAGGCATGACCTGCCTTTGACAAAGCAGAACAAAGACAGCAACATTTAGCAGTAAGTTTTCAGCTAGCTAGCCGCTGTATTGTGTGATTCTTCAGGACCTGATCTTTGTATCGTACTTACTTATGATATTGGCTCTGACTCAGTTATATCATCTGTAACAGACATCTAACATTTCAATTCTGTGCAGATGATACTCTGTTGTACTTCTTTTTCTTCTCCAGAAAGTATAAATCCATCAAATGCTCATTTTAAGATGGAGACTAGGTAAATGAACACAGTGGTTTAACCCACTTCTCCTCCATATATTTCCCATGATTTTTCTCACAGAAGTTAATTTAAATTCTGTCTGAATTTCTTTGGTAACTGGTTTTGATTATTCTTTTTTTTTATCATTTTTATTCATTTGAAGCTGAATATGGATTCCTTAAATGAGTATGCCATTAATGATTTGCTAAATCACAAATATCCTATTTATATTTAAAGGTAACACTTGGTAACACTGATGATCTGTGTAACTTATGTTAGAAGATGGATGATTTCTTTACCATTATTAGTCGTAACTCTGGAAGTCTGCATGTCCTCCCTGTGGTCACGTGGGTTTCCTCCAGGTGCTCCTGTTTCCTCCCACTTCCCAAAGACATGCTGTAGGCAGATTGGGCACTCTAAATTGGCCCTAGGTGTGTGTGTGTGTGTGTGTGTGTGTGTGTGTGTGTGTGTGTGTGTGTGTGTGTGTGTGTGTGTGTGTGTGTGCGTGTGTGTGTGTGTGTGTGTGTGTGTGTGTGTGTGTGTGTGTGTGTGCCTTCTGTGGAAGGTTGAAACTCCACTGCCAATCATGAGCATACAGGTGATTCATTGTGGCGACCCCTAACTGGGAAAAGCCGAAAGAAGAAGAAGTAGTAACTCTGGACTTACTGATGACAATTGCACTTGTGCAATTGGTATGGCTTGGAGAACTGGTGTTACATATATTAATGACTGAACTGTTGAGATAAATAATGTTAGACAAAGAGAAAATAGAAAACAGTGTAAGAAACTTCTCTGTGTGGAAGATTTTCAATACATATATCTCTAGTTAATCACTGTATATTAATCAGATCAGACAGTAGTAGAAGTAGCAAACTTAAACTAGTCTTAAGTGAAAAAAATAATAAAAAACATATAATTTGAAATATTGTACAAAATTACTAAGCATTCAAAAGTACTTCAAGCAGGGCAGGCAGTCTTTTTCCAGTTGAAAATCCTTTATTAAGTACACAGACAAGTGATCCAAGTAAAAAAAAAAAAATAACAGAGTAATAGTTTCCTCACAAGCTTTCTAAATATATACTTTTTATCAGGCAAGGGAGTGGTTTATTGTGCTATAAAACAAAGTGTTATTGGTACACATGTTAAATTCACATCCCTTCCCTCATCAGTGTGACATTCAAGCTGGTCCTGCCCTACTTAGTAGTGGTCAAAATAATATAACTCTTATGTACTTTAAATAACATTTATAATTAACCAGATTATTTAGTCTGCGATTTTATCCAAGACGATATACTACATGTCTGGAAATATATAAACCTTAGTCTATTTGGCAATCAAAAATATATGCATATACACTTTGCATGTAAAAAATCAATTCTAAAAATCATATTCTATTTTCATAACCTATCAACGAAAATCGCTTTCGTCCTTCTAGACTTCTTCAGGTCTATGTAAAAGAACCCTAAAAAACTATCTACAAAAATATTATTGTATAATTAGTTAGTAGTTTTATTATACATCATTTTGAAAAAAGTGGAAAAAAGAGAACAAGAAAAAGAAAACATGTATGATGATGGAAACAAAATATACACTTAAATTAAAACTGATTTAACATGGCATTTAAAACCAACTGGAAGAATAAAATAACATAAAATGAGTCATGTAAACAATGTGGCAATTTTCTAAGTTCCAGTACACTTTTAGTTGAACAGTAGTAGTTTAGTCCAGGCTTCCCAAAAGGGTTCTGCTTTTATTGCCACATGAGTTCATGTTTCTCCAGAATATTCAGGAAGTCTCCTTCCAGATCACCCATGTCTGTGCAATCCAGGATCTGGAACTTAAAACTGAGTGTCTTTTATGAAGAGAAAAGTGTTTGGCTAGTGCATTATTTTTACATCCAGAGCAGATTTCTGTCAGATGACTTGAAATCCTACCCTTATGTTTATTTATCTTCTCTCATGTGGTCTTATTCAAATCTGTCTTTCAAATAACCACTTTCCACCAGAAACCACCTCAGGGCTCTCATGCTGAGATTCTGATTACCAAACTTCAGCTAAACTCAGTCAAATCTATCTATATTATCTGAATCTATGTCCCTCCAGGAAATAACATCTCTACCATTGAAAACATCCTCTGTTGGCTATCTCTAAACTTACCCCAAGAAACCATTATCCTGGGTGATTTTAACATTGCTTGGCAATCCTGCAGCAACAAACACCCTACTACCCATATTAATCTCTATGGGTTTTCACAAACTATTACCTCCCCCACTAGAATTAACAAATCTAATAAAAAAGAAAGCACCTTAGATTGGATACTTGTCAATAATCAACCCCACACTTATGAAACAGGAACCCTCCCTGACGATGTAAGTGATCACTTACTAACCTATATTATCAGGCTCAAAGCAAATCCACCCACTCATACCATTACTAGAACAATTAGAACCAAGAAAAACTTCAACTTGGATCTATTTCAAAGTGAACTGAAAGCATGCAATTGGTCACCCTAAAAACACCTTTCTCTTGATGAAGCTGTAGATTACTTTAATACTAAGTTTCTAGACATACTCAACCACCATGCCCCCACTTGGTCTATTAGAATAAGAACTAAATCTGCTCCTTGGCTCTCTAAAGAAACTAAGCAAAAAATCCATCTCAGAAATAAAATCTGGAACAAATCTCGCTTAACTAAAAACCCTGCTGATCACCAACACTTCAAACAATTGAGAAATGAGACTAAAAAAGCAATATTGACCGACAAAAAAAACTATTACCTACATTTTCAGAAAACTCACCAGGAAAACCCACAAAAGTTCTGGGCAAACATTAATCAGTTACTTCAGCCCGGTCAATCTATCACACCCAACCCACAAGGTACAGACAAAGAGAACCCCAAGCAAATTGCTAATGACTTTAATGCCTTTTTCACCGAAACAATTCAAACTCTTGCCAGTCACCTCTCTAGTCAAAATGCAACTATATCTAATTCTAACTCAACCCCCCCATTTCTTTTCCAACCTGTCCCAACAGCTTATATTCTCTCCCTCATCCAAAAACTCAAACCATGTACTCCCTCTGCTGACTTACTACCTGCAGAATACTTACAACTAGCAGCCAAATCCATTGCCTACCCTATCTCCATACTAATCAATAGAACCATCACTGAGGGATATGTCCCTAAACTTTGGAAAGTCTCTCATATTATTCCCCCTTCATAAGGGAGGAAATTCTACTGAACTCTCCAACTATCGCCCCATAGCCCTACTCTCCCCCTTATCTAAGATCATGGAAAGGTGTATCCACAAGCAACTGCTTGACCACATTCTCCAAAATAACTTGCTTTCTAATACCCAACATGGTTTCAGACCTTGCCACAGTATCACCACTGCCCTCCTTTCCTTTACAAACACCATCAACAACAAACGTAACCTTACCACCCTTTCCTCTGCACTTTTCTTAGACCTGTCCAAGGCTTTTGACATGGTCAACCACCAAATACTCATACAAATTCTTCAATCTCTCTCACTTGACATTCTACCTATTAAATGGTTCAAGTCCTACTTAACTAACAGACATCAAGCTGTACTCTGGAACTCCACTCTATCTACCCATCTACCAGTTAACATCGGTGTCCCTCAAGGGTCCATACTGGGTCCACTCCTGTTTTATTTATGCATAAATGACCTCCACCAAGCAGTTCCCCTAGCTACATGCATACAATACGCAGACGATTCCACACTTATTTGCTCAGCCACAACTGTATCAGAACTTCACTCTCTGACACAACACATATTTAACTCTGTTGAACAGTGGTTTACACAACGTTGTCTCCTACTTAACCCAAAAAAAACTAAACTCCTCCTATTCACACCTACCAATAAATCCCCCCAAATAGACTTTACAATTTTATCTAAAAATGGCACACCTATATCCCAAGATCTTACTACCAAACTGCTAGGCATCACCATCGACAACAACCTTAGCTTCGACACCCATATCAGCAACACCGTGAAAACTATTAATAAAAATAGGCTCTCTTTACAGAATCAAATCCTACCTCACTCCAGCAACTAGAATAACCATCGCTCACTCCCATCTAATCTCTTCCCTTCTCTATGCCTCACCCATATTTACTAACCTGTCAAAACATAATCTTATGAAATTAGAAAACACCTACAATAGCATAGCCAGGTTTGCTACAGGTAACCCTTTCAGAACTCACCACTGTATTAATTTAAAGCAACTAGGCTGGCTTGAATTTCAGCAGCAACTGAAAATTAATCAACTAGCCATCGCCCATAAAATACTGTATCAACCTGCCAAAACACCTATTCTATCTACTCTAATTTACCCTTACCATAACCTAAAGTCTCTAAGATCTGCACACAAACCTCTTGTAAACATTGACAAAGCAAATAACGAGGCTGGAGATTCCCTCTTCTCCAATACTGCTGGAAAACACTGGAACCTACTTCCCTCTGAACTATCTACAATTCCCTCCACAACTCTATTTAAAAGAAACTTAAGCTCTTCCTCAAAACACAATGGTTGTGCCCCTGTACTAATCCTGACTGACTATCTAGCTTCTGATATATGACTCAACCTTTACCTTTAGAACCCTGCATATACTTCAGCCTAACATCTAACGATCTATTTCTCCATCATAGTATTAATTACTTTGTAAAAAAAAAAAAACCTTTACTACTAGATGTATTACATGTACATTTTGCTTTTATTCTGTTTGAATGTCTACTTGAAACTGTACTTGTACTAATCAATGTCAAATGTACTGCAATTATATACTTTAATAATATGTAAACAGATATTATCTTTATCTCTTTTCTCTTTTACTATACATGTATCTGCTTTTTAAACATGTATTACTTTGATGTGAATTTATTTTAACTGTTTGGAGCTTATCTCCCCGGGCCTCTACTGAAAATGGACATATATCCAGCTAGACTAGCCCGGTCAACAAATGTAAAATAAATAAAATAAAATAAATTTACAGCCTTGCCCACATAGAATGCATCACATTCGTTGCACTGTGCCCTGTAAATCACTTTTGTAGGCTACAGTCACCCCCTGCACTGGTCTTAATGATTTTCTTTAAATAAGGGCAATAAAAACTATCACCTTGCTGTATAAATATATAAAATGTACAATTAGCTTCACATCTTTTAGTGCTTCTCTCATGTGGTCTAGATTTAAATTCAACAAAACTTCTAATGTTCCTGGCCTTCCTATAAACAAAGGATGGGGCTTCAAATAATATGATAATCAGAAAAGGGTTTCCTGTGACAATGGCCCAGTTTTCTTCAATAACATTTTTGATACTGTGATAACCCAAAGTGTATGTCAGTATTCAGCTATTTTTGCATTTGTTATTCTCTGTGGAATTTCTTAACATTCTCCTACTGGGGGGGGGGGGGTGGAGTGAAGATATTTCAGTCCTTTTCAGTTCTATAATGGGTTCCAGGATGTTTTTTAACATCTGACTTTCATAGCCTTTCACTAGAAAATCATTCGCTAAGTTGTTCAGATTTCTCAAAAATGGTTCCATCTCTGTGGCAATTCTAGCTAATCTATAGCCCTGGGAATTCACTACATTATACTTTTTTTGTAGGATGAAGACTTTTAGTGTGGAGTAATAAGTTAACTCTTGTTGGTTTTCTGAATAGATCAGTGGTGATTGTTATTGTTGTTGTCCTTGGAAAATTGCATATCTAAGAAAGTGATTGAAGTATAGTTATGGGAAGAGGTAAACTTCAGGAATTAGGTTGTTTGATTAAGGTAAGTGATAAAATCTCCAAGCTGCAAGGTGTAACTTTCCCACACAATAAAGATGCTATCAATAAAATGTAAATAGCATGTGATATGGTGCATGTAGTCTGTTTTGTTTAACACAAAGTCCTCCTCCCATTTGCCCAGGGCTGCTAACTATGCTGGGAGCCATGACAGCCCCGTAGCTATACCAGTTTTTTTGTTTGTAGTGTTTGCCATTGAAAGTAAAGAAATTGAAGTCCAGTACAAGATTAATGAGCTTACTTTGAAGAAACATGAACTCATGCCGCAATTAAAGCTGAACTCTTTTAGGAAACCTGGGCTAAACTACTGCTGTTATATTAAAAGTGTACTAGAACTTAGAAAATTGTCATATTGTTTACATGACTAATTTTTATTATTCCAGCTGGTTTTAAATACTGTGTTAAATCAGTTTTAATTTAAGTGTATATTTTGTTTCTATCATCATACATTTCTTTCTTATTATGTTTTCGTTTTCTTGTTCTCTTTTTTCCCCACTTTATTCAAAACGATCCCCTGGATTTACTATCCTTCTGTGCAGGATTAGCATAGTCCTGCACAGAAGTGGCCATTTAGGAGCAGGATTACAGCGCTCCATACATACCAATGAAGGTGCGCTGCCTGAGCTCCTAAATGGACACGGAGCATGTACAAGTACAGGGGCCGTGTCTGAGAGCAGAGCTCTCAGAATATACACACCCCTGCAATAAAGAACAGCAGTTTAGGAGCAAGAATGAGCTCACAGGTGTTTGCATACCCCCAGGAACATCCCCCCAAGTGTACAATAGCTATAGTTAAAACATTTAAATATAAAGATTTTTTTTATGAAACAGATCAAATTTAAACATAGGTGTGCGAGTTTGCCCATTGCTTAGCTATGGTTAATGCAGCTTAAATGGCACAAGAGGATAAAATGCAAGATATATGCAAATTAAGCAATACAGCAATAGTGTAGTGGGCAGAGTATTCGCCTTATGAGCAGTCATCCCCGGTTTGAGTCCCACTGGGACAATCCATTTTCCATGTCAAATCAGGTTATAATCAATTTATTTTGTTGCATAACCTACCACATAACATACATTTGTGAACTGGAGTACTGCATTAAATGCAGATGTGAGTTGTCATTGTCATAATGTTGCAAAGTCCACAGATAATCACAAGTGCCACATACAGTATATGCACACAGGAATCAGGGATACAAATGGAAGGTAAAATGTATAATGAAATCCACCACCTTCCCAAGAACCATTAGACATTACTGTAAAAATTAGTGGGGTGGTAAGTGGGAGTATGCAGTAGTAAGCAAGAGTAAGCATATTTAAGCAGTAGTAAGCGGGAATAAGTATATTTAAGCAGTAGTAAGTGAGTTTAAGCCAGTTTGCTCGGGGGTAAGCAATGCGCACACAGGTTAAGCAATACTGAAGCTAACTCTCTGCAAGCATATTTAACTGGAGATTAGCATTGATTACCTTCATGCAAACCAATGCAAACCCGCTTACAATTGCTTAAAAGTGCCTTAATCACTCTGTATGCATTAGCCGCTGTTCTGGCCAGAAACAAAATAAACAGCCTTTGCAGGTCTTGTACCCAGGAGCCTGTACACTATAGTCATAGTACTTAACCACTAAGCCATCACAGCAATACATTAGCTTGAGGTATCACCAAACAGATCCTCACCATAGGAAATTAAAACTGAACATGTGAAAGGAATCTATATACAGTTTTATGTTGTATAACCTACTACATAACAGAAATATGTGAACTGGAGTACTGCATCAAACCCAGATGTGAGGTGTCATTGTAATAAAGTGTTGAAATCCCCTAATAAACACAAGGACCCCATACAGTGTATGTACACATGAATCATGGATACCAAACACATATATAACATGTAATAAATAATAAATCATTTCCAAAATGCAAATATAATGCAAATTAAATATTAAGCAATGCTAAGCATTGCACAGCCCAGCTTGGTAGGTGTAAGCAATGTGTAGGCCAGCTAACTCAGTCTGCCCATTGGTATACCCCTTTAAGCAATGCCAACATTAAGTAAGCAGGTTTGCCCATAGCTTAGCATTTTCAAAACCATCCAATCACAGCAGTGTGGAAAACTGGCCCTATGTAAACCCAACAGGCAGGAATACATCTCATAACTGGTTACAGCTTCCCCCTGTAGGCACTATGTCTGGAATGGGAGAGGGTGTGCACTTTCAGGTGCAGCACTGGGGCATCCAGGAGTCCAGAGTCATGGCAAGACTCCTTGTGAAAGACCATGACCAGAGACTGCTTTAGGGCCAGTACCAGTGTTCCCAATACAAAGTGAAAGCCTGGGACCATCTCGCCCGCAATCTCACTAGTGCCACTGGCATGCCCGAACTGGTGTGCATGTCAGGCATAACTATGCTGACCTGAAGTGGAGAAAGGGGGATCTCTTGGATCAGTGGATCCAAGAGGCTAAGAGGACAGGGGATGCCCCATCCATGTGTAAGTATCAGTCCACTACCTGTTTAATAATTGCCAGCTCATGTATATTATGGATAAGTATGGCTAAGTATTCCTCTTATGTCTATCACAGTGGCAGGAGAGAGGGCTGTGAACCAGGGAGCCCATGCTTGTAGACTGCAGCGGTTGCGACTTGAGGCAGGTTAATAATACTCTTGCATGTACTGTCATAGGAAATAAATCTAAAATTAGTAGTAAGTTAATTGCCTGTATACTACCTGTATTGTTTAAGGCATGTACTGCATACACCAGAGAATAGGGCAGGAAGAGTCTCATATAGGATGTATGTAAATAAAAGTATAATAGCCTGACAATAAAAGTTTAAATGTTGGACTGCATGTGTTTACTCTGATATCATATGGTAATATATAGCTGCAATCACTTAATAGTACTGTTGCATTAAGCACTATTACCCACACTGTGTTACATAAATAAAATGTGTAGGAATATCTGTATATGACTTTTTTAATCCCAAGAGGTCATATAGTACAACTAAGAGAGACTTAGACAGAAAACAGTGAAACGACAAATATCAAAATACCACCACTCAACTGTGACATGAACTGTTGTGATTTTTGCACACACAGCCATGGTTCAAATCCTGGGAGTGGTAGTAGGCTGTATGCAGAATCATACCCCACAACTGTACAGATATGTCCATAATGTCCAATAAATCGGCCCATATCTGCTGCCTATCACCCTGTCCCCCTTGCAAATCAGTGGGATGTTCCCAGATGTTTAGGCAGCAAACAAGACATACAACTGATTGTCAGACATCTATAAGAACAAACCTAGCACTCTAGTGACTCTCCAAAATGTTATAGGAGTAATTAGCCAAGTATGTCCCATCTCCACCCCCATGTTGTCAAGCTGTAAAAAGAGTGTGTACAGTAACAGAGTGAAACGTATGTGCATACTGCTAATGTGGAAACTTGTAATTTGTGTGGCAACATTCAAGTAGTGCTAACAAACATTGCTCCCACAGGTCTGTCAGATACAAACACTGTGGCTAGAAATAAAAGATTGATATCCTGAACTGGTACTGTTTACTCTGCCATTGTATGGTATTGTTAGTGTTGCAGTTGTTCTGAATAATAAGGTATTACTCATCACTGTCACCCACACTGTACTACATAATACAACTGTCTAGGAAATCCTGTCCAAGAGTGTTGTAGTTACAAGGTCAGAATGTAAAACCACAGAAGAATTATAGACAGAAATCAGACAAGAGATGCACAGCAATATCTATATATCACACTCAACTGTGATGAACAGTGGGAGTTGTAGTAAGCTGTATGCAGAATCATACCCCACAAGTGTACAGATATGTCCAGAATATCCAGTAAATTGGCCCATATCTGCTGTCGGTCACCCTGTCTCCCTGCCATTACAGTATGCTAATTTCTGACATGTAGGCAGCATTTCATGTCATATAACTGACTGTCAGATCTGTACATATTTGGAAAATGTCAAATAAAACAAACCTGTCATTGTACAATTCACTAAAGGTTTAAGAGGGCAATAGTCGAAATATGTCCTGGTTCACCTGCATGTGGTGAAGACATGTCCAGAGGGTGTGCAATAAGAGATGGACAGGTATGTGCATAACATCAAAAAAGCACTCGAAAAAAAGAACCAAACTATCACAAAAATGCCACAAGTGATGCCTTCCAACTAACGCCGTTTATTTAACTTTTAAATGCAAAAATACACCACGTTTTTCGTTCCGCTAAATTTCAGAACTTCTTCAGAAACAATTCTCCACTCACATAGGCGCTTGTATTTATAATTTCTTGAATATTTCATCCTAGAATGGCACCAAAAACAAATCAATTAAAAATTTAAATATTTAAATTCCTTAAAGGTATCTTAACCATAATATACAATGCTCTAAGTTACACTTTCTTAACATACATTATTCCAAACTTCTCAAACCAGTGAAAATATTCCAGATCAAATCGCAGGCACATAAGTTAAGTTAAATTAAAATAAAATAAACAACATCTCAACCATCCTAACCACAATATACGATACTTTAAAGTGTATATACACGCAACAAATTATTCTAAACTTCTCAGACAATGCACCGATTCCAAATTGGAATACAAACATATGATACTGAAATTAAAATTAAAATCTCAGACATTTATCATTTAAAAAATATATATACATATGTATATGTGCATATTTAAATGTATATGTTTAAAATCATGCATATATATGAAAAATGCATTTTATTAAAACAATATATGTATACATATAAAATATAAGAATATATCATTATATGTGTGTGCATTTATACATATTAAATGTCCACATGCATATGTGTATATGCACTATATATACACACACATATATATATAGACGCACACGGAGACACACACATACACATATACAAATCATTAATTCATAAATTCATAATAATATTGTTTACATTAAAGTTCCAAATAAATTAAAATTAATTTATAAACTAGTCGTCATAAATTACCTTTTTAGGCAACCAAAAGTTTATGATATTCTATATATAAATCAATTTCAATAAATATATACATATATATATGAATATATATATGTATCCCAAAAATACATATAAATAAATAAATAAATAAATAAATAAATAAATAAATAAATAAATACAATTTGGTAACTACTCAGATTAAATCCTATATATGATTTGATTTATATATAGAATATCATAAACTTTTGGTTGCCTAAAAAGGTAATTTATGACGACTAGTTTATAAATTAATTTTAATTTATTTGGAACTTTAATGTAAATAATATTATTATGAATTTATGAATTAATGATTTGTATATGTGTATGTGTGTGTCTCCGTGTGTGTCTATATATATGTGTGTGTATATATAGTGCATATACACATATGTATGTGGACATTTAATATGTATAAATACACACACATATAATGATATATTCTTATATTTTATATGTATACATATATTTTTTTAATAAAATGCATTTTTCATATATATGCATGATTTTAAACATATACATTTAAATATGCACATATACATATGTATATATATTTTTTAAATGATAAATGTCTGAGATTTTAATTTTAATTTCAGTATCATATGTTTGCATTCCAATTTGGAATCGGTGCATTGTCTGAGAAGTTTAGAATAATTTGTTGCGTGTATATACACTTTAAGGTATCATATATTGTGGTTAGGATGGTTGAGATGCTGTTTATTTTATTTTAATTTAACTTAACTTATGTGCCTGCGATTTGATCTGGAATATTTTCACTGGTTTGAGAAGTTTGGAATAATGTATGTTAAGAAAGTGTAACTTAGAGCATCGTATATTATGGTTAAGATACCTTTATGGAATTCAAATATTTAAATTTTTAATTGATTTGTTTTTGGCGCCATTCTAGGATGAAATATTCAAGAAATTATAAATACAAGCGCCTATGTGAGTGGAGAATTGTTTCTGAAGAAGTTCTGCAATTTAGCGGAACGAAAAACGTGGTGTATTTTTGCGTTTAAAAGTTAAATAAACGGTGTTAGTTGGAAGGCATCGGATGTGCATAACATCAAGCTGGAATCTGGGAATATGTGTAGAAACAGTTAGGTAGGGTTAACAAACAATACCTTCACAGGTATACCAGGTAAGAGGTGTATACTGCAGGTAAAACTCAGTTCATGTATATAGTTGTTGACAGCCATACCACTGTCTAAAGTAAGGCAATAGGGTAGTGTACTAATACTTGTAAGGTACAGATCACCGCACTGACTAGGAAAGTAATGTGAACTACAGGAATATACTAGTTGTTAATTGACATATTTCTCTCCCCCCCACCATATCTGCAACAATAAACTAAGTACACAGCTCAATGGGTATGTGCTGAATTAACTCTACTGTTGGGACATATGTCCTATTGTTTGATATTATTTAAATTTGTTTCTATGCATGTGCCATGTTGAAATACTCCCCCATTGGTGGCATGCTGCCATCAATGTACCTGCATGCTGTTGTAATGACCACTGTGGTTCCATATATGCATGTGTTCTGTTTGCTATGCAACTGTTCCATATCTGGTGTTTGGGTTAATGGGAATACCTATGCATGCTGTTATACCTAATCCTAGAATGTGTTGACTATTACTAACCCACATATGTTGATAAAATTTAAACACCATAGCATGTTTGGGAAGGCAGGTCCTGGATGACCCACCTATCCCACCTCAGCTGGCTGTATCACCAGGCACCAGCACGTCTGGGGCCCAACCCAGAACCTCCTTGTCTATTGGTCCTGCACCACCTTCGGGTGGAACCACCTCAGGGGATGGGGCTTACATATCACCCATCACCAGGTCTGGGTCGTGGTGCGTAGTGAGCTCCACAGGGAGTTCAAAGATCTGCTACGCCAACTTGAGGGCTGTGTGTCACAACTAGAGGGTCGGCCTGGCCCTCCTACTCTGCCCCTAGCACAGCCCCCTTCGGTGCTGTGAATGTGCATTGGTGACTGTCCATGGGTGGGGTCCTCAGTCCCACTGTTTCCACTAGTGGACATTTGGGCTTCCTGAATTCCAAACAGCCCTCCCCATCAAGGTATTTACCCCCCACATGTGTCATATACCACCCTGTATGCATCTTGCTTGTCTTGTTTATTAGCCGACCCAACCTACCTGCTCAAATATACCTAATATCCCTTCCCAAATTCCCACTCTCACCTGAAAAAAATTTAAAAAAAACAGGACAATCTGTTCTCAAAAAAAAAAAATCTTGCCCCATACATAGCTGTCCATTTCACACACGTGTCCACTGGACAGATGAAATCTGGTCTAACTGGCTTAACATATTATTGTTGTCCTCACCCCTCTCTCAGGGGTATGAGTGTACAAATCTATCTCCAAATTCAGTGTATATGCACAGCTGTTGATCTAGATGAAATGGGCAGCTATGGACCTTCCCTACACCCTTCCTGCACATCCCTAGCTATTTTACCTACTGTCTTTCCCTCTTTGTGCCCCTTTTTCATCACTTTCCTATCAACCCTTTTTCATTTCTTTTAAAGAAACTAGCATGGAGGTAAGCGGGAGTAAGCACTTTTAAGCAGCATTAAGTGGGTTTAAGCTTGTTTGCATGAGGGTAAGCAATGCCTACACAGATTAAGCAATTGAGAAGCTAAATCAGTATAAGAAACTGTAACCAGAAGTTAGCAGTGCTTACCTCCGTGCAAACCCAGTTATAACTGCTTTAAAGTGCCTTAATCACTCTGTTCTGCACAGCAACAAAATAAACAGCCTCTGCAAGGCTCAAACCCAGAACGCTGCACACAATAGCCAAAGTGATCTACCAAGAAGATGTTTTCACAAACATATCCTTCAGCACAATCATTCAACAGTGCCGGAAATGTATTTAAACATGTAGATGTATTTATTTATTTATGTATTTATTTATTTTACATTTGTTAACCGTGTTAATCTGACTAAGCTTTTGGCTCATTTACAGCACAGACCAGGGGAGAAAAGCTCCTCAGTGAATAAAATGTAACAAAGTTCCATTACAGTCAGCAAAAAAATTACTATCAGGTTACAATAGCATGTGTGTGTGTATATATATATATATTTATTTATTTATTTATTTATTTCTATCTAAATAGATATATAAATATCTATCTATAACCCAGCCACTGGGGTTGCACAAGCCAGTGCATTTCTTTGTGCCGGTCTCAAGCTCGGATAAATGGGGAGGGTTGTGTCAGGAAGGGCATCCGGTGTAAAACTTTGCCAAATCATTCAATCGGACAGCGGTAAATATGTACATGCCTGATCGGTTGAGGCCCGGGTTAACAATGACCGCCACCAGTACTGTTAGCCAACAGGGTTCTGGCAGAAATTGGGCTACTGTTGGCTGAAGGAGGAAAAGAGGGGGAAGGCATGGCCGAAGGCAGGAAGAAAAGAGAAAGGCTAGGACTGTGGTCACAAGGGTTGGAACTTTGAATGTTGGCAGTATGCCTGGTATAGGGAGAGAGCTAGCCGATATGATGGACAGAAGGAAGGTTGGTATATTGTGTGTGCAAGAGACCAGATGGAAGAGGAGTAAGGTTAGATGCATCGGAGGTGGGTTCAAATTGTTTTTTCATGGTGTGGATGGGAGGAGAAGTGGTGTAGGAGTTATCCTGAAGGAACAGTATGCTAAGAGTGTTTTGGAGGTGAAAAGAGTGTCAGATAGAGTGATTTTTATGAAGCTGGAAACTGATGGTGTAATGCTGAATGTTGTTAGTGCATGCTCTACAAGTTGGGTGTGTGATGTATGGGAAAGAAAAATTTTGGAGTGAGTTGGATGAAGTGGTGATGACTGTACCCAAGGGTGAGAGAGTGGTGATTGGAGCAGATTTCAGTGGGCATGTTGGTGAAGGGAACAGAGGGGATGAGGAAGTGATGGGTAGGTATGGTGTTAAGCAAAAGGATGCAGAAGGTCAGATGGTAGTGGATTTTGTGAAAACGATGGACATGGCTGTGGTGAATATGCATTTTAACAAGAGGGAGGAGCATAGGGTGACATACAAGAGTGGAGGAAGATGCACACAGGTGGATTATATCTTATGTAGGTGGGCCAGTTTAAAGGAGATTGGAGACTGTAAAGTGGTGACCGGGGAAAGTGTAGTTAGGCAGCATAGGATGGTGGTTTGAAGGATGATGTTGGTGATCAAGAAGAGGAGGAGGAGTGTAAGGGCAGCATCAAGGATCAAATGGTGAAAATTGAAAAGGGGTAATTGTGAGGTGGAGTTCAGGGAAGAGTTAAAACAGGCATTGGGTGGCAGTGAAGAGTTACCATATAGCTGGATAACTACAGCAGCTCTAGTAAGGGAGACAGCTAGAAAGATGCTTGCTTTGACATCTGGACAGAGGAAGGATGACAAGGAGACATGGTGGTGGAATGAGGAAGTACAAGGGAGTATGCAGAGAAAGAGGTTGGCAAAGAAAAAGTGGGATTGTCAGAGAGATGAAGAAAGTAGACAGGAGTATAAGGAGATGAGGTGCATGGCAAAGAGGGAGGTGATGAAAGCTAAGGATAAGGCATATGAAGAGTTGTATGAAAGATTGGACACTAAGGAGGGAGAAAAGGACCTGTACCAATTGGCAAGACAGAGGGACCGAGCTAGGAAAGTTGCGCACCAGGTAAAGGTGATAAAGGATAATGAGTAAAACATACTCACAAGCGAGGAGAGTGTGCTGAGCAGATGAAAAGAGTACTTTGAGGGGTTGATGAATGAAGAGAATGAGCGGGAGAGAAGGTTGGATGATGTGGGGATAGTGAATCATGAAGTGCAATGGATTAGCAAGGAGGAAGTAAGGATAGCTATGAAGAGGATAAAGAATGGAAAGAGTGTTAGTCCAGATGACATACCTGTGGAAGCATGGAGGTGTTTATGTGAAATGGCAGTGGAGTTTATAACCAGATTGTTTAATGAAATCTTGAAAAGTGAGAGGATGCCTGAGGAATAGAGAAAAAGTGTTTTGGTACCGATTTTTAAGAGTAAGGGTGATGTGCAGAGCTGTAGTAACTACATAGGGATTAAAGTGATTGGTCACAGCATGAAGTTATGGGAAAGAGTAGTGGAAGCTAGTTAAGAAGGGACGTGATGATTAGTGACCAGCAGTATGGTTTCATGCTGGGAAAGAGCACAACAGATGCAATGTTTGCTCTGAGAGTGTTGATGGAGAAGTACAGAGAAGGTCAGTAGGAGTTGCATTGTGTTTTTTTAGACATAGAGAAAGCATATGACAGGGTGCCTAGAGAGGAGATGTGGTATTGTATGAGGAAGTCGAGAGTGTCAGAGAAGTATGTAAGAGTGGTACAGGATATGTACGAGGGTAGTGTGACAGCAGTGAGGTCTGCAGTGGGAGTGATAGATGCGTTTAAGGTGGAGATGGGATTACATCAAGGATCAGCTCTGAGCCCTTTCTTATTTACAATGGTGATGGACAGGTTGACAGATGATATCAGACAGGAGTCCCCGTGGACTGTGATGTTTGCAGATTACATTGTGATCATTCGTGAGAGTAGGGAACAGGTAGAGGAGACCCTGGAGAGATGGAGATATACTCTAGAGAGAAGAGGAATGAAGGTCAGCAGGACTAAGACAGAATATATGTGTGTGAATGAAAGGGAGGATAGAGGAATGGTGAGGATGCAAGGAGTAGAGGTGGCGAAGGTGGATGAGTTTAAATACTTGGGATCAGTAGTTCAGAGTAATGGTGAGTGTGGAAGAGAGGTGAAGAAGAGAGTACATGCTGGATGGAGAGGGTGTAGAAGAGTGCCAGAAGTGATTTGTGACAGATGAGTACCAGTAAGAGTGAAATGGAAGGTCTACAAGAGGGTAATGAGACCAGATATGTTATATAGGTTGGAGACAGTGGCACTGACAAAAAGGCAGGAGTTAGAGCTGGATGTATCAGAGTTATAGATTTGCACTGGATGTGACGAGGGTGGACAGGATTAGGAATAAGTATATAAGAGGATCAGCCCAGGTTTGAATGTTTGGAGACAAAGCTCTAAAGGCAAGATTATATTGGTTTGAACATGTGCTGAGGAGGGATGCTGAGTATATTGAGAAAAAAGATGCTAAGGATGAAGCTACCAGGTAACAGGAAAAGAGGAAGGCCTATGATAAGGTTTATGGATGTGGTGAGAGAGGACATGCAGGTGGTTGGTGTGACAGAGCAAGATGTAAAGGACAGGAAGAAATGGAAACAGATGATCCACTGTGGTGACCCATAACGGGAACAGCTGAAAGAAGATGATATATATGTATATATATATATATATATATATATATATATATATATATATATATATATATATATATATATATATATCTATAAATATATATGTCTACATATATATGTCTCTCTCTCTCTTTCTCTCTGTAAGTGTATATATATATATATATATATATATATATATATATATATATATATATATATATATATATAAGAGAACATAACAAATACATGTATGACCACAGGCACCATTAATGGGGGTGAGGGGCCCAAGCTACATATGTCTTGCATGTATTGATATTACCCCCCCCCCCACAGCCAAACAGGTCTGCCCTGTAATACAATACCAACTGTTGCAAGTCTCTTAACCAGGATCCAACACAACATGGGCACAAGAAGTTAACAGTAATGCATCCTACCTGTATGATGTCAGGCTGGTATCAGTAACATATGCAGTACAGTCTGGCTACCATAGGGAATGTACAACGTGAAAGCAATAAACATTCCTAAGATGCATATACACACACATATATGCAGAAACATACATATGAAAAAAAAAATATATATATAAATATATATATATATATATATATATATATATATATATATATATATATATGTAACGACACATGCACACACAGAGATATGTATTGGAAGATACATATTTAGAGGGTGCACACCATATGGAACAGCCAGTATTCCTATAGTTGCCTCCTTATCAAATGGACAGTGTATGAGTCACCCATACAAAAGACAATTTTTGCCTGAAACATATACCCACAGAGAGGTCAAAGAATACGACACCACACACAGGTTTGCATACATGAGAAAGCTTTATTTGTGTACTCTTACAGTTGCATATGCCATGTCATATAACTGTGTAGGCTTTGAAATACATATAAACAGATTAATGCAACTCTCAAACAGATCATTTAATTCAGTATTCCGGAAAGCATAACATATGTTGCTGTTTAAGCCAAGGCCTTCAAGTAGTACCACAATAAAGACAGACTGGGCCACAGGATAACAATCAATCAACAGTAAGTAATGCAGATGTATAGTCCATCAGCCTCTAACTACACTCTGTATGCAATCCCTAGGGGGGAAAGACTTCAGCTGACACAATGGGATGTATCTGTTACATAACAAGGCATAACTGAAACCATCACAATCACACTGACAAACAGAACAGTCCGTATGGCAGGAACCATTAGGCCAGCATTTTTCCAAGGTGAATTGTATAGTACTGTACATCCAGATACCTTAAGGCAGTTTACTCCTGGTATCCCTCACAAGTTGTAGCAGACGAGATTATTTATGGTGCACCCCACATTAGACTGACATATAGGGGCATATACCACTGTTACATACACTGACCTCTGGACTACAGAAGGGCATACATGTATTGTGCAAATAAAGCCCACACATATATGGACCCAACCCCACAATATGTGTGGGGACCACAACAGCAGTGGAATGATGGCAGGAATGGCAGCATGACATACTCACAGATCACTACATAACAACCCCTGACTGCATGTCATATGGCCAATGCCTGGTATGTAGGTGGAGGACAGAGGCCAGAACACAGGCCCATATGTGAAATAGAGCTGTCATGCACTAAGCAAGTTGCTGGTGTTACAGGACAGTCTGCAACATACCCTTTGTTAGGAATATGAAGTCAGTAACACAAATGGATGTAGCTATGTACTAATAGCACTCAACACACACACACTGCCAGTGATATATCTGACACAAGACCTGTGTGGTGGACTGACAAAACATAACAGACACACCTCTGGCCATCAAGTGGATAGGCCCACATTTGATAGCTATGCAGACAGACTGCATTCCATGTTAAGCTTGCATGTACACACAAACCCTGTAACACTGGTGCTATACAATGCATACAACAACACTACTCACACTCTGTCTGTATTTCTGGAACTTCATACGAATATGTAGCTGGCCTGAGTATGCAAGTTCTCTTGTAAGAGGTAATCCTACCTGCTGTCTGTAACACTGCTGCCCACACACAGAAAGGATGTCCTCCATACAGGAAAGGTAAAGGTACCATGCCCACTTGATGTAGGGATTTACAGTAGTGGGTTGCCATGACAGTGGTAATTGGAAGTACTACACAGCATGCTGCATGCAGGTAGCAAGTGGAGGACACTAATTGGTGCAGAGGCCATCACCTGGTCATGTGCATCACCTACAGAAGCCATGCTAAAATCTATTCCATGCAGCTAAATCCATTTACGGGAGAGAGAGAGAGAGAGAGAGAGAGAGAGAGAGAGTGAAACTGAAACCAAAACCAAAACCCAAACTGAAACTGAAACCAAAACTGAAACAGAAACAATCAAACAAACCTAGAAAGAAAGCAGGCTAAAGCCAAAGCCAACAAGATAAAAAATATATATTCCTACAAGGAAACTACCCAAAACAGACCTCATTCCCACAACAGGCATGTGAAGTATATATGTATGTAATTGACAGTAGTACTTGGTCCATAATACTGGGATGGAAGATGTGGGATGATATATATGTGCCATCAGGTGTTGTTGTAATGATGTTCAGTTGAACAACTGCTATGGACAATAGAGTCTGTCTCTGTGGGTAGTGGGCCATACCTGTCAACTGTGCAGAGCAGCACTGACTGACAAGATGTAAGCCAGCATAGTGTGTGTGTTGTGTAATGGAAAGCATGTATATTACTGTAGCCAATAGCTGGTGGTGGAAGTAATGCTTTAACGATAGACATGTGGGTTTCAAAACCCACCACTTGCAGGACACTCAGATTAACATGTATTGTAGCTAGCTGAAATGCCATAGGTGTGTAATAGGCTTATCTGCAATCTGGCCCTATATATACCCCCCTAATGTTAGGCTGTGTCCATATGTGTCACCTCTCTGTGTTGTAGCAAGGCAGAACAGTGCAGCTGTGCAGGAAGGAGAGTTAGAGATTGTGGACCTGATGTCTAAATGTACCCCATATACATAGGTATATGTATACACACACACACACACACACACACACACATATATATATATATATATATATATATATATATATATATATATATATATATATATATATATATATATATATATATATATATATATAGACATACATACATACACACATGTATGTCTACAGATATACAGACACACCCGTATGTGTGTCTGTGTATATATATATATATATATATATATATATATATATATATATATATATATATACACATATATACAAAAAATATATCTACACACACGCACATATATATATATATATATATATATATATATATATATATATATATATATATATATATATATATATATATATGTCTACGCATATACAAACACACACACATATGTATGTAAATACATGTCCCCTATATTTCCACCACAGTGCTGCATGCTATGTGTGAGGGAACATAGCAATACACACAGATATATACAGCTGTGTGTGCAACATGGATGGTTATGTCACATGTGAACCCCTTGTTGGGACCACATTGCTTTTGTCTGTAAAGTAGGGTATGGGAATATGGGGAAGGGTAGCAGGTATATTTGTGGAGGTGGCTCGGGTTGGTAGATAAGCAGTACAGCCTACAGGGGTGGTATATGACACATGTGGTGGGTAAACACACTGGATGGTGGGTGTGGTCTGCAATGTGGAAGGCCTATGAGCCCCCATATGGAAACAATTGGAACAAGGCCCCCACACATTGCTAGTCACAACAGCTGTTTCATGGCCCTGAAGTTGCCTGGCCTGGAAGCTGAGTAGCAGGAGCATGTGGACCCTGTGATTGTGCACTGAGGGCCTCAAGGTGCTGTAGCACATCCCACGAGTTTCTGTGGAGCCCTCATGGAACAGACCCTGGACCTGACCTCGGGGTGACAGGATCATGTCTGTGTGTGCCCACAGGGGGGGGACACTATCCCCTGAAGTGGTTCCACTGATATGGTGGGGGGAGACAGAGATGTGTATTAAGAACTATGGTAACCTTGCTGTATGAGTTGCTCAGACCTGTTTCCATCTTTATGTCTTTCAGACAAGATGTCCCATGGCCAGTTACCAGTGTATTTAGCAGCAGAAAATAAAGTCATTCTTACCCACCTGATACAGCACTATCAGGTTCTCTTTGGCAGGGCAGCCCATGGGCAGCAGGAGCAGACCGCCCTGTGGAACTATCTAATCCACAGGGTCAATGATGTCAGCCCGCATAACTGCAGTTATGAGCAGGTCCAGCATCACTGCAGTAACCTGCTTTGTAATGCCCCTTGCCATGATGCTGCAGTCCAGGGGGATCACTTCACAACAGGTGGGGTCATGCCATCCATCCCCTCGACACGTGTTGAGGAGCTCCTTGCCAGTCTCGTGGCACCTGCCCACCTGCACACACAATAACTGGCTGAGACCATTGTGGAGGTGGATGCTATCCACCCACCAGCTGTGGAGCATGCAGGTAAGGCCACAGGGCACATCAGTAGATCACTGATGAATATGCAAACGCATCTGTACTGGTAGATCATGCATATGTGAGATGTCATATATATAGTCTGTTGCTGCGTAGTAGTAATAAATAGATGTGCATAAGCTGTAGTATTGTGGACTTGTACTGTTGATTTACTGTAATGCTGCACCCACCCTGTAGCAATGCCACAGCTGTGGCCACTGACATCACATCTCTCGCACTCTTATTTAGGTCCTTCTGGTATACCACCAAGGCAGCAGGCTGTAGCTGGTGAGTATGGTTTATGTTCATGCTTGCCAATACACCAGTTTTGTAATGGCTAGGGTATATTCCATGCACACATCTAACACACTTACCCATAATGCATGCCATACGTTTACATGTAATGTTGCTGTTAACTGCACTGCATCACAGTGGTGACCATGATGGAGTATCTGAAGGGTATGTCACACACCTGTAAGATAACTAACATCCTGTCATTGTGAAATTTGTCCACAGGGATGAACATATTGGTGGGACACATGGCCTACAGTAGGGACATGTGTGAAACATGACCCTTATACAGTGCTACAACAGTGTATATACCAGTATTACAATGACAACTGTTACAGATCTAGAGTATGGCATATCATAATACTGTGGTCCACAACCCTTAACACCTGCAATGTGGTCCCAACATGAGCACTGAGTGTGTAATATGGAACCGTAGGTTATGGCAGCAAATATGGGAATACACACCTTGACAAACACTGGAAGCATATGTGTGCACACACTCCAGAGAAAATATAGTGGAGGTAGCTGTTGAGGTACTGCCTGCATGCATTTGTCATGGAAATCCATCGTTCAACAAGTACCATCCCCAGTGTCACACCACGTAGTGGTCAGCTGTCCAAGACGTTTAGCCATCAAATGTGCACACTTACCTGCAACAGAGGCAGGCGTGGCTTACACACATCTTACATGATATGGCGTGGGCCCCATAACCAACAGGTAGCACCCATGAGGTGCACATGTAGCCATACCTCACCATTGCATATGCCACGGCAAACAGTGCAGACAGTCATGTATGTGGCTTGATGTATGGGACAGGAATGATGTAGAAAATAAACAGATGGCCACCCAAGACAAATGCTGTCACATGTAGCAAACTGGTCATGTGGGCTGCCCACTGACATGCCACAACACTGAGGGGGTAGCAGGAATGTCCAGCAAGTACTGGCTGTGCAGTACCTGTGTCAGCAATTGCTTGGACTCTGCAAGCACATGGCCTATGGGTTAGGGTAAATAGATGTGACAGTTGTACCACAGGAAACATCAGGCAGGCCTCTCTACAGGTAGTGTATGCATAACAGAAGAGGTCCCCAACAGTCATGCATTGCAATGTGTACTGGTATACCATGAGCACATTGGAAACCTACAGACAGTATTATGTAAGATACAAGTGCTGCACAACCAATGCCTCAACCCACCTCAGGTCCACCATCCCCAGCTGTACTGTGCTGGTGCCAGTGTCCATATGTATGTTTGCCAGTTATTAGCTTGGACTAGGCTGTTACACATGGTGTTCAATGCTTGGGACACAGCAAAATGACACACATGTGTAGGCCATAGTTGTCAACCATCTGCAAAAACGCTGAAGGTGGGGAGGGTGTGTCATCACGACACACCAGTGCACTGCAGCAGGGAATCCTATGGATGCTAAGAATGGCTGTATCTGCACACAGTCAGGTTCAGGACCTGTGGCAGACGTAACCCTAACTCCACAGTAATAGTGACGGCAGTGTGTGAACTCCAAGGGATGTGCACATGAGTAGACCTTGCAGTCATGCAGAGTTGGGGGACATGTATAAGGCAGACTGACCATATACTGGCAAATGCAGATGACCCATGCTAGTATACCCCTGCCAGGAATAGTGACTGCTGTAGTACACATAACGATAGGTGCAAAAAGCTGTCATGATAAGGGCGAGCACCCATATGCACCCACGGAGTGTATGCACCGTGGTCAGCATCTGCACACCTAACACATTTGTTAGACATTACATGTGAATTTACAGGACATATGTCACATATCAGGCTCATGCAATGTTAATACATGCGGTGATGTGGTCCCATGGCATATCAAGGAAGAGTGCGTCATATCAATAAGGGTGTGTACACTCCCCATAGCCATGGTAAGGTTTGACGGTTTTCAGTGTAATAGTATCGTATTGGTCATACATGCACCACTGATGTTGAGATCTGTAAACCAGACATCAGGCATTCACAAATGACATCTGTCCACATATCATTCCAGGTATGTGTCGCTCAAACACAAAGGGGTTGTGAGCATTAGAGCAGACATAACTGACACAGTAATACACATTCAGCAATAGTTTGAACACCTGAGAGTTCTGGTGCACAGTACATGGCAGGGTGCAGAACAGGGGCAAAGCAATACTGTGTACATGTGTACAGTGTTTTTCAGGGTAAGGGGCATCACCTGCTAACACAGCCCATGCATCACACATATGTATATTGTTGCTAGCATGGATTGACTATAGCTGCACTGCATGCTGTTGAGTACCATATGTTATGCATGCTGACAGATGGGTAATGGAAGAACTGTGTGTACTGTCTTTGCGCAACCTCCCCTGTAGCTGTGTGTGTATGTGTGTGTGTGTGCGTGTGTGTGTGTGTGTGTGTGTGTGTGTGTGTGTGTGTGTGTGTGTGTGTGTGTGTGTGTGTGTTTCTGTGAGGTTATTTTGTCTGTAAGTGCAATCTGGTGGAGTGGAGGGGGTTTGATGCATGTAGGATGTGATTGTGTTTGTGTGGGTGTCCATGTATGCACATGTGTGATTGTGAGGTTGTTCATATGGCAGTACTTCCCTTTGGAATTGTGCAAGACATGGACATGGACTGACATATGAGACACCAGGAATACTTGTCTGATATGTAATCATGGGACAGCTGATAGTATAATGAGGTTTGTAGCATGGAACATGCATTGGGAGGGGAAACTAGACACCAGATATTCCCATAATATTGCAATCAGCAGAAAGGTGAATGACTACCCACGTATGGAGCACTACAGATGCATTGGGGAATTACTAGACAACATCAGGGAGTGTATCCATATATTACTGTTGACCACATGATAAGTTGATTGAGCAGCAGATCTTGCATGTACTGAGCAATAGTTACGTATGACACTCCAGTGCGTGACATTATGGAGTGAACGTAGTAGCCCCTAACATATGGGGGCCATGCTCATGATGTCCGGATATACCCAGGGTGAACACTGGATGACAGAAGTGAGGCCATGTAAAACCTACTCCACTCAAGTCAAAGGGGTAATGGAGTAGCAGGTCTTGTGCTGTGATCACTCGTCTAGGTATTTAGAGGAATGATACGTTAATGAGTGGTATTAATGAGTGTATGTTACCAAGTGTGATGCAGGATCGGGAACTTATGTGAATAAATGTGGGACAGTCTGTAAACTCAGGGACAGGTAGGTATTATAGTGGAATTTCAGTGTGTGTGTGTGTGTGTGTGTGTGTGTGTGTGTGTGTGTGTGTGTGTGTGTGTGTGTGTGTGTGTGTGTGTGTGTGTGTGTACTGTTATGCAATGCTGTACAAGTCTTAAAGTGTGTTTCTTATTTTCCCCCACAGGTGGTGAGGTGAGTCAGGGTCCCTCCTGCATGCAATCTGATGTTGATGTCCATACAGACACCGAAGATGATGATAGGACTGTTGAGGCACAGGCGGGGTTGTCAGAGGCCAAAACTGCGCCATCGTTTGACATCCCCCTCTTAGCCACCCCAACCCCGCACACAATTACAGTGCCTATAAATACCCCATCACCAGTGGCCATAGCAGAGGGACAATTGGCAGTTGGCAGTGCACAGGCGTGTGTGGTATCTTTGTCTACTGTATCTGGTCACAGCAGGCATAGACAGATGTCTGGCAGGGCAACACATAGGCAGATGTACCGGGGTGCTCTTGGCAGGGGCGCTGGTCATCATGCTTCTGGCAGACGTGCCACAACTGGTACCACTAGTTGCATGTTTCAGACTGTCATGGGGATGCAGGCACATATGGAACTGTACACCAGACAGGGCAAGAGGCTGCAGAGGGGTGCTCTCTCATCTGTAAGTGACAACTTCCATGAAATTGCTGGTGCCCTCCGTGATTATACCTAGGTCATGAATAGATCATTGGGTGAGATGGTGGGCCTCATCAATCATGGTTTGTCTGTGCTCAAACATGGTGGGAGTGGGGCAACAGCTGCATGGATGTAGGTCAGCAACACCAACAGATGGCGGTTGACTTGGACGTGCTAAGACACCAAGGCACTCCCATAGTGGCAGTACCAGCCCCAGCATTGCAGAGGGGGTACTGTCCACACCACACCACAACAGGCCATGTGCACGTGGCCCTGGCCAGTGCCAGGAGGTACTTGGTTCCAGCAGACATCTGTCATCATCAGGGGAGAGTAGCACATTGAGGCCTGTAACTGGACCTGCCCATGGAACTCATGGCAGGCACAGTCTGTGTGTCCATGGCCGGAGGCAGTGAACTGCACACCCTGCCAGTTATGGTCTGCAGCTGTCCAAGAAACACCTGTATAGGGCAGCCACATGGCAGAACTGTGTGCATGCATAACCACACACTATACAAACACATCTAGGGCAACCCCATACCTACACACACCATATCACCATGCCCATTTCAACTAATTACACCCCTCACCCACACACATGGTGTCAAACGTATGTCCCACCCTTGGTCTCTGGCAAACCAACAACACAAAACAACTGGGCTAGTTACTAGTAAAACAAAAAACAGATAACAGATACGGAGGCAACCAGACAGTCCAGATAGCACATTTATTCTTTAAAGCGCTTTTTGTCAGCTAAATCAGCTGACTTCCTCAGAAACAAGTAAAATCAATTAGAAGTATCCTTGCATATAAAAGCTAGGCAATTAAAATTTCATTGTCACGTGACCAAATGAACATCCATTTCATTCTGTTTAAAATTACAGTAACTAATTCTTCTCAAGACATAAAAATAATAAAAAATCAGACAAGAAACAAATAATGCAACACAGAAATGCTCATATTACCCAAGAGTTTAAAACAAAACATGAAATTAATAATCTGGGTAATTCAACTTTAGTATATTAAATAATCATTAATTTGAGCCCATTAACAAAATCTAATCTAATGCAAGTATATAAAACCAAGTCACCTCTTAAGACTATTCAGTTTTAATACAATAGTGATAGAACAAGAACCGTTTAGTCCAGGGTGACTATAAGTGTTTAACCTCACTTGCCATACCAATTCTAATTCTTTAAGTTTAAGTGGTCTCTGTCCTCCTCTACAATCAATGTTGACTTGGTCCATAGCCACAAAATTTAAATTCTGATTATTATAAACAGAAATGTGTTTAGCTAGAGCATTTTCATGTTTGCTTTTCTTTATGGCGTATAAGTGTTCGTACATTCTTTCCCTAAGTCTTCTTTTTGTTTTTCCTATATAGAAGACCGGACAGAATGTACATTTAGCTAGGTAAATGACAAAGGTGGAGTTACAGTTAAATCTATATTTCAATTTATAAGACCTACCATTAATGTGAAAACAATTTGTTTCCTCCACATGTCTACAAAAATTGCAGTTATAAAACTTTAACATCCCTGGATTACGTACTTGAGGTGTATTGTAACTTTCCAAGGATGTTTTAAGTTTCTTCCCTTTCCTGAAAACCACCTTTGGGCTTTCACCCAATTTTTCAAAGACAAGGGTGTACATTTTGAACACTTCCCAATTTTTCTCTAGGCTGTCTATACATATATGACTACCTTTACTAAAGGTAGTTATAAAGTTCATAATGTTTTTAGTGTTAGTTTGAATCACATCCTAGCTAGCAGATTTAGGGATATTTATGGGATCATCCTCGATCCTGCTACCCAAATTTTGTGAAATCAAGATGTTCTTTACAGGTAGTAAGGGTTTATAGACGTTGTCACGTCTCCTCTCTATTACTTCTTGTATTAATGTGTCTAAGAGTGGTTCAGGGTAGCCTCGATGTAGGAACATACTCCTAAGTATTTCACACTCATCAGAGAAGTCGTCGTCTAGGCTAATCATTCTGGCTGCTCTTACCAGTTGGCTTTTGATGACGGACCTCTTCTGATGGAAAGGGTGACTACTTGTATAGTGGAGGAAGGTGTTGGAGTATGTCTTTTTTCCTGAATATCTTTGCAATGAAACAATTCATAGCATAATTCTTACTTAAGTATCCATCCAGGTAGGCTATGTTGTCCATTTCGAATGTGGATGTGAATTGCAAAAAATTTGTGGTACTATTGATGTATTGTTGTACCAATTTACTCACGTCCTTGTCTCCATTAAACAAAATGAAGATGTCATCCAGGAATCTGGTATAGAAAATGAACCTATTAAGGAACTTATTGTTGTTGAAAATAAACTCAGATTCCCAGTATGCCATTACCAGGTTAGCTATACTCCCTCCACAAGGTGACCCCATTGCCACCCCCACTTTCTGTAAGAAAAACTCATTATGAAACATGAAGTAATTATTCGCGAGCACTAGCTCACTAAGTTCAGTAACAAGATTAATTTCCCTGTTGGTTGCATTATGTTTCTTTAACATTAACCCACCCATTCAAGTGCTTTGTCATGTGGTATGCAAGTATACAGATCCCTCACATCTATCGTTAAAAAGTTGTAGCGGGGTTAAACTCTAATGTTCTTATTTTTTCAAGAAATGTCCAAGAGTCTTTACAAATTTGAGACTCCTTGACTATGAATTTCTGTAATATAGCATCCACAATCTTAACACAAGAATACGTTGGTGACCCTCTACTGTCAACCAATGGTCTCATTGGGGGGGTTCTCTATACATTAATGAATTTTCGGGATACCAAAAATGCATGGGTATCTAGGGAACAAAGTTGTTAAATAGTTATATGTCTTCTGGTCGATCCTACACTCTATAAATAAATCCTCAATACAATCCTTTATGAACTTATACGCCGTGTTAACTTCTGATCGTGAGCTGGTAGCATATGCTTCAGTTTTAAGTAACTCATCCATGAGCTGTTGATAATCTAATATACTAAACACAACTAACCCTCCTCCTTTGTCTGGTTTACAAAATCGGAGGTTTTGTGATTTAAAAAACTGCAAATAGTCATGCTCTATCTTGTTTATATTAAAAGCATTATTTCGCATAGTGCCAATCGTGTTAGCATGTCTAATATCTAGTTCACATTTCTCAAACAACTCCAGTACTGGGTGTAATGGCGGGTTATAAGTACTAGGAATGTACAACCTGTCATGTTGCATTGTATTCAAACCGTTACCCATCGATAAGTTAAAGTTGCGTTTCCTAGTATACAATTTAATGTCAAGAATGGTATCCACAATATTTAATGGTTTTGATGGTACAAATGTCAAACCTTTAGATAAAAATTCTACCATATCAATTTCAAATTTAGTAGTACTGAAGTTGTATAATTTAAAGTCACCAGCTTTATTTGAGATAATTTCCACTTGTTGTGGCACTAGTGAGTACTCATTTCTTTCAAACCTCTGTTCATCAAGGGGTGATGTGTTCTGAATTTCAACATCACTCGGTGATGGATCAATACCAGTATCCACTCTAGGAGGGGATACCCAATTAAAATAAGATTGTGATGTTAATTCTTGTTCTTCTGCCTGCTGTCCCTCCATTTTCCTTTGAGTTGGGGTTGTTGAAAGTTCTTTTGTTTGGGTTTGGCCCCCATATAGGGGCCTTGCTGAAAATTTTGATGTTGCTTAACTGAGTTGCGGCTGTGTTAGCCACTCCGCAACTTTTCACTCCAAGGGGCCTCCCTCAACTCGCCAACATTAGACTCCAGTTATAATGGACTGTGAGTAACGTTATTTTCCATGTTTTCACTAGTGGGGTTCCTTTCAGCAGTGTTGCCCCTACGAATAACAGACCCATTCTGTCCATAGTTAGATGGATTTACTTGGTTAGAGGGAAAAATCCCTTTTCTACAAACTTGTTCTGGTGGAGGGTGAGGGTAGGCTACACCTTGTTTGTACGCTTTACAGTCTCTATCAAGCTTTTTAAGTTTATTAGACTGTAATTTCAGCATATACTCGTCAATGCTGGAGAACACACACCCATACTCAAATTTATACCTACTAAACTCTAAGTCGGACTGGATTGATTTGTCCAGTTCTGTCACATAAGAAGAAAGGTCATCCACCCATAGAGTATAGTGTTTAACAATTGTTTCAATAAGTTCAAGTCCGTGGCAGTCAAACAAGCTAACCAGTTCGATATGGAAAGCCAAACTGGCTTCCAAACCAGTGGGTATGGAGCATGTCTTAAACCTTTTGGTACAATTCTCCAAGAAAGGCATTCTCGGAAGTAAGAAATTTCAAGTTGCAGCTTCTTAAGTTTAACCAAGCATACGTCAAATGTTTTTAACTTGTTGCTAATACCTTCAGTGTTGCTGTTTTGGCTTAAAGCAACACTAGTACCACTTTTACCAATGCCAACTTCATTTGAAAAATGAAAACCATTATTTAGCCATGCAGTTAAAGGAGCATGTTCATTATTACCTTCACTTCCTTCAGGACCATAAAGATCTTGTCGAGGCAGTAGTCGCTGTGTTAAGTTTCCAGGTTTTGGACCGCCGAGTGGTAAATTTGCCAAATTCCCTGTGGTAGAATCACCTATGGTAGAGTCACACAAGCGACTTCTGCTGTCAAAGTTAGTTTCCCCAGGCTGTCCCAAAACATTCACGTTATTATCCACGACTATATGGTCAACCCCACATCGTGTTGGTAAATTAGGAGGGTTGATACAATTTAAATTTCTTCCTGTTGGCGTGAGGTTTACTTCAACACCAGTAGTACACGAGCACTCAGCTGGCAAAGCACCCGGTATAAGGTTAAAACTACCATAGATATATATATATATATACATATATATATATATATAGGTTCATAGGTTGGTACTAGGCTATCGGCCCTAGGGCCTATGCAAGCCTAGCCATAACAATTCCCTGGCTATTTTTCCCACAGTATTTACTTCCCTAGAGCCCTGTCTAGCAGGTAGACTGAAGTGATCGCCGGTGTGAATTTCCTGTCTCCCATCCAATCATCAAGGTTCTTTTGGAAGAGGGCTAAAGAGGCGCTCTGCTTGATATGTATGGGCAGTCTATTCCAGAGTCTGGGGAGTCTCTGGGTCAGGAACCTATCCCTCCAGCATGTTTTGTTCATTGTGATGACAAGGTTTAGCTCCCTGGAGCATGTGTCTCTGCGGGATTGGGATTTCTTTAAGTGTAGCATGTCCAACAGCTCTGAGTTTGACATGGCCTTGTATTTTAAGCAGAGATTGCCTCTGAGTAAAAGATATGCGAAAGAGTATATGTGGAGTTTTTTTAAATGGTCAGCATCGGGCATCTGCTTTAGGTCTGGGATTCTTTTAGTGAGGTATTTCTGCGACCTTTCCAGTTGTTGCAGATGTCTTGAGAGGTACATACCAAAGGGGAGTTGGATTTTATAATGGGTCTAATGAGGGATGAGTACAGTGGGACAATGACCTCCTTTTTCATTGGATGAAAATCCCTTAGTAATGAGGTGTGCCACATAGAAGGACTTCCTAACTGTTGTGGCGATTTGGTTATCGAAGGTGAGACCACTGTCCACCTGTATCCCTAAGTCTTATCACAATTTTGGTGTTTAGTGTACTGCCACCTATGTGGTAATTCATGGGTACATGTTTTTCCCCAAAGGGGATAACTATACATTTCTTGTCATTGAGCTTGAGCCCATGGCTCTGTCACCAAGCATCTGTTTCTGTAAGGTCCTTTTGTAGAATATCCACATAATTTGGGGATTCAATAATGGCTCCCAATTTGCAGTCATCTGCAAAATTTGTTAGCCAGACTCCCTTAGTGTTGGTCTGTACTTCAGAGAAGTAGATGCAAAACAAGAGTGGTCCCAGGACTGAACCCTGAGGTACTCCACTTGTCACTTGTCTGGAGTTGGATTTGGAGTCGGCTACTTTTACAGTTTGTGTTCTGTCAGTAAGCCAGTAGGCAACTCATCAAGTGACATAGGGATTAATGCCCAGCATAGTAAGTTTATTTCTGATTCCAGAGTGGGGGGTGGTGTCAAACGCCTTGCTGAGGTCCAAATAGGCTGTGTGGACCACCTTACCCTTGTCCACAGCTCTGGCAACTGATTGGAAGAAGTCAATTAGGTTCAGGAGACAAGATCAGCCCTTCATGAACCCAAACTGTGTGGGGTCCAGTGTTTGAAGGTTGCCAGTGTCTTTGTTTATAAGTTACATGATAATACATTCCATGGCCTTGTAGATCAGGCTTGTCAGCCATATGGGGTGGTAGTTCTCGAGATCCAAGGTGGATCCCCCTTGTGGAGTGGGATAACTGTAGCTGTGAGCCACTCTGTGGGCATGAAGCCTGAGGTGAGGCTATGAATAAACATGACACTTAGGTGAGGTACCAGTTCATTTTGTTTTTCATGTAGTACACAGCCTGGGATGTTGTGTGGTCCAATGGATGTTGTATTCTTAGCTTTGGAGAGTGTGTTTTTTACCTGCATGGCCATTATTACTGGAATTTGGCAATCTTTCGGTATTGAGATGGGCCCTTTAGGGGGTGAGAGGGGTGTGAAGTTTGCACTGAATCGATCTGCCAGGATATTGGCAATATCCTTGGGATTAATATATTTAATGCCATTCTGTTGTAGCTCAGAGCAGATCTGAGCATTGCCATTTAGATTCTTGACATAGCTATAGAATGCCTTATGGTTGTCTTTGGAATCATTGGCAATTTTATTTTTGTAACGAGATTTGGATGATTTTATGAGGAATCTCAGCTTCTTACTGAGGCTGGTAAGGGAGTATTATGCATCCTGGGATTTTCCTCTTTTCTGCAACAGTTTCTTCCTTTTGTTGTTAAGTTTGTTTATGGCAAGGGACCACAAGATTGGCTTCCTTCTTTTGGAAGAAAGTGTCTTGGTTCTATTGGGGATGGCATGATTGATACACGAGTGGACGTGCTTGTACAGTGCGTTAGTGTAGGACTCAGCAGTCGAAATTTCAGTTATCGCCTGCATGGGTGTCATGAAGTTTGTCACTTCTGACTTGAGTAGCATGAAGTTGGCTTTGGAGAAGTTTTTTATTGAGGTTTCCTTACTGGGGGGTGGGGTGGGATGTGGCTGTCAAGGGTGATTAGCTTATGGTCAGATCTGACCAATGAGAGGGGTGGCCATAGGTGTGGAGCATCGATTTCCATGTTGGTAATGACCAGGTCTAAGATAGTGGAGCCCCTGGTGGAACTAAGCATTAGCTGATCCAGGGCATTGGAATTTATGAATTTCAAGAATCGTTGGGCAAAGGTGTTGGTACATGGGTAGTTTTCCCAGTTAATGGCAGAGTAGTTGAAATCACCCAATAATAGGGTGTTTGGTTGTATCGTAATATTTTCCAGTATGTTTAGAAAGGTGTAGTGAGAATCTTGGGGCATGGTGGGGGATCTGTACAAACTACAATTTGGATTGCAGTCTTACTTACTTGGATTGTGTTGGGCAACTAGCCTGGTGTTGTGAATAACCTTGCTGAATATGGACACTCCTTCACCTTTAGTGTTTCGGTCCTGGTTTGGTGGCCAAAAAGTGTGGTAAGAGTTGTAGCCTGGAATTGCAGGGGTGCTCTCTGGAGCCTTGGACCAGGTCTCAGTTACTGCACAGATATTTTTAGGAGTGCCTCGAGAGTGCATTTTGAGGATTAGACCTTGCATAGACTAGCATTACCTTCAGATTTTGCATGCTTGTACCTGTTATGGTGGTGGTTTTGGCCTTTGAACTTTGCCTAAAAAGGCACTATAGAGGTGGCAAGAGCCTTAGCCAGTAACCTGAATCCCAGGGGCAACAGGTGCAGACCATCTCTGGCAAAGCATCATGGTCTGTCGATCATTTCATCCCAGGCAGACTGATACTGGATGGAATGACACCAGAAGCTTAGCCAATTGTCGAAGTCAATCATTTTGTCCTTATACTGTGGTGTCAGTATAGATATATATATATATATATATATATATATATATATATATATATATATGTGTGTGTGTGTGTGTGTGTGTGTGTGTGTGTGTGTGTGTGTGTGTGTGTGTGTATATATATATATATATATATATATATATATATATATATATGTGTGTGTGTGTGTGTGTGTACATATATATATATATATATATATATATATATATATATATATATATATATATATATATATATATATATATATATATATGTATGTTGATATGTTTTGTGTATATACCATATGTCCAGAACATGGAATGGAGTCCTAGCTCAGCACCAATAGTCCCAACCTCTTATTGCAAGGGGATATCATGTATGTATCGCAGGTGTATATGTAGACTGTTGCTACTGTAACAGGTGTTGTCTTAACAGACATGTTTTGTGTGGGAGGGCACATCTGCTTTTGATATGTATGCCACTGGTTACTGACAGACATCCTAAGGACATCATAGTACAGTACCACTGCTAGCACAGTAATGATCCTGTGGACTACAGCAGAGATATGACCAATATATGTGGGCAGTCTGGCACTCTGTGGTCTGTCCAGAGGTGTACACAGATCCCCTTCGTGCAAGACATGTTGACCATGCCTGACAATGTGGATGTTAACAACCATGTACATGAGTATATCACATAAATACTGGACTATATATGCCCACACAGTTTATGCATTCACACATGCCAGTCTGTCCTGACACATAATACTTGGTGGTGCAGAGGTCACATGGCCACATACTACCCAGTAGTTAGTGACATACATCTGTACAGAATTCTACTACTTTGTCAAAAATACACAACAGTTATGGTGGCTTGGCAGCAGTATGTCTTGAAAATATCTGGACATAACAGCATACTGGGTAATTACACTAAGCTGCTAGGCATGTAACAAAGAACTGTGCACACTGCAGGCAGACTGCCACAACACTGGACTACATTTTATATGGGGAATACACATGTACCTGCAAATATAGCAGGCTCTACACACATATCACAGCACAGAGTAACAGGCACCTGTGAGAAAGTGCATACCCACAACCAATGTGAACACAGCCACAGCCATATATGGTACGCAAGCTTAATATGACACTATATGGACTGTCTGATTAACAACATCCTCATATTTGGCACTCACACAGTAACCCTACATCAACTGGGTCATGACACAGTTTGGTCTGATGCCTGTCTGTGATATAGGACATGTGCGTTTGGCTCTACAGACATGTCAGCCGATAGGGTACCATACACTTTAGCAGCATGTAACATCAGATAGAACAGAACCAAGAACAATGGCCTCTACCACAGTCTGTGCACAGGCCAAGGTACTTATGCGCAATACACATACTGTCGACAGTCACCATAAGTACACAGACCCCAGTACTGTACACATAACCGCAGAATGCCAAGGTTATGTCCTTAGAAATAACCCCTACTATACATAACATGTCTAGCAGTCTGATATCTGACTGGCTTGTTATCAGATATGATGTCAATAAATAATGGTGTACAAAACATATGCACCTGTTACTGCATGACATATGTACAAAGGTTGACAGACCTGTGGCTGAAGCCATAAACACTGGGCCAATATTGGCATGTTGCTGTGATACCCTCATACATTTACTGTCGTACCAGGGTTGTTGTGACATATGTCCTATGAGGGATATAAAGTCAATAACTCTCATGGCTGTCACCATGTACTGACTGCAATCCTCAGACTATGCTTCTGCTGTTCTAAGATAGGTGATCTGTGAGTAACACAAGAAACATAATATTCCACACACTGCCCAGTCTGCAGATAACCCTGCAGGTGGGAGTTTCCTCAAACACATAACACTGTCATGACAGGTATTAAATCATTTAGACCAGCCATATCCACATACACCCTGTTAAATCAATATTACTCCAAATGCAGTAGAGCAACACTTATATTCTGCAGTCATATCTGGCACATCCCTCTCCAGTTTGTTAGCCTAAGTCCACAGTGTATATTGTTAGAGGTAAATCCCAACACCATCTGTGATGCTGTTTGCCAAACACCAAAATGAGGTCCTGCTCACAGTGAATGAAAAGTCCCAACACCCACATGATGTTCCTAGATATTTGGAGTGTGTTTCCATGCAATTGGCTATGGGAATGTTACCACAGCTGTTCCACATGTAGTCAGCTAGAGGGGGAACTGCAATTTGTGCAGAGGCCATCAGCTGATCATGGGCATCACTTACAAAACACAAGCTTCTGCCTAAGCAAAGCAGGTGTACTTCTCCATATCTACCAGAGAGGGAGTGAGAACAACTGACAGAGACAAAGTAAGTCAGGGAGGGGGTGAGAGAGTAAAACCTAAGCACATGTGTGTCACACACTTACCACTACAGGGTTTCAAACCCCTAACTATGTATTGCTGTCACATGTCTCTGCAGTTATTGCATGCGCCACATAGCTTATATGTTGGAGAGCTGTCCAAAGGTATATTTGATGGTGAGTGACATCTGCAACAGTGATATAGGAGCTATAAGGTAGGTGTAATACACGTGACTGTCCACATGAACAGGTGTCAATGTCAACACAGCCACACTCTCTCAGGGACTCACACACATTAACACATTTGACAGGGTCGGGAATAGACTTCCTAACTAGATAGTTTGCCATAATACAATAATACACAGGTATCACATACACCACAGGGGTTATCCGGATGATATATGGACAAAGGGTATGTGAAGGTGTCTGACATCAGATGGCATGCTTCAGTAGGCCAATGGGAGTTGTAGTTAGTGTGAATGGGGTCAAAAGCATTATACTCTACACACACAGACACAGGGTGCCAGTACTGACATGCATAAGTGCATTGCTTCACAGGTGTGTAGTGGTTGACTGTGTCTAAAAGCTGTATAAGGCTAGGCGAAGGGTATACCTTGGCATCAGGCCACATGACAATGGTCTGCAGTGCGGCTCAGGGGTGTGGTGTCTGGATTGGCCCACACAGGTGGGTAATGTATTCACCATCCAGTCATCTGGGTTACAATTGTGTGTGGCCAGTGCTGTGCAATGCTTGCCATGTATATGTTCTATAGTCCATGACATGGATGGTGTTTGGGATGTGCACACATTCCACATGCATGTTCAGTGACATGAGGAACTGTACCTGGGGTGTCTGGCTCATGTTGTGTACACAGATTGTTATCATCTGATGTGCCAGTCCTGGGCTGATGTGGCGGGAACTGGTAATGGACACCAGGTTGACCGTGTACCTACACTGATAGCATGATGCAGGTATTCCCTGGTGCCAGTGGCATCTGTCCATACAGGCCATGTGTTTAAGGCATGGTATGTCCTTTGTGGGTCAAATTTGATGGCACTACAGTTGTTGCAGGTGTCCAGTGGGGAAAATAGTGAAGGCGCACTGTCTGCAATTATGTGCCTATTATAGTGATAGGACAGGGTGCCATGCCCTCTGTAGTCCACTGCAATCACACCATGGTTACTATATGTGGGCAATATGCAAAGTACTACCAACAAAGTGGTTGTTGCCTAGGTGAGTTTGTTTGTGTATGAGACATGGGTTGAGTGTGTTCTCTGGGTAATACAAAGGTTGCCTAATTTGTTCACCAGGCCTTTATGTCACATGTAGGGGTATGGATTGGCAACCCCAGCCTCTCTGCTTTTTGACATCTGTTATCCTTGTAAGGTGGACATTGTGACATATGCCCACTTTATAAGAAATTTGCAAAACCCGCTCCACAACGAGTCCAGTTGTTACACACTCACATCCACTCCCACGCAAGATACAATTGACAAACACAGACACACACTCCAAGTCTCACAGTTGCCATGTCTGGGATTTGAACTCCTACCTAACTAGTTTATCATACTACAGCATTATGCAGTTATAGGCTGTGCCATGGAGATTACTGGACTACTCCATCCCCAAAGTTGTATTTCAAAGGGAATGGCATCAGACAGGCTTGCCAAAGTAGGGCAATGGAGGTTGTATTGAATGTGAATGGCCTCAAAAGCATTGCTGCCTACACAGACAAGCAAACATCCACACTTGCCATGTCTGGGAATAGAATTCCGACCAAACTACTATATCAAACCGTTGTTATAGGATGCACCACAGAGATTACTGGACTACTCCTTCATCAAAAGTGTATTTCAAAATGAATGACAACAGCAGGCTTGCCAAAGAAGGGCGATGGAGGTTGTATTGACTGTGAAAGGCCTCAAAAGCATTGCTCCCTACACAGACAAACAAACACACACACTCTCCATGTCTGGGAATAGAACTGCTACATAACACTACAGCATTATGCTGTTATAGGACATACCACGGAGAGTAATGGACTACTCCTTCCTGAAAAGTATATTTCACAATAAATGACAACAGCAGGCTTGCCAAAGAAGGGCAATGGAGGTTGTATTGACTGTGAATGGCCTCAAAAGCATTGCTCCCTACACAGACAAACATCCACACTTTCCAAGTCTGGGAATAGAACTCCTACCGAACTATTATATGACATTACAGTATTACACTATTATAGAATGCACCACAGAGATTACGTGGTGAGTCTTTCCCAAAAGGTGTATTGCAAGGTGAATGACATCAACGGGCATGCCAAAGTAGGGCATTTGAAATTGCAGAGTGTGACTAGCCTAACAAGTATTGATCCCTACACAGACAAACACACACACAATTGTTACATCTGGGATTAGAACTCCTATCCAACTAGTTCATCACATTACAGCATTACACAGTTATAGGATGCACCACAGAGATTACTGGGTTACTCTTTCCCCAAAGGTGTATTTCAAAGTGAATGACATCAGCAGGCATGCCAATGTAGGGCATTTGAATTGTAGTGAGTGTGACTAGCCTAAAAAGCATTGATTCTTACACAGGCACACACACACACACACACACACACACACACACACACACACACACACACACACACACACACACACACACACACACACACACACACAGTTGCTATATTTGGGATTAGAACTCCAACCTTACTAGTTTACCACAGTACAGCATTACACAGTTATAGGACATGCCACATAGATTACTGGGATACTTTTTCCCCTAAGGTGTATTTCAAAGTGACTGACAGCAGGCTTGTCATAGTAGGGCAATGGGGAGGGCAGTGTGTATGCATGGGCCATAACCCATTCATCTAGAGGCAGAGACACCACACTCAGGCACACACAGGTTTGTATTCCGCAGGTACGTGTAAACAACTGCTAGATGACTACTGCCTTGTACAGTCATGTTGCACAGTTACCACTAGCACCACAGAGTCTATAATGCTGAGGGATTCCAGAGGCAAATGACTATGGTGAGTGACATTTACACACTATGTGGATGCAGTCATTTGGCTGTGTTCTGAGTGGGACAGGCCTCATGATGGAAGGGTCTTTTTCAGTGTCACTCTCTTCCACACATCCATGTATGTGTACTTTTTGCATATTATAATGTGTTGTCCTTGGATATATGTGTGTATTGCTATCCAATGTGTGTGCAAAGCATGAATGGCGCATACTGAGGAGTGTATGCACTAACATCTGCAACTGTCAGATATGTATGGTCCACTGTTGTTGCCAGATATGGGCTTCCTTTCTTTGAGTGTGTGAGCATGCCCAGCGTGACCTTTCAGTATTTTGTTGTCTGACATTGCCTTAATTTCTCTTAGTGTTGGAGCATGCCCAGTAAGACCTCCTGTATTGAATGTGTGAATCCATTCCAGGTAGATTGTACTCCAGTGCAGACTTTTGTGTTCTACACCTACAGCTAGCAAATTGCTTCTGCAGGATATCTGTAGATTAGTTGACAATATGGGTCAAAATGGGCAAGGGATAGTGGATTACTGTAGGTAATTGTGTCTCTGCTGCTTTTGCTACATGATCCTGGTGTTAGCAGAGATATTCAGACATGTGTATTGTTATACACTGTGATGTTTTATGTCATCAAGTACTGTCAGGTAGACATATTTGCTCGCAGTGATGTCCTGGGGAACACAGGGTGAATGCAGTTGTTCTAGTATTGTGGTGAAACACCTACATATTCTTGCAAACTTATGCTATTCTGGAGGGTCAGTTGGAGGCACTTGCTGCTGGGTGTGTGTAACTAGTTCAGCACCTTGGTACAGTGGTGGCAGGGGATCCCATACTTGTACATGTACATCCATCAACGTGACAGTCTGATCTTATCTTGCTGTGGCAATAGCTCACAGCTGTACAGATTCACACAGGTTACACAAAGGCAGGGGTCATAAGTCAGGACATTGCCCCTATTATGGTTTGTAGCCACCCATTCTTGTGTTTGCAGCCAGGGATAGTCTGTGCACATGGCTGTGTTTCAGACTTTGCACACTCCATGCTTCCCATACTCCCACCCCCTATTATTCTATCCTCTTCCATACATTATGAAGACATTCTCTGATACTTTCCTTATAGTTATCACTTCATCACAACAGTATATTGGTGTTGGTCCACAGTTCATGCAGTAGGACATGGTGAACATGTTACCGTGGTTTGTCCACATGGCCTTGCATATGGGTTATTTGGACTGTGTTATGTTATTTGGGAGTTCATGGCATAACATACGTTAGCAGTACAGGTGAGCCACAGGCCTTTAGCAGAGGACTTTAGGCCATTTGGTATTGATGCAGGCCAGCTGTAGCAGGCCGTTGCATTCTGTCAGTCCTACAGTCCCAGACTGCAATACAGTATATTCCCCCTGGGGTGACAGGGTAGGTGTGCTAGGTGTTCATGCCAATACTTTCTGTCAGTATTGACCCAGTGGTGTGGATGCTGGCATGGTGCTGCTTACAGCTAGGGACACAAACTGCATGCTGCATTCTTTCACTATTGCCATACACAGGTGGGGGTCATATTGTACTCATTCCCAACAGCAGGGATAAGACTTGAGAGGTACCTTTGGGTGGTGGTTGGGTGAGCTGGGTACATGTGTGCTATGGACACTACTTGCATCTGACTCACAGATATGCATGGGGCATTCCACTTATGCTGGCTTGTGCAGGGACATCAGCTGTTTCTCAATACATCATTCCTATGACCTTTGTGGTCTGCGAGTGTTTGGCCAGACGACATTGGTATTCCCTACTACAAGTCCAGGTAATGTGCTGTAAACCTGTATGTACAATTCCTAGGGTGTGTCCATTGAACAGTACACATTATACACTGCCTGTCTGGGGTACTTCCCCCTGTGTACTGCTTGTATATCTGGCCTGACAGTCATGCCATGCCCATATTTCAGATGGTGACACATATTACTTCCAAGCATTTACAATGACTTACTGCTAGAATGTGTTACACTGGGAAGCATTGTGTTTGGCACTGCAGTTGTGAGGACTTGGCCCTGTCATCAGCAGTACTGGGCAATGGCCACCAGGACAGACCTCACCATGCATACATACTGACCACTCTCCCACAATATAAAACACACACCAACCTAACACACGCAGACCTGCATATTGTACACATGCTACAATCTATCCTGTTACCTTGGCCAGTTCAGGTAATCTGTGCCCCACTGCTATTATACCTACACATACATATTACTACATTTCTACATAGGTTTTGGGGGGGGGGGCACACCTGTGTGCTACTACACATCTACATAGGAATGGGGGGGCACATCTGACTGTTACTATATTTCTACATAGAATTGGGGGGCACACCTGTGTGTTACTATGTGTCTACATAGGAATGGGAGGGGCACACCTGTCTGTTACTACATTTCTACACAGGATTGCAGGGGGCACACCTGTGTGTCACTACAAGTCTACATAGGAATGGGGGGGCACACCTGACTGTTACTGCATTTCTGCATAGGATTTTGGGGAGGCACATCTTTGTGTTACTACGTGTCTTCATAGGAATGGGGGGCACACCTGATTGTTACTACATTTCTACATAGGACTGGGGGGGGCACACCTGACTGTTACTATGTTTCTAAATAGGATTGGAGGACACATATGTGTGTTACTACTTGTCTAAATAGGAATGAGGGGTACACCAGACTGTTACTACATTTCTACAGAGGATGGGAGGGTGCACACCTGACACTTGTACACATTTGCTATGACTGTGCTGGTATGTCAGGTACTCCATTTCATTCTGTATTCTAACCTATCATGCTGACTAAAGGCATATCAGTGTACTACAGGTCTTAGGTTTGATTGACCTACATTTCAGTTTCTGACTTCTTACCCTTTAGAACTAACATCCCACTGCCTGGCCTGTTGTAGTCTGTCTGTGTAGGTCTGGGAGGAGATTACCCATAGCCATCATTCAGAGGCCTGAGCACAGCCTTTGTTTGTGTTTGTCTACACCTGTCCTGCTGGCTGAGACTGTTGTTGGGTATGTGAGCTTCCCTGACTGGCATGTGTGCATGTCATATGGACACACATGGCCCAGCACATTTCCTTCAGTGGGTTTACCACTATTTGTTACAGATCTCATGCTGCCACTATAGGTGTCTACTATCTGCTGGCCCATTCAGCCACGCAATTCCCTTGCATGCTCACATCCATACCATAGATACAAGTAACAATGCATACTACTCCATTCAGCAATTGTTTGGAAGAGTGACTTACCTTATGGCTGTGCCAGTATTGAGGATGGTGCTGGAGGGCTGCCTATGTCTGATGCACATAGTGCACTCCCTATACATGGTTGAGCACAGGTAGTGTTATGTTTGGCATCCCTTTTACTCTATGTGCGAGTCAGAGAGAGGTGTCATTCCCTGGGTCCCTACTGCGTCAGTATATGTGCTATGCATTACCTCTTTGCCAAGGCCAGGGCATACTGGGCATGGCTCCTTCTGCCTATTGGGGCAGGCTCAGGTTGTTCCTCCTCTGAGTCACTCTGTGCCTGTGCAGGTCTTGGCAATGGTGGGGGTCTGTGTGGCCTTTCCCCATGCTGTTCCTGCTGCAGCTGTTTCCACAGGATCATTTGTTTTGCATGGCACATACAATAACAATTTAAGTACATGCAGCTGGTAAGTACTGCAAGGCTCCACCGGATGTGTGTACCTTGACTTGAGCATCCCAAATACACTCTCTATTAAAATTCTGGTCTGTGTGTGTGCCTCATTATGGAGTTCTTGTTCAGGTGTGTGTGCATTTCTGATGGGTGTCATTAGCCATGGGTCCAGTGTGTAACCAGCATCCCTCACTAGGTGACCGTAAGAGATGTCTCCATTGGCAAACCTCTGGTATAGCTGTGTCCAATGCCAGATGTGGAAGTCATGATAGCTTCCAGGGCAGCCAGCACATACATTCATTATAATGCCCTGGGCATTGCACACCACCTGGCAGTTGATGGAGGGGAAGCATTTGCGGTTGATGTAGACCTTACCCTGCTCACCGGGTGGTGCTTTGATGCATATGTGCGTGCAGTCTATAGCACCCACTACCTCAGGATATTCTGCTATTTGGTGGAAGAGACACATACTTCTGGCCAACGCCTCATGGGTATTGAGGAAATATACATGCTCACCAGCATGTGCTGACATGGCATCCAGGAACGGGTGGATTACCCTGGATGCTGATGCCTGTGAGATCCCCATGATATCCCCAGTTGATCTTTAGAATGTACCTATGACTAGTATTCTTAGGCCTTCACATACATCGGTATCCACTGGGATGGGTTCCCCTCTGTTAGTTCTGTGTGTCAGGTGTGACCGGCACAGCTCAACAATTTGCTGTAGGAGGTCCCTGTTGGCTCTATAGTGCTCCACTCTCTCCAGCTCATGTAGCCCATGCCAGGCTATCCTGGGTCTGTACACTCTTCTCTGTCTCCTCACTGTGGGTTGGTCGACAGCATTCTCATCCTCACCACCCTCAGCCTCTTCCAAATGTTGATGTATGATAGCTGCTGCAACCCCTATCATGTTTACGTTTGTTAAAATTTCCCCACTTGTATACACCGGTGGTGTAGAGTATGTGGAAAAAAACAGAGGGAAAGGTGTTTGCATGGTTTATAGTAGTATTCTGGGCTGGGCTGGGCTACTGCCTGTGTAATTGGCTGATTCTGATACATTTCACCTGCCAGCTATGCTGGTTCTCCTAGATTACCTTCCTACTGCTGATTTCCCTTCCAGTTGTCTTCCTGTTTAAGCCCAAGGGGGCGCCGTGCAAACACAGTGCTCAGATCTGCACAGAACTTCTATTTCCTGGTTTACTTGTTTTTTTTTTTCCTTTAAAACCCAGTGCGCAGTGCGCACTCCCGCTTAGGCAATGTAAAGAGAGCTAGGCAGTCTCAGACACATCCCCTTGCTTAGCTCTGCTAAGCTAATGGCAAACCTAAGCCACAGGGCTTCAATCCGCTTACAATATGCCTGACACCCCCCCATGATGTCAGCTAACAATTAGGGTTGAACAATACTTTCCTGCACTTACACTGTTGGGTGCTGACTAGCATTGAGGGGAAATCTGGGATTCAGTATCATTCCCCTCATTTGCATAGGATTGCCTGCTAATGCATAGTTACAGGTCCAACACTGAGTCTCCCCCCTTAGCAATCACTATTCACTGGCCATATTGTGTTATGCCTGCCATTGAGTATAATGGCAAAATAGTGATTTTGGTTAGAATGCTTATTTCAGGTTACTTTTTATATTTTCGGCCTGATCCTATTTGCTCGCCACTACCCTTCACTTAAGCTGCAGAAATCGGCTAAAAATAAATCATTTTTTTCAACTGTTTTCCATGCCAATGGCCATATATTTGGCCATTGGCGTGGTTTCCACATAATATACACACTTTATTTGGACCTGACATGCCTCCATTTTGTAGTTTGCAGAAATGTACTCGGTTACTAACCGAGTACATTTCTGCACACTACACTAGTCCTGCACAGCTGGCCTGACAGCTTTCTGGATCGCAAATTCACCTCATTTGCATGCTTTTCACCTGCAAATGGGATAATTTGCATACAGGAGTTGTGTCCATGTAGGAATAGTGCAGAAGTGCTCGTGCACATCCCTGCAGCTTATTCCTGGATCGCACAGTGGTCATATTGCCTCCAGGAGCACCTTCACTGTTCCTGCACACTGTGCAGGGCTTGCTGAATCCAGGAGGATGTGTAATAACAATACTAACTAATTATGCAATAATATTTTTGTAGATAGTTTTTTAGGGTTCTTGTACACAAACCTGAAGAAGTCTAGAAGGACGAAAAAAATAGGTTATGAAAATCGAATATGATTTTTACAATTGATTTTATACATGCAAAGTGTATAAGTATATATTTATATATATATATTTCTGATTGCCAAATGGACTAAGGTTTATATTTTTCCAGACATGTAGTATATTGTCTTGGATAAAATCGCAGACTTAATAATCTGGTTAATTATAAATTTTATTTAGAGTACGTAAGAGTTATATTATTATGACAGCTACTAAGTCAGGCGGGACCAGCTCGAAAGTCACACCGATGGGGGAAGGGATGTGAATTTAACATGTGTACCAATAACACTTTGTTTTATAGCACAATAAACCACTACCTTGCCTATAAAAATTATGTATATTTAGAAAGCTTGTGAGGAAACTATTACTCTTATTTTTGTTTTACTTGGATCGCTTGTCTGTGTACTTAATAAAATATTTTCGACTGGAAACAGACTGCCTGCCCTGCTTGGATTACTTTTAAATACTTAGTAATGCTGTACAATATTTCAAATTATATATTTTTTAGGCATAAAACTAGTTTATGTTTTCTACTTCTACTACTATTGTTTGATATGATTAATATACACTGATTAACTAGAGATGTATGAATTGAAAATCTTCCACACAGAGAAGTTTCTTACACTGTTTTGTTTTTTGACCAACTATACTTGTTTAGTGGGCTGTTTGAGACTTTGAGGATACCACAGAGATTACTTGTTTTTACAAAGAGAAAATAGAACACATTTAGGAAAGGATATGTCTATTGTCTATAAAGATCACTAAACCCGTATGAAACAAGATGACGCCCCAGACAACTATAGAATTCTGGATACAAGTATTGAGCAGTCTGAGGGTTCAGAGTATTTAGAAGGAAAGAAAAAAGAAGTAAGTTCACAACAAATAAGGAAGAAAAAAAGAAAAATTTCTGTAATGCAAATACATACTAAAAAGGACAATGCTTTGTTATTTAATGCACATAATACAGGGAATGATAGAATTTTTCTGTCAGAAAACCTTCAGTCTACAGGAAAAGGTAGCATGTTTCCAAAAGAAAAGGTAGAAAAAATATGCAAGGAGCAGATTAAAAGGAAAATCAAAACTGAATGTGGAAAGATTGAAGAACATTACTATAAGAAAAAGGAGGAGAAAGAAATTGACAAAATGGTTCATGGCTCAGGATGTGGATGTACAAAGACAACTGGATGAGTATTGTATGGTTGCAAATGTAATATGCAGTCAAAATAATGGGATCAATAAGACTAATGTTGTTGAAGATAATTTTTAGTAACAGTTGATAGAACCAATATTACTGAATTAGAAATTGTAGATTCGTCAGAGCTAGTCAGAAAAGATATTATTGCAATTGGAGACTCAGTTATTAGAGACTAATCCTTGCATTTCCAGAAAAGATAATGGACATCGAATTGTGTTATGCTTGCCAGGAGCAAAAATAGAGGATGTTAGACAACTTTAAAACTCCTTAATATAAGGAAGAATGGATCTGGCTTTATTTATCTCAGTACAATGATCTGGTCCACAAGGACTCTCGGACTGTTTGTAGGGAACATACAGCCCCCTTAGACAGTATAGCTTGTATTGGTGTTAGGATGTATTTTTCACAAATCACATACAGAAAGAAGATCCAGGTCACTGTGAATGAAAAGATTTTAGGGCTTACATGAAAAAAAATGACCAGTTTTTAAAAATGGAAATGTGTAGAGCATCCAAGTCTAATTTTGGGCACATGTGTTCAGAAAGGATGGTATGCATTTGTTAAGTTCAGGGAAGAGAAATTTTGCAGCAGATATTTTAAAGTATTTGACAAATATAAGGCAGGATCTTTGCCAGGATGAAAATCTATCATTTCACAGATAGCAATATTTTATTTATCTCTGATGATTATTAATGCCAGGAGCATTAATAATAAAGTTTTAATACTGGAATATTTGCTACATTCACACAAGACTGATGCTGTTATTGCTTGTGAAACATGTTTAAAGAACAATGAATGGAAACCAGTATTGTCAGGGTATGAAATGTTTTTACTGCAACAGACATTTTAACAATAAATCATGGTGGAGGTGCTATGATTGGTATTAAAGATAGTTATGAGACCTGTGATTATTACATGTTTAGTGATAACACCGATACTATATACTGTGTAACTGTGACAATAAAGACAGCACTGGAACATATAACAATTGTTGGGGTGTCAACCAACTAAAACCAACAACCACTCCACCAATTAGGTACAGTACCGGAAAATATGCAAATACACAGGACTGTTATTTTTCATTTTATTAAAAGACAACAGAAACAAGGTTAAGAATGGTCATTCTTTACAATGCAGGACTTCATCAGAACCTATTATCTTATGCAAAAAACACCATAGAGAGTATTTTAAAGAAGCAGGTGGGGGTAACTATGGGTTCTGCAAGTGCCCCCCTTTATGCTGATGCTGTTATGAGGTACTGGGACCAAAAGTTAATTTTTAAGTCATTGCATTATGATTATATTGTTATTTTTTATGTTTTTTTAGATGACATATATTTGGAGGGGTGATTTAAAACAATTGGCTGATTTCATAGTATACATTAATTCTACTATTTTGTAATTCACTCACAATGTTTCTGTATTTAGTATAAATTATCTGGATCTTTAGTCACTAAAGATGCTGTGTTGTGTGGCTTTAACTCAAACATCTACAGGAAATCTACCATTTCTAATTGTTCCCTCCATTTTCACAGTTGTTACCCATTTAAATAAGAAAAATTAGTTAAAGGCCAAATGGTTCATTTGGCCAGAATTATTTTAATGATGGGGATTTAATTTATGAACTAGAGGTTCTTTGTAATATACTTTTTAGAAAAACACTATTCTAGCGATATGCTTATTAATATTAAAAATGAAATGTTGACAGGTAGTCAACATAGGTTTAAACCCATTTTAGGTAGAGGATTAAATTATAATTATGCTAAAACAGATAAAACAAGAGATTCCACAAGCTAAGAAAACCGTATGTGTATAAAGCAAAGAGAATGTCATGTGATGTTACATTTAATACAGACATTGGAATATTATAACTCACAACTAATACCTATATAAGAAATTGAGGACTCAGTCTTGTTTTGCTTTTACAAGATATGCTAATATTAAAGAAATACTTCAGAAAGATGGACATCCTAATGTGTAAAAACAAACCCATCTAGAACAGTACTAACAAATGTGAAGCCTGCAAACAATTTAAAATATATATTTGAAGGAAGTGAATACTCTTTGAGCACTATTAATTATAAGTTCAGGTTTATGGTGCATTATGATTATAACATTAAGGGTGTATTTTATCTGACCTTTTGTATATCATGTTTTGCCTTCTACCTTGAAAAAACAGAATGTCACTTGAGAAGGAGAATTCAAGAACACTATTATGATATTAAGGCAAAGAATGACCAATACTCTTTATCAACGCAAATCAGTATGCAGTACTAACAAAAAAAAAAATATATGGTATTTGAGCAAGTGACTCAAAACCCCAGAGCAACCCTTTGGAATATACACTAGAATATCATGATCTACTTTAGCATGCAAGATTAAATGTAAGTGAACACCCTGGCTTAAATGAAGCTATCTCTTTAAACAGTGTATTCCAAAAATTGTGCTGTTACATTTTAACTTACGTTTTGCACTATGAACAGTTTTTATTATGTTATTATTTTTTCATGGTTTAAATATATAATATAATTTTTACCTCTGGATTTATTCATTTTTGGAAAATCAGTTTATTCAGTTGGTTGTATTAAATGTTGAAAAATTTCTTTTAATATTGTTATTCTGATTGGTTGTATTGGGTTTTTTTATGTTTACTGTATCCCCCAAGCACTTAACTGGGATAATAAACTTTTTTCTCTCGGTCCACTCTTGTGGTCTGGTCTCCCAGTTGTGGTTCTTTGGTTTCAGAATTTAACAACAAATGGAGTCTTTATGTTAATTTCCTGGATGATATGTATATATTCTGGTTGTATTTTATTGATTTGGCCCATAGGTTTATGGAATACATTAATAATATCACATGGTTTCTAAAATTAAGTAATACTTTCTCTGAAGACATATGTTTGGATGTCAGGAATAGTATAGATCATGAAAGTAGAAAATTTAAATCCAACATTTATACTAAACCCATGTATTCTAACTCTCTCTGTGTTACATTTAAATAGTTGCCATTTCTCCTCCTGAAAAAAAGGTTTAGTAAAAGGCCAGATAGTGAGAGTGGCTTGGATGGCATCTAAGGAGGATGAATTTATTAATGAAATGGATGCCTTGAAAGACATGTTAAGCAGGCGAGAATATTCTATCAATTTCATTATGAACTCTTATTATAAAGTCACTGTAAAGAGAAGACATGGGATATTTAGTCCTTTAATGGGAACAAACCCACTACCCAGAAAGGATGTTTAGAATGATTTAAAAGCCAAAGGTATGGTTAATTACATATAATACTAAAGTCTGTAGAACTAAAGACATCATTGTGAGGAATTATGATATCATATTGTGTGATGGACTTGACAAAAAATTAGGATCTTATCCCCGATTGTCTAAAGAAGAGGAATGAATATTAAGAATTTAACAATTAAGTTGAGAGAAATGACCCAAGTGTTGAATTTCCTATACAAAATAGGATAGGAGCACAGAAATACTATATGTGCAAACAATGTCATATGATTAAAGAAGGGAACTCTATAATTTTAAAAAGACACAATGTTTTTAAAAATTATAGCCATTAAAGACATTACAAAAAAGTGGTGTTTTTTTGTGGAACAATGTGGTAGATGTGACTGATTTTCATTGGTAACCTCAGAATATGCGCACATTTACCAACATGTATATGACATGAATATTAATAATAGTAATAAAAATGCATTATACAGGCATATATCAGATTTCCCTGTTCATGGTTTTCTTTTTAGTGTTATAGAAAAGGTAAATAGCAGACACAGGGCTGGTCCTTAGAATGACAAACTTGAACTATGCAAGTTAAAATGACAGGTTATATTGGAGACAGACTCCTTTCCAGGTCTGAATGATGTTATTTCTATGAAATTTTATTTAAAAATCGGGATCCGCAATATTTGATTTGTTAATATGGTAATACAGTGAGACAGGTTGTTGTTAGATATTTAAAATTAAATTTTAATTTCAATTTTTAAATTCATGAGTGGAAATATTTATACTTCTATATTTAACATAAATACAAGTTTAATTTTAAGCATTTTTAATTAATTATTTAAATATGGATTACCATTTTAAATATACAAACAGTTATGTATGAAATTACACCCTTTACAATTTAAGAAAGAACTCAAACTACAATTTATGAGAACCAAAATTTGTACTTGTCATGACATTAACTAGCTCCAATTCTACTCTGTAGTACATATTTCATTACAACGTCACAACATACTTTTTTATCACTCCAATACTGTTACTGTTGTACCACAATATCATACAATCCTCTCAGTATATTATCTGCCACATTTATTTCACTGACATCTCATTACACCTCTAGATATCCTTTCCACCCCTTTCATGAATCCTGCCTTACCACACCAGTTATACAACAGATACACACACCACAAAAAAAATTAATACAGAATGTATGTGTACTTGTGGTATTTGCCAATTAATGATTGTTTTTAATTGTACACTAAATTGTTATGTATACTTAATCTTCCTGTGATTGGAGCTTTTCTCCTTGAGTCTCCACTGAAAATGGGCTCCTGGCCCAGCTGGACTAACCCAGTTAACAAATGTCAATAAATAAATAAATACATAAATAAATAAATCTTTTGTTTTAAGTGTGGATGTGCTGTAATGGGACTGGTTGTCTGGTTGTCGTGTGAATGAATATGAATATTTATTTTAGCTGGAAGAATATTATTTGAATTTGTTCTGAAGAATTCTTGGAAAATAAATATGAAAGCATTAAACAACATATTGTCATATTGGTGGTTCGTGGAGCATTTTGTTTGGATTTTCTACAAGAGCAATAATATTAACAAAATATCTACATTGATATTGTGGTTTGAGTTTTAGATGTACTAACAAATAAATCTCAAATAATAAACAACTGGAGTAGTAATTAAGAAGTCCAGAAGAAAGTTTAGCTAGAATTTTAAAGAAAAATCTGTTTGTTTTTTCTTTTCTTTAATACATGTAGAGTAACTTGCAATGACTCTCTGTTTTCTATAGGAACCTTCAGCAAGCTGGTTTCTCAGAGGACTGTTTTAATGAGGTAGGAGACTAATCTATATCTTCAGTTAAAGAAATGAGGCAGTTGTTCTTTGAGAAGGCTAGAGCTTCCTGTAAAGAATTAAAGATTAATGGATCAGAATGTACATATAATTTATGTCTTGTTGGCTATAATATGTGTACTTTTATGTCACTTTATTTTATAATCTTGAGCAGTTGACCAACATTTCTTCTTCTTTCCAGGAGTTTTTCTGACATAATTGCTATCAAGTCAGATAATATTTTGAACAATTTTCATGATATCTTTGGACTGGGCTCTTCCTAGTACTATTTTTTATGCAAATAAGATATACATTTTATCTCAACAGAACTTGCTGGTGTTAAGAAGTATGTTGAAGTAGTTTTACCTAAGGTATGATGAGGTCTCTCTCTTTCTCACCATGCCATGAGAGATACCCACTGCAAGATTTAACATTGTGGTATCAGTGTTCTCAGGAAAGAAATTATGTCTTCAGCTTCATATTTTTTTCAGGAAGATCAACCTTTCTTCAATATTTCCTGTTATTCTGTCTTGTTTAATAACCACAAAAAGCGAAGAACTACTTGGAACTACAAACAACTGACTAGGAAGACAAAGACCACAGAAAATGAATCCAACAATGGAACAAACCACTCCAGTTCACAGTTGTTGTAGAAACAAACAAATCTGTATTGATAAAACCACTAACCACTGCAATTCACAGTTAAGCACTATTGTCTAAACATAGACTTCTTCAGAACCATGAAAATCCTCTAAACACTGAATTTAAGAGGCAAGAGAAGTAAAACCACACCCCCAGGAACTGTAAATACTTCCTGAGCAAACCATAACTATGATGCATTATTTAGAATTGTAGGTATGGTAATATTTTAGTTTGGGACTCACTGGGAAGTACAGTATCAAGACCCTCCATATGTGACATCTGCAGACATTTTAAGTACAGCATCATACCTCTTATTTATAAATAAGTAAATGCCTATTTTAAATAATTTGTTTAAAAAAATAAGATTTTAAAAAGGCAGACAGTGTAACATCCAATAGGGACCTTCTGTTCTACTACTACAGGCCTATAAAGACATTAAAATTGTGTACTGCAGGGGATTCAGTGGGTGGCCGTTCCCTAGCTGGATATGTTTAGCCATCATTCACTGACATTAAATCCAGTGATGCCTGACATTTAAGTTTGAGATTTTTGTCTGCTTTGATCAGTTTGAATCTTGTACTGTTCATAAGATAAAATGTTGAGTAAAAATTTAAAAAAAGTCTCAACCACCATTCTTACCTGACAGCTCAAATGGGATTCCAATTAAGTGGGCACTGTCCACTCCTGTACAAACTAGGATCATTAGTCCTAAAGTAAAATATTGCTGTATGTACTCAGCACTTTTATTCTGCAATAGTCCCATTGTGAAGCATAACGTATACATTTAATGTCACTGCAAAGTGACAAATCTCATTGCATCCTTATGCAAGAGTGCCTCATCCCCAGATCATAACTTCTTTATTATTTTAATTCTGGAGTCACATAAACTCAGAGAAAATGTTTTCATCTCATCTCTTAGTTGTGGTGACCTTGGTACCAACCATTAATTGGTTCACTACCCAAATAAAAATATTTATCACATTTTTTCCATAAATAACTTTATTTTCTTTATTTATCTGTGCATTTATTTATCTATCTGTTTATACATTTTTTTCTGATTATCTTAATCTTGTGATATATTTGCTGAACTGCATTTTTAGTGAGGCAATACTTGTTCTGCTTATGTTGCCAAATAATGGTCTAGCAAACAGTAATTTGGGGCATTTAATATTGGACGAAGCAAGGAAGCATTTGTTTATTGGAGTGTAGAACATTCAGCAATTTAGCATATGAAGACCCGGAATGTTGCTGTAGGCGAGAATTAATAGATTGGTCCATGCATATTATGGGAATTATGTACAGTGTTCTGGTATCCTACATAAGTATAAACTTTATTTTTCAAAAAACTCACCTCCAGATCTTACATATTGTATCATAGATTCATGGATTCATAGATTATTACTAGGCTAATTGTCCTTGCAAGCCATTTTAAGCCTAGCCAATTATCCCTTGTGAGACTCAAACCCAGCATCTTGTGTTTGTAAGATAAACACCTTGACCACTAGGCCATCCTCCCACCCCTAAAAGCAATTCACCCTCCCACTACTCATAGGTTCATAGATTAGTACTAGGCTAACTGCCCTTGTGAGCCATTTTTTTAAGCCTAGTCAATTATCCCCCTGTGAGATTCAAACCCTGTACCTTGTGTTTGTAAGGCAAACACCTTAACCATTAGGACACCCTCTCGATGTCCTATAAGACTTCCCTGTTTTTCCAAGAAAATGTTAGTCTATAATTCACTTAGCTATTATAGAAGCTCAAAGATGTAAGTTATTTGCTTACTGGAGGCAAAATAATATACCAACTGTTCCAAAGGCTGTTTTTTTTATCATAATATCTGAGGTAACGCTGCCACAATAACAACATACAGCAATCAGCTTTAGACTATGTAGCCAAATCTGTCTTTGAAATCATTAATTAAGCATTAAGCATCATGAGAAGCAACATTCAATTCCACATTTGTCAGAGTGATATATTTATTGTTTATTTCTCTATTTTTTTTTTTAATCAGGGATGTGAGTTGATCTCCAGAGGATAAATTTTATGTGTGGCCAGAAAAGATGGAATACATACAGTAGTATTGAAATAACACTGGAGAAGCTTATGGTTAGAAATGCATTTACAGTGTTCTGATTACAATAAATGTACATAAATATACATAAAGATCATAGTAACAAAATTACTTGTAAGTTGTAAAGAGAGAGTTACTACTAGTATAAGTGTCCTTTCACAAAAAGATGAACACTTAATGGAGGAGAGAAGACGGTTTGTAAGCTTTAATTTGCAAAGGACCTAGGAGGAGCTTCAAAAAGAGTAGGAAAGAGCAAGTAGAACACCACATGGATATTTTGTTTTGTAGAGTACCTGACAAAGTAATGAAGGTACTCGGCCCTGTGTGACATGCTTCAAATGACAGCAGACATTTTGAAACAGTTGCAAGATGAACGTTTTTTGAGATATTTACTATAGGAGAGAAACTTAAGAATATTAACAGGAAGTGAGTCTTGAAGTCTAGGTGCCAAAATAGAGAAGGTATGGCCAGTAATAGTTAGTTTGCGACATATCTATATAAAAGAGGCACATTGCTAGCCGAAGTTCATATGCTATCTTCAATAAAGCTACTCTTTGGCTTAGTGGGTGGATGTAGTATCTTTTGAATTAGGCTGTGGAGTAGGAGATCTGCATGCTCTTTTCTAGGCAGCCAGTTGGTGTACTGGAGAATAACACAGCAGTGTTCATTTTTGAGTGAGAGTAGGATAAGGTGACTCATTCCTGTACTGACAATTTGCATGTCATTAAGGCCCTTCTTAAAGGTCTATATGTGTAGTTGAAATTTTCCTCATTGTTGAGGAGAATTACTCCTGTTCCAACTCTTTTGCCAACAATTTCTAGAATTCATTAATTCCAATGCACTGGACCGACTCATTTTTACCCCTACCAGAGGTAGGAATATTCTCGACCTGGTCATTACAGACATGGGGGAATCGCTGCTTGACACCAGTAATCAACTACTCCCTGGTGAGATCTGACCACAGGTTAATCACAGTCGCTGTCCAAATCCCACCCTCACCCCCCCCATGAAGGAAACCACAGTGAAGAACTTCTCCAAAGCCAATTTTGAGCTTCTAAAGGCAGAAGTGTCAAACTTGACATCATCCATGCAAATGGGGAATGGATGTATGGCTTCTGAATCATACACCAAGGCACTGTATGAGCATTTACATAAGTGCATGGATCAGGCCATACCAGACAGAACCAAGATCCTATCCTCCAAAAAAAAGAAGCCAATCTGGTGGCCCCCTGCCATTAACAAACTCTACAACAGAAGGAAAAAACTGTTGCAGAAAAAGGTAAAGTCCTAAGACTGGAAAAATTCCCTTGCGAGTCTTAGCAAAATACTGTGATCCCTCATCAAATCTTTCAAAACTAGTTACAAAAACAAAATTGTTACAGATGCTAAAGACAACCACAAGGCAAGCTATGTCAAGAATTTGCATAAGAATACATAGAGGTGCTCTGAGCTATTGCACAATGGCACCACTTATACTGAACCAACATATATGGCCAATATTTTGGCCGACAGGTTCGGTGCAAACTTCATCCCCCCTTCACCTCCGGATACCTGAGGAATGCCAAATCCCTAATACCATGGCTGCACAGGTAGAAGCTGCACTATCCAAAGTCAAAAATACAGCTTCCATGGGACCTGATAATATACCTGGCTGTGTTCTACACAAATTACAAGGAGAACTGGCACCACACCTGAGTGCCTTATTCAATCCCAGCCTGACTTCAGGCTTTGTTCCCACTGAATGGTGCACCACCACAGTCATTCCACTCCAAAATGAAGGAGCAACTACTGACCCTGGAAACTACTGCCCCATCAGCCTAACAAGCCTGGTTTGTAAGGCCATGGAATGCATCATTATGGATCTCATTAACAGGGATATAGGGAACCTTCAAACCCTGAACCCCTCACAGTTTGAATTTGTGAAGGGTAGATCATGTCTGCTCAACCTGATACTTCTTCAAATCTATCACCAGAGCAGTCGGTGAAGGCAAGGCAGTCCATGCAGCCTACCTCAATCTAGCCAATGCCTTTGACACCATCCCCCACTCAGGGATCATTGACAGGCTCACTAACCTAGGCATTAACCCCTATGTCATAAGATGAGTTGCCAACTGGCTCATGGACAGAACCCATAGGGTGAAAGTAGCAGACTCCAAGTCTGACTTCTGGGCAGTTACAAGCAGAGTCCCACAGTAATCTGTCCTGGGTCCTCTCCTGTTTGGTATCTACTTCTCTGAAGTTCAGGCCAACACCAAGGGATTCTGGTTAACCAAATTTGTAGATGACTGCAAACTGGGAGCTATTATTGATTCTTAAGCTGATGTAGGCTTCCTACAAAAAGGCCTGACAGACACCAATGACTGGTGACAGAACCATGGACTTAAGCTCAATGCTAAAAAGTGCATTGTCACCCCTTTGGGAAAAACATGGTGCCTATGAACTACCACATCGATGGTAGCCCTCTCAACTCCCAAAGTGTGGTAAGAGATCTGGGAACACAGATAGATAGCAACTTCTCCTTCGACAACCATGTTGCCACAGTAGTTAGGAAGTCATTCTATGTGGCACACCTCATTACAAAAGGCTTCTCATCCAGGAAGAAAGAAGTCATAATCCCCCTCTACTCATCCCTCATTAGAATCATTATAGAGTACAATGCCCCATTTGGCATATACCTCACTAGACATCTACAACAACTGGAGAGACCACAAAAATTCCTCTCAAAGAGAACTCTAGGACTCAAACACATGCCCCATACAGACAGACTTAAAAAACTCCAGCTATACTCTGTCTCATATCGCCTACTTAGAGGCGATCTCTGCTTGACCAATCCATGTCTGACCCAGTGTTACTAGACATGCTTCATCTGAAGAAGTCTCAATCCCTCCACACCACATGCTCCAAAGACCTCAACCTCATTACCACAATAAACAGAACCTGCTGGAGGGACAGGTTCCTAGCCCAGAGACTTCCCGTACTCTGGCATAAACTCCTCTTTCATGTCAAGTAGAGCACTTCACTAGCCCTCTTCAAGAAAAATCTTGATGAGTGGATGGGTAACAAGAAATTCACCCGAGGGATAACTTCAGCATCCTTGCGCAATAGGGGCAAAAGGAACTAATGTATGGCAACAGGATGACTGGGAATATTCTTGGGCTAGGCTTATGTTGGCTCCAGGGCCATTAGCCTAGTACTCACCTATGAACCTATGGTAAAGTTCTTCTCTGTTGTATAGTTGTGAGTATCCCTACCTCTCATGTAGAAGTCCAGGTAGTATTCTTTTTTTTAGTGCAGTTGGTTAATTGAGTTTCTTCCAGTCTAGAAAGGGGTTTATGGCTTAAAGTATTTAAGGAGGTATTTCCTGTGGTACACAGTCTGATTTTCTCAGCATTCATTTGCCTACAGTGTGATGATGAACAAATCATTTAACCAGACAATGTTTTAGGGTGAATGGAAATTGAGTTAGGCTTCTAAATGCCATCCTAGACTTTATGCCTAGTAAATATAGCAGTTCATCCTTCAGGAGTGAAAAAGTTGTAGATTTTGTGACAGTCACAAAGGGCAGTGTTGATTTGTATGCTACCGAATGCTGTTTTATTCACATTATTGTCAATAATTATTTCAACTTGTGCTTTTTTGACACCTGTTAGGCATTTAACAGTTTTGTTGTAGGAATTAGCTGTTTGCCAGGAACTGTGTAATATCTCAATGTGCTTTCAATTACATAGCATATGCCAGCTGTAGATATGACTCTAATGAATTCTGTTGGAAAGTCCACATGGTATTTGCTGATGCTGTAATGCTTTATGCATTATTGTATCACTGTTTTATGAACCTCTTAAAAGGGTAATCCATTGTTTAGCGTATAGAGAGATTATATGGCAAATTTGTTTAATGCTTTTTCACCACAGGTTTAAATAATGCTATTCATTTATAACCAGAATTATTATTAAGAGCAATAAAAGGTTAAAACATGACACCCCTTTGTTTAATGATTAGTAGTTTTAATTTGTATTAATTACTTTAATTATTTTAGTTTACATCTTAATGGTTGGCGTTTATGTGTTTTAAATGATGAATATAGGTTAAATGAATTTTGATTTATTTATTTTTTAATATTTTTTAATGTGTTTACATACATATATTTATTTCTTAGATACATCTCTTACAATTTTAGCAATCATCATTCACTCCTTTCTTGGTTCTTTGTATTAGTGTTTTAAATTGTCACATACTGGCTGTGGCTATTGTTTTGTAAGATACATAGCCCATTTTCTAAGCTCATTAGATGTGTTACCATGCCATAAATAGCTCTGTGTCACATTTTTGTGCCATCACACATATGACATATCTGCTGCCTGAAGTTATGTCTAAGATGGTCATTATAGAACATTCCTTAAAGTAATTAAATTGTATATGATTCTATATGTACCACTACGTTTTGTGTTACTGCTTTCATTAATGTCAAGAAAACATCACCAACGCCAGAAGTTGTTCTAATGTAATCTACTGAGCATCCACTGTGTTTCATTATATTAGGATACAGTATTACTTTCTACTACATAAATGTTCCTGTGCCATTCATATTTCCTTTGTACAGTGAATGTCGCTGTAGTACTGTAGCAGTGTACAAATGTGCTTCATAGTGTAGATGCTTTGGACACTGCTGCGTTTATGTGCATTGTGCAGAAGATGATTGTGACTGCTTTGATTACTTTTTTTTTTTTTATAGAATAGCCTCTACTGTTGACTGTTAAATGTATTTCTGCTAATCTGCAGTGTTACAGTATTGAATAAGCATCATGATCTGATCATGACATGACTGGTAGATGGCCCTTTAAATATCTCTCTATGGAAGTGATATCATACTCCCCCGGATTCTGCATGCCTTGCATGGCATGCAGGATTAGTGCAGGTGCTCTAGCAGGCAATATGTTTGCCGTGTGATACTGGAACAGCCTGTAGGGGCATGCACGAGCACGTCTGCACTAGTCCTGCATGGACTAAGCCCCAGTATTCAAATCACCCCATTTGCAGGAGAAATCCATGCAAATGAGGTGAATGTGTGATCCAGGAAACTTGAAACCGGCCATGCAGGACTAGTGCAATCTGCAGAAATGTACTCGGTTAGTAACCGAGTACATTTCAGCAAAATCCAAAATGGAGCTGTGACAGCGCCAAATAAAGGGTGCATATCAGTCAGTCATGTCATTATATGTGCCATGCTACACAATATGATCATGTGGAAATAGCTGCAGCAGAAACAGCACGGGGCAGGGCCACACAGCCCCCCAACATTGCCAAGGCCTGCACAGGCACAGAGTGACTCAGAGGAGGAACAACCTGAGCCAGAAGGAGGTGTTCCCAGTATGCCCTGGCCTTGACAAAGAGGCAATGCATACCACATACACTGACACAGGAGTAACCCAGGGAATAAAACCTGCCTCTGACTCTTGCATACAGTAAAAGGGATGCCAGACATGACACTATCTGTGCTCAACCATGTGTAGGTAGTGTACTATGTGCATCTGACATAGGCAGCCCTGCAGCGCCACCCTCAATACTGGGACACGCACAAGGTAAGTGACTCACACATAACAGTTGGAGGGGGGGTTCACATACCCAACAAAAGTCACATCCAGCAAGACAGGTGTAGGCAAACACAAACAAAGTCTGTGCTATAGGCTCTGAATGATGCCTATGGGTAACCTCCCCCCAAGCCTACACAGACAGACCACAGCAGGTCAGGCAGTGGGACATTAGGTCTGAAGGGTAGGAAGTCAGAAACTAATATGTAGGTAAATCAAAGTTAAGATCTGTAGTACACTGGTATGCCTCTAGTCAGCATGATAGCTTAGAATACAGAATGAAATGGAGTACCTGACATACCAGTAAAGTCATAGCAAATGTGTACAAGTTGCAGGTGTGCCCCCTCCCATCATATGTAGTCATGTAATAACAGTCAGGTGTGCCCCCCAATCCTGTGTAAACATGTAGAAATAGTCAGGTGTGCCCCCCCATCCTACGTAGAAATGTAGTAACAGTCAGGTGTGCCCCCCAGTCCTGTGCAGAAATGTAGAAATAGTCAGGTGTGCCCCCAATCCTATGTAGAAATGTAGTAACAGTCAGGTGTGCCCCCCCGGTCCTATGTAGAAATAGTCAGGTGTGCCCCCCATCCTATGTAGAAATGTAGTAACAGTCAATGCCAAATGATCGACGGATACCCTGCAGAAACAGTATGCTACCTGTAGGTGTACAACACAAAGCTCTGCACTGCAGTACAAACTACCTAGACTCAATCCACACATTTAATACAGACAGGCATACTGGGCATGCTCAAACACTTAGAGAAATGAAGGCAATGTCAGTCAACAACATACTGAAAGGTCATACTGGGCATGCTCACACACTTAAACAAATGAAGATCATGTCTGCAAACATCAGTGGACCAGACATATCTGGCAATTGCAGATGTTAGTGCAAACACCCCTCAGTATGCACCACTCATGCTTTGCATACACACTGGATAGGAATGCAGACATATATCTAAGGACAACACACTATAATAAGTCAAAGGTAGACGTGCATAGATCTGTGGAAGAGGGTGATTGTGCAAGGAGCCATCCAGTTCTGTCCCACCCAGCACACAGCCAAAGGGCCACAACCACATGAGGTTCAGATGTCACTCACTGTAGATAATAGCCACCGGTATCTGCCAGCATTACAGACTATGTGGTGCAAGTGTTAGCTGTGCAACATGACTGTACAAGGAAGTAGTCATCTAGCAGCTGTATATATGTACCTGTGAAATATGACCCTGTGTGTGCCCACATGTATTGTGTCAACCTCTAGATGAATGGGTTATGGCCCATGCACACACACTGCCCTCCCCATAGCCCTACTATGACAAGCCTGCTGAGGTCATCCACTGTGAAATACACCTTTGGGAGAGTTGTAGCCTTGTAATCTCTGTGGCATGTCCTATAACTGTGTACTGCTGTAGTGTGATAAGCCAGTTAGGTAAGAGTTCCAATCCCAGACTTGGTAAGTGTGTGTGTTTCTGTCTGTGTAGAGAGCAGTGCTTTTTAGGGTAGTCATACTCCCTGAAATTCAAATGCTCTACTTTGGTAAGGCTGCTGATGTCATCCACCTAGAAATACATCTCTGGAAGATTGTACCCCAGTAATCTCTGTAGTGTGTTCCATAACTGCGTACAGCTGTATTGTGATAAAATAGATAGGTAGGAGTTCTAATCCCAGACTTGGCAATTGTGGCTGTGTGTGTGTGTGTGTGTGTGTGTGTGTGTGTGTGTGTGTGTGTGTGTGTGTGTAGAAAGCAACGCATGTTAGGCTAGTCACACTCAGTGCAATTCAAATGCCCTCCTTTGGCAATCCTGTTGATGTCATTCATTGTGAAATACACATTTGATGAAGAGGCAGTCCAACAATCCCCATGGTGTATCCTATAACAACATCATGCTGTAGTGTGATATAGAACTCTGGTAGGGGTTCTATTCTCCACACATGGCAGTTGTGGACATTTTGTGTGTGTTTCTATGTCTGTGTAGGGAGAAATTCATTTTAGGCTAGTCACACTCACTGCTATTCAAATGCCCTACTTTGGCAATCCTGCTGATGTCATTCACTGTGAAATACACCTTTGGGGAAGAGACAGTTCAGCAATCCCCGTGGTGCATCCTGTAACAGCATCATGCTGTAGTGTGATGTAGAACTCTGGTAGGGGTTCTATTCCCACATATGGCAGTTGTGGACATTTTGTGTGTGTTTCCATGTCTGTGTAGGGAGCAATGCATTTTAGGCTAGTCACACTCAGTACAATTCATATGCCCTACTATGGCAATCCTACTGATGTCATTCACTGTGAAATACACCTTTGAGGAATGGGCATCCAGCACTCCCCATGGTGTGTCCTATAACACTATCATGCTGTAGTGTGATATAGAGCTCTGGTAGGGGTTCTATTCCCATACATGGCAGCTGTGGACATTTTGTGTGTGTTTATATGTCTGTGTAGGGGAAAATGTATTTTAGGCTAGTCACACTCAGTACAATTCAAATGCCCTACTTTGGCAATCTTGCTGATGTCATTCACTGTGAAATACACCTTTGGACATTCCAGAAATCCCCGTGGTGCATCCTATAATAGCATCATGCTGTAGTGTGATATAGAACTCTGGTAGGGATTCTATTCCCACACATGGCAGTTGTGGACGTTTTGTGTGTGTTTCTATGTCTGTGTAGGGCGCATTGCATTTTAGGCTATTCACACTCAGTACATTTCAAATGCCCTACTTTGGCAATCCTGCTGTCATTCACTGTGAAATACACCTTTGGGGAAGGAGCACTCCAGTAATCACCGTGGTGTGCCCTATAATGGCATAGTTGGTGCTGTGTCTTTCGGCTTTTCCCGGTTAGGGGTCGCCTCAGCAGAACTCCAGTCTGCTAATGATTGGTAGTAGATTTTTACGTGCTGAGTTGCCAGCTCTGATGCACAACCTTCAACGAAGGTATGCCCATTCACGCATGTCTCAGCGCAGAAGACGCTCTAGCTGAGAATTGAACAGGACGTCTTACTGTGAGGCGACATTGCTACCGCAGCACCACCACCACAGTATCCCTATAATGGCATAGTGCTGAAGTGTAATATGCTAGTTAGGTAGGAGTTCTAATCCCAGACATGACAGGTGCATGTGTGTGTGTGTGTGTGTGTGTGTGTGTGTGTGTGTGTGTGTATGTGTGTGTGTGCGTGTGCGATTCTTATCCTTTGTGGAGGTGGTTGTGTGTGTGTAACAATTGGACTCAATGTGGAGCGGTAAGCTTCTTATATGGTGAGCCAAGTATATATCACAATGTCCACTGTACAGGGATAACAGATGTGAAATAGCTGACAGGCTGGGGTGCAAATCCATACCCCTAAATGTGACATCAATGCCAGCTGAACAACATTAGCAACCCTTGTATTACCCAGGGAGCAGTCTCAACCCATGTCTCACACACACACACACACACACACACACACACACACACACACACACACACACACACACACACACACTCACTTGCCTAGGCAACAACCACTATGTTGGTAGTGCCCTGCATAATGCCCACTGATAGTGACCATGGTGTGATTGCAGTGGGCTACAGTAGGCATGGCACCCTGTCCATCAGTCCAATACCCATGTGCATGCCGACAGTGCACCTCCCCATGTTCCCCACTGGACACTTGCAATACATGTGGTGCCATCAAATGTGACCCACAAAGGACATAACCATGCCTGCACACAAACCCTGTATGGACAGGTGCCACTGACACCAGGGAATACCAGTATCATGCTATCAATGTAGATGCAAGGTCAACCTGCTTCCCATTAACAGTTCTCACTACATGAGGCCAGGACTGGCACATCTGATGATAACATTCTGTGTACACAACATGGGCCAGGCACCCCAGGTACAGTTCCACATGTCATTGTACACGCATGTGGCAGGTGTGCAAATCCCAGATACTGTCCATATCATAGACTAAGGAACACATGCATGGCAAGCAATGCACAGTATTGGCCACACACAATAGTCACCCAGGTGACTGGATGGTGAATACATTACCCACGTGTGTGGGCAACTCCAGACACTACACCCCAGAGCCACATTGCAGACCATTGTCATGTGGCCTGATGCCAAGGTATACCCATCACCTAGCCTTGTATAGCCATCTGGTACCATTGACCATAACACAACCGTGAATCAGCACACTGATGCATGTCAGTACTGGCACCCGTGTCTGTGTGTGTGGTGTGTGATGCATATGACCACATTCACAATCACTGCAACCCCCATTGGCATACTGAAGCATGTTGTCTGATGTCAGACACCTCCACATACCCTTTGCACATATAACCTCCGTATGACCCCTGTGGTGCATGTGATACCTGCACAATACTGTGTTATGGCATTCCCACTAGTGATGAGTTGTATTCCTGGCCCTGTCAAGTGTGTCAATGTGCATGCGTCCCTGTGAAAGTGCGGCTGTGTTGACACTAACACCTGTTCGTGTGGACCTGCACGTGTACTACATCTACCACATAGCTAACATATCCCTGTTGCAGATGTCACTCCCCATCACATATATGTTCTGAGGGCTCCCCAACATGTAACCTATGTGGTGCATCCAGTAACTGCATGGACATGTGATAGCACTACATAGTCATCTGGGGTTTTGATACCCTGTACTGGTAGGTGTGTGGCACAAAAGTGCTTAAGTTTTACTCTCCCACCCCTTCCTGGCTTTTCTGTGCCTCTGCCTGCCTCTCTCACTGCCTCTCTGGTGGATGTGGAGACTTACACCTGCATTGCTTAGGCAGCAGCATGTGTATTTTAAGTGATGCTCAGGATTAGCTGATGGCCTCTGTATGAATTGTAGCCCTCTTCCAGTTGATTGCATGTGAAACAGCTGTGGTAACTTTCCCATAACCAATTGCATGGAAACACACACCAATATTTAGGAACATCTTGTTGGTGTTGGGCCTTTCATTCACTGTGAGCAGGAACTTGATCTGTTTTTTGCCAAATGGCATATCAGATGGATTGGTGATTTACCTATAACAAGATACACTGTGGAAACTGGCCAACACACAGGTAGGGGATGTGCCTGACCTGACTACAGACTGTAAGTGCTGCTATACTGCATTTGGAGTAATGTTGGTTTAACAGGGTGTGTGTGGATATGGCTGTCCTACATGTTTTCATACCTGCCATGTCAGTGCTATGTTTATTAGGGAACACCCATCTGTAGGGTCATCTGCAGACTGGCCAGTGTGTGGTGCCTTTTGTTTCAGGTGTTACCCACAGAGCACCTATCTGTGAACTGCAGAAGGTAGTGTGAGGATTGCAGTCTGTAGATGGTGACAGCCATGAGAGTTACTGACTTCATACCCCTCATAGGACATATGTTGCAACAAATCCAGTTACAACAGTACATGTATGAGGTTATCACAGCAACATGTCAATATTGGCCCTGTGTATGTGCCTCCAACAACAACCCTGTCAACCTTTGTACAGATATCACGCAGTAAGGGGTCCATATGTGCTGTAAACAATAATTAGTGACATCATGTCTGATAACTAGCCAGTGAGATATCAGGCTGCTACACATTTTTTGTATAGTAAGGGTTATATTTGATGACATAACCTGGACAATTTGTGCTTGTGTGTACAGTACTGAGGTCTGTGTACTTATGGTGATTTTCGACAGTGTGTGTATTGTTAATATGTACCTTGGCCTGTGTACAGACTGTGGTAGATGTCATTGTTCTTGTTCCTGCTCTATCTGATGTTACATGCTGCATCACTGTATGTTACCCTATCAGCTTACATGTTTGTCGGGCCATACAAACACGTGTCCCATACCACAGACAGACATTGGAGCACACTATGTAGTGGCTCAGTATATGTAGGATTAGTGTGTGAGTGGCACATATGAGGTTGGTGTTGAACAGATAGTCCATATACTGTAATAATATGCTAGCATACCATATGTGGTTGTGGCTGTGTTAACATTGGTTGTGGTTATGCACTTTCACACAGGTGTATGTTCCTCTGTGCTGTGGCATGCCTGTAGAGCCTGCTATATATGCAGGTACATGTGCATTCCCCCATAGGAAATGTAGGCCAGTGTTGAGCCGGTCTGCGTGTAGCCTGCAAAGTGCTTTGTTACATGTCTAGCAGCTTAGTGTACTCACCCAGTGAGATGTAATGTCCAGATACTTGCCAGATGTACTGCTGCTGGGCCAGCATAATAGCCATGTATGTCAGGCAGAGCAGTGGGATGCTGTACAGATGCATGTCAATATCTAGAGGGTAGTATGTAGCCATGGCATCTCTGTACCTGTGGTTAGTATCTGGCAGGACAGGTAGGGATGTGTGAATACATAACCTATGGGGGCACATGTATACCAGTAGTTACATGTTATACCCATCTACATGGCTGTTAACATCCACATTGTCAGGAGTGGTCCACATGTCTTGCACTAAGGGGTTATGTGTATACCTCTGGACTGTCCAGAGTGTGTCAGACTGTCCACATATATTGGCCATTATCCATGCTGTAGTCCACAGGAGCATTACGTGCTAGCAGTGGTACTGTACTATGATGTCCTTCGGATGTCTGTCAGTAGCCAATGGTGCACATGTTAAAAGCAGATGTGACCTCCCACACACCATGTCTGTGAAGACACTCCCTATTACAGTAGCAATAGTCTAAAAATACACCTGCTATAGATACCTGACATCCCCTTGCACTACAACGTTGGGATTATAGGGTCTGAGGTAGGGCTACACTCCATGTTCAGGATATATGGTGAGGATATATGTACATATGATTATCCATATATCTATATAGACATACACATATACATATTGACATACATAGATGGATATGTATATGTACATAGCTATACAAATAAACACCCAGATATATACATATACTGAGCAGTATATGTCTACACATATACAGATAGAGATACATATGCACATATACATATGGATATCTACATATATATTGACAGTAGTAGATATATAGAATAGATATGTATGCACAAATAGTTATTGATATCTAAATATATACCAACATAACTAGGCATATCTGTACACATAGGATGTGCATACATATATAGCTATATATAGATATATCTATATATGCATATACATATATCTATATATACATATATGTATATGGGAGCACTACAGAATCCTGAAAGCCCAAAGTCCTGAAGACCATCAGGGGTGAGCTGCCTTAAGGTATATGGATGTACATTACCATACAATCCGCCTTGGTTAAATGCAGGCCAACTGCCACCTGCCATACAGACTGTTCTGTTTGTCAGTGTGCTTGCGATGGTGTTAGTTGTGCCTTGTTATGTAACAGTTACATCCCACTGTGTCATCTGAAGTCCTTACCCTCTAGGGATTGTATACAGGGTGTAGATAGAGGCTGCTGAACTATACATCTGCATGACTTACTGTTGATTGTTTGGTATCCTGTGTCCCAGTCTGTCTTTACTATTGTACTACTTGATGGCCTTGGCCTGGATAGCAACATTTGTTAACTTTTCCAAACTACTGCATTCGTATAACTGTTTCACAGTTGCATTACTCAGTTTATATGGATGCCTGTGTCAAAACAGCTAAACCACATAGGTTCATAGGTAGGTACTAGGCTATCAGCCCAAGGGCCTACGTAAGCCTAGCCAACAAGATTCTCTGGCTTACGCCACCCAAGAAGGTTAATTTCCTGTGCCCCTGTCGAGCAGAGCCACAGAAATGATCCCATGGGTGCATTTCATATTTCCCATCCACTCATCAAGATTTTTCTTGAAGAGTGCTAATGAAGAACTTTGCTTGACATAGATGGGTTGCCTGTTTCAGAGTATGGGAAGTCTCTGGGACAGGAATCTATCCCTCCAGCATGTACTGTTTATCGTGGTGACAAGGTTTAGGTCCCTAGAGCATGTAGCTTGGAGGGATTGGGATTTCTTTAGGTGTAGCATGTCCTACAGCTCTGGGTTTGACATAGCTTTATATGTTAGGCAGAGATCACTTCAGAGTAGGTGATATGCTACAGAGTAAAGCTGGAGTTTTTTTAAGGCAGTCAGTGTAGGGAATTTGTTTGAGGCCAGTAATCCACTTTGTGAGGTACTTCTGTGGCCTTTCCAGCTGCTGCAGATGTCTTGTGAGGAACATTCCAAAAGGGGCATTGGACTCTATAATGGGTCTAATGAATGTCGAGTAGAGGGGAACAATGACCTCTTTTTCCTTGGATGAGAACCCTGTTATGATGAGGTGCGGCACATAGAAGGACTTCCTGACTACTGTGGTGATGTGACTATCAAAGGAGACACTACTGTCCACTTGGGTCCCAAGGTCTCTTATCACACATTCGGTGTTAAGTAGATTGCTGCCTATGTGGTAGTTCATGGGTACAGAGTTTTTACCAAAGGGGAATGACACTACACTTTTTGGCATTGAGCTTGAGGACATGGCTCTGACACCAGGCATCTGTCTCAGCGAGGCCCTTCTGTAGGATGTACACATCATTTGGGGACTTGACTATGGCTCCTAGTTTACAGTCATCTTCTGTGTTAGCCTGTACTTCAGAAAAGTAGATACCAAACAGGAGAGGTCCCAGGATGGAACCCTGTGGTACTCCACTTGTCACTGCTTTGAGGTCAGATTTGGAGTCTGCAATTTTTACAGTGTGGGTTCTGTCATGAGCCAGTTGGCAACCCATCTTGTGACATAGGGATTTATACCTAGTTTAGTGAGTTTAGCTATAATTCCAGAATGGGGGATGGTGTTGAAAGCCTTGGCGAGGTCAAGATAGGCTGTGTGAACCACCTTACCCTCATCTACGGCTTTGGTGACTGCCTCAAAGAAGTCGATCAGGTTCAGGAGGCATGATCTGCCTTTCCCAAACCTGAACTGGGTGGGATCCAGAGTTTGGAGGTTACCAATGTCTTTGTTTATGTATTCCATGATGATACGTTCCATGGCCCTGCAGACCAGGCTCGTCAGGCTAATAAGTCAATAGTTCCCAGGATCAATGGTGTCTCCCCCTTTGTGGAGTGGGATAACTGTTACTGTGCACCATTCAGTGGGCACAAAGCCTGATGCGAGGCTATTATTGAACATGGTGCTTAAGTGGGGAGCAAGTTCATTCTGAAGTTCGTGTAAAATGCAGTCTGGGATGTTGTCCGGCCCCATAGATGCTGTGTTTTTGGCTTTAGACCGTGCAGCTTTTACCTGCATAGTTGTGATTACAGGGCCTCTGCATTCCTCCTGTATAGATATGGGCCCTTTAGGGGGTTGGGGGTAAAGTTAGCACTGAACCTATTTGCCAGGATGTTGGCAATATCAGTTGGTTCTGTAATTTTCATGCCATTGTGCAGTAACTCAGAGCAGATCTGGGTGTTGCCATCAAGATTCTTGACATAGCTATAGAATACATTGTGGTTGTCCTTAGAATTAGTGGCAATTTTGTTTTCATAGCTAGCTTTGGAGGATCTTATAAGGGATCTCATCTTCTTACTAAGGCTGACCAGGGAGCTCCCCCACTCATGGGATTTTACTCTGTTTTGCAACAGTTTCTTCCTTCTGTTGTACAGTTTGTTTATGGCAGGGGACCACCAGATTGGCTTCCTTTTTTGGAGGATAGCATCTTGGTTCTGTTTGGGATGGCACAATCCATGCACTCGTGTAAGTGCTTATAGAGTGCAATTGTGTAGGATTCAGCAGTTGTAACTGTATTGTCCATCTGCATGGGTGTCATGAAGTTCACCACTTCCATCTTAAGAAGCATGAAGTTGGCTTTGGAGAAATTTTTTACCATGGTTTCCTTAATGGGGGGTGGGGGGGTGGGATGTGGATATCAAGGGTGATTAGCTTATGGTCAGATCGGACCAACGAGGAGTTGACTTCAGGTGGGGAACATCACTCACTCATGTTGGTAATGACTAGGTCTAGGATATTGTTGCCACTGGTGGGAGTGTGGATAAGTTGATCAAGGGCATTGGAATTTATGAATTCCAGAAAGCGTTGAGCTAAGGAATTTGTACATGAATAGTTTTCCCAGTTAATGGTGGGGTAGTTGAAGTCACCCATTATTAGGGTGTTTGGTTGAACCCTAATATTTTCCAGTACATCAAGAAAAGAGGAGTGGGAATCCTGGGGTATGGTACGTGATCTGTAGCAAGCTGCAATTTGGATTGCAGTTTTGCCCAGAGTTAGTTGCACTTGGATAACCTCGGATGCATTATGCTGAGCAACTAGCCTGGAGGTGTGGATATCCTTAAAGAATATGGGCACACCTTCACCTTTGGTTTTTCGGTCCAGGTTACATGGCCGAAAAGTGTGGTATGAGTTATAGCCAGGTAGTGCAGGGGTGCTCTCTGGAGCATTCATTCAGGTCTCAGTCACTGCACAGTTATCGATGTTCTCCATTTTAAAGAGTGCCTCGACTGAGTGCATTTTGAGTTTTAGACTTCTAGCATTGAGTAGCATTACATGGCATATACAACTGTAATAGTACACAAATAAAGCTTTCCCATTTATGCAAACCTGTGTGTGGTGTTATATCCTTTGATTTCTCTGTGGGTATATGTTGTAGACAATGATTGTTATTTGTATGGGTGGTTCATACAGTCTCCAGTTGGTAAGGTGGTAACTGTAGGAATAGTGGCTGTTCCATATTTTGTGCACCTACTACATAATATATCTTACTATGCATATCTCTGCTTGTGTATGTGTAGTTACATATATATATATATATATATATATATATATATATATATATATATACATATAATCTATGTGTGTATATATATATATATATATATATATATATATATATATATATATATATAGATATATATAGATATATATATATATATGTATGTATATCTGTATCTGCATATATGTGTCTGTGTATATGTATCCTAGGGATGTCCATGTCGTGTCAAGTCCTGGTTATGGGATTGGCAACACTTGGCAGTGTATTGCAGGGTGGATGTGTTTGGCTAGGGGGTATACCTATTCATACAAGAAGTATATTGTTTGGGGCCTCTCAATCACTTTAACGGTGCATGTGGACATATATGTTTTTGTTATATACCCATTGTTATCTACAGATGTATGTCTGTATATATATATATATATATATATATATATATATATATATATATATTAAACTTGCTGTATATATTTAGACATATAGATGTAGACCTATATACCTATAGGTGTAGACATTTGTATGTATATATGTGTATACATATATGTATATATATATATATATATATATATATATATATATATATATATATATATATATATATATATATATGTGTGTGTGTGTGTGTGTGTGTGTGTGTGTGTGTGTATATATTTCTATATATTAATATCTATATCTACATTTATAGAATATGTTTTATCTTTTTAGATATTAATATATATATATATATATATATATATATATATATATATATATATATATATATATATATATATATATATATATATATATATATATATATATATACACACATAACATCTACATGTTGAAATACATTTCATGTACTGTTGAATGACTGGGCTAGAGGATATGTTTGTGAAAACATCAGGGTTCTGTATATGTAACGTGACTTAGTAGTAAATCACTTTGGTTATTGTGTGCAGGGTCCTGGGTTCGAGACTTGCAAATCCTGTTTATTTTCTTGCTGGGCAGAGCAAGGGCCATTAGATACAGAGTGATTAAGGCACTTTTGAGAAGTTATAAGTGGGTTTGCATGGGTTTGTGCGGAGGTAAGCACTGCTAACTTCCGGTTACAGTTTCTTATACTCAGTTAGCTTCTACATTGCTTAATCAGTATAGGCATTGCTTACCCCTGCTGAAACCTGCTTACTACTGCTTAAAAGTGCTTACCCTCACTTACCCCTGCGCTAATTTCTTTAAAAGAAAAGATAAAAGGGTTGATAGGAAAGTGGTGAAAAAGGAGCACAAAGAGGGTAAGACAGTAGGTGAAATAGTTAGGGATGTGTAGGAAGGATCTGGGGAAGGTCCATAGCTGCCCATTTCTACTACAACAACTGCTGTGCATATACACTGAATTAGGAGGTAAATTTTGGCACTCAAACCCCTGAGAGAGGGGTGAGGACAACAGTAATAAGTTGTGATGCCAATAAGACCAAATTACATGTGTCCAGTGGACATGTGTGTGAAATGGACAGCTATGTATGGGGTGACTTTTTGGGGGGAGAACAGATTGCCCTTTTTTTCAGGTGAGGGTGAGATGTTGGGGTGGGGTAGTAGGTATATTTGGGGAGGTGGGTTGGGTAGGTTAACAGACATGACAAACAATATGCATACGGGGCAGTACATGCCACATGTGGGGGGTAAACACCTTAATGGGGAGGGGTATTGGGTAATCAGAAGCCCATGAGCCCCCTAATGGAAACAATGGGACCCCACCCATGGGCAGTCACCACTGCACCTTCACAGCCCCGATGGTGGCTGTGCTGGGGGCTGAGTCACAGAGCCAGACTGATGCTCTAGTTGTGACACATGGCCCTCGAGCTGGAGTAGAAGATCACCAAGCTACTGGCTGAGCTCTCTATGCACCATGACCCTGACCTGGCGATGGGTGACAGGTTCCTGTCCGCACCCACTCCCGGGAGGGCGAGCCCCGTCCCCTGAGGCAGTTCCACCCAAAGGTGGTGCAGGGCCAACAGACAGGGAGGTCCAGAGTTGGGCCTCAGACATGCTGATGCCTGGTGCCACGGCCAGCTGATGTTGGACAGGTAGTTCCACTGGAACCAGCCTTCCCAAACATGCTATAGTATTTAGATTTCATCATCATATGTGGGTTAATAATAGTCAGCACATTCTAGGGTTAGGTGTAACAGCATGCATATATATATTCTCATTAACCTAGATAGCAGATACGGAACAGTTGCATAGCAAACAGAACACATGCATATATGGGACCACAGTGGTAATAAGAACAGCATGCAAGTACATTGATGGTACTATGCCACCAGTGTTGGAAAATTTCATTATAGCACATGCATGGGAGCAATTAATATATTTATCAAACAACTGGACATTATTATAACATAGGTGTCATTACATACCAGTTGGGGTGGATATGTTGATTATTGTTAGAGATATGGTGTAGGGGGGAGATGTCAATAAACAACTAGTATATTCCTGTAGTCCACATTACTCTCCTAGTCAGTGCTGTTATCTGTACCTTACAAGTCATACTACATTACCCTATAGCCTTAGTTTGGACAGTGATATGGCTGTCATCATTGTAATGCATGAACTAGTTTTACCTGCAGTATACACCTCTTACCTGCTATAGCTGTGGAGGGAATGTTTGTTAACACTAACTAACTGTACACATACTCCCAGATTCCAGGTTGATGTTGTGCACATAGCTATCCAACTCTTTCTGCACAGACACTGGCCATATGTTGACCACATGCAAGTGTGCTGGGACATATCTAGAATATTGCCCTCTTCAACCTTTAGTGACCTAACACACACATGTATATGCTTTCCTACACAGTTATATTATGTAGCACAGTGTGTGACAGTGATCAGTGATACATTATTATCCAGAGAAACTGCAACACTCACAATTCCCTACAATACCAGAGTGAACAGTACCAGTACAGGTTATTATGGTCTTTATTTATCAGCAGTGTTCATATCCGATGTACCTGTGGGAGCAATGTTTGTTAGCACTACCTGACTGTTGTCACACAAACTTCCAGATTACACATTAGTATTATGCATATACATCTCACTCTCTTACTGTACACACTCTGGTCACAGCTTGACAACATGGGGGTGTAGATAGGGCATAAGTGGCTTATTACTCTCCTTACAGTTTCAGGGATTGCTACAGCGATAGGTTTGTTCTCATAAATGTTTGACAATCACTTGTATTCCCTGTTTGCTGGTTAAACATCTGGGATCATCCCACAGACTTACCAGGGAGACAGGCAGCAGATATGGGCCCATATACTGGACATTATGGACTCATCTGTACAGTTGTGGGGTATGATTCTGTATGCAGCCTACTTCCACTCTCAGGATTCAGAGCATGGTTGTCTCTGCTACAACTTAAACACACTGTCCATCACAGTTGTGTCTCCTATATAGATATTGCTGTATATCTCCTATCTACTTTCTGTCTTATTAATCCCCTGCGCTTTTGCATTCTGACCTTGTATTACAACACTCTTATACAGATTTTGTAGACAGTTATATTTTGCAGGACAGTGTGGGTGACAGTACTGTGTAATACCTCATTATTCAGAGCAACTGCATCAGTCGCACTGCTATATAATACCAATGTAAACGGTACCAGTACTGGGTATCATTCTTGTATTTCTGGGCACAGTGTTGGTATCTGACAAACCTGTGGGAAAAATGTTTATTAGCACTACCTGAATGTTCCCACATACAGTACCAGATTCCACATTACTATTATGCACATACATCTCACTCTGTTACTGTACACACTCTGACCACAGCTTGACAAGTTGGGGTGTAGATGGGACATACGTGACTTCTTAGTCTCATAAGGTATTGGGGAGTTGCTAGTGTGCTAGCTTTGTTCTCATAGATGTGTGTCAATCAGTTGTATTTCCTGTTTGCTGCCTATATATCTGAGATCATCCCACTGATTTCCCAGGGGGATAGGTTGATAGGCAACAGATATGGGCCACTTTACTGGACATTCTGGACATATCTGTACAGTTGTGAGGTATGATTCCGTATGCAGTGTACTTCCACTGTGAGGATTCGACCCATGGCTATGTGTGCTAAAAAAAACAACAGTTCACATCTCAGTTGCATGTAGTACTTGGGTTTTGTTGTCTGCATTTTCCCTGTTTACTGTCTATCTGTCTCTCAGTTGTACTAAATGGCCTCTGGGGATTACACCTGTCATATACAGGCATTCCTTTTTTTTTTCCTCAAAAATCTCTTTATTTAATTATAAAATATAACATAACAAACATCAAACCATTGTAAATATAGTCATTTAGGAGTTATTTGAAGTTACACAACATATATAAGCATATTTCAACTCATGAGTGAAAATTAAAGAAAACAACACTATATACAATATGTACAAATGGTGACCAAAGTGCAAATGATTAAATGATATTTTAATCATATGAGAAAATGAAATATGAAGGTAAATAAATCCTATTAGTATACTAAGACAAAAAAGTAAAAACTATTAATCAATATTAATAATATAGAGGACCTTCTCTATAGTTTTGTTATTTAAAGCCATTTTTTTGGGACTCTTCGATATAGATTTTTGTGCGGAAATGTACAAGTAAGCCATTGTTCTAAAGGCATTCCAATTCAATTTAGTGTGATCAAGCCAGTTTATGAGAGAGGAAATAAATATAAATACATGTGTGTCTAATTTAGAAAGATGTATCGAGGGTATGTGAAGAATTGCTGTTTCCCAGGATAAGGTGGATTTGTGATATCCCATTTTCTGTAACCTTACCTTCAAAGAAGTCCAAAGTTTATGTGAATAGTGGCAATACCAAAAAATATGCAGAAGGTCAGCTTTTGGAAATGAGCAACAGGGACAAGAGGGAGACTTACTAGCATCAAATTTATTAAGTTTGGAAGGGGTATGATATGCATTATTATTTATCATCAATTGGCTATAGAACAATTTCTTAAAAGGGGAGTGTTCCAAAGCGTCTCTAATAGCCAAGAGTTTTTGTTTCTCAGTTAATTGAGAATTATGTTTATCCCAGATGTTAGAAAAAAGACATAATGAGTCTTGTATGGATTTGTTTAACAAGTTATATGATTTTGATAGCATTTTCTCAGGGAGTGATAATGTTTTAATTATTGTATCTAAATTATTAAGATCTTGTTCTTTTGGCTTATTAAGAGCATAATTAGTCATAATTACATCTCTTAATTGACGTAGAATTATAGTATATTTACAAATGACTTTCAGTATATTCCGCAGATTAGTCAGGGACAAATCTTTATATTTCAAGAGATCCCAAACATTCATATTTTTGATAAGAGGGTAGTTTGTAAGATTAAATGGCATATTATCTAATTTAAGACTGGGATTCAAGTGAAGTGGTTGAAGTAAATAAAGACTATTATCAAGCTTGACAAGTTTCAGTAACTCCTGAAATGCTTTGATCTTTTGTTTTAGGAAATTCAAGATTTTGAGTGTGTTTATGATATCTATAGAGATGAATGGAATGGCAGCAGGGTTAATGTTTTTGGATATAGTATATTGATGCCATAGCTTAACCCAAATTGGAGATTGATTGTAGTTAATATTGTTCAGTTTAGAAATGGAGAGAAGTTTGTTGGCCGAAACAATTAAATAATAGAGATACAAATTTGGCAGACCCAAACCACCCCTGCCTTTAGAAGTAGATCATTTAGAATAAGAAATCCTAACTGTTTTAGGAAACCACAAACATTTAGCTAGTTCTTTATTAACTCTATCGAAGAAATATTTAGGAATGATTTGATCTGAGGAATTGAATTGATAGAGAAATTTAGGGAGAATATTCATTTTAATCACAGCAGCTTTGGATAAAAGTAATAGGTTACGTAGTTCCCATCTACGCATATCAAGCATTATTGATGTCCATATTTTATTCAAGTTATTTTGAAATGTAGATAGGTTATTTTGATCCACATGAATGCCCAAATATTTAACCCCATAAGTAATGTTAAAAGAAGATCCAGGAAATAGGTATGGTTTATGTGCCAAATAATTTAAAGGGAGAATATGAGTCTTTTGGGAATTAATGTGATAATCTGACACAAGTGAAAATTTCTCAATAGAGTTGACAAGTTTGTTTAGGTCTGTGGTAGGTCTTTGAAAGTATATTACTAAATCATCCGCAAAAGCTGAGAAAGGTAAATTAGTGTTCAAAACCCTAGGAATCCTATGGAATGTATTTTGTGTTATGTATAAAAGTAATGGTTCTAAATACAAATTGAAGAGAAAAGGAGATAAAGGACAGCCCTGTCTTGTACCATTAGTAATCTTTATAGGGAGTGATGTAGATCCATTAATATACAGTCTGGTAAAAGATTCTTTATATAAAGTTTTGATTAAATTTATAAAGGATATAGGAATATTAAAACAGGTCATAGTTTCAAAAAGAAAGTCCCAACTCACTCTATCAAATGCTTTTGATGCATCAAGAATCAATGCATATAATGGGTTATTATCATTTTCCGTGAGGTGTATAATGGATTCCATAGTCAGAGTGTTGTCCCATGCATGTCTGTGAGATGTAAAACCTGATTGGTATGGGGAGGTTATAGATGTTAAAACTTTCTTTAGTCTATTAGCCAGAATAGAAGATAAAATTTTGATGTCTAAATTAATTAATGAAATGGGTCTGTAATTATTGGGGTCCAGTTTTGTCTTTATTATTCTTTAAAATTAGCATAGTTTTTGAGGTGTTCCAGTGGAGATCAACTATGTCATTTATTGTAATATAATTATAAACCTTGAACAAGAAGGGAGCAATTACTGACTTAAAGGATTTAAAAAATTCCGGTGTGAATCCGTCTGGGCCCGGGGATTTACCAAGTTTGAGTCTGTCAATGGAATCCGAGATTTCAAGGAGACTTAGAGGAGCTGACAAAATGTTTTGTTGTTTTTCTTTCAACATAGGGAACATTATAGAACTTAGAAAACTATTTATATGACAATTAACAATAGGTTTAGGGTTTTTGGAATATAAAACAGTATATAATAATGTAAAAAGCTGCAAAATTTCAAGTGAGTCTGTCAATGGAATCCGAGATTTCAAGGAGACTTAGAGGAGCTGACAAAATGTTTTGTTGTTTTTCTTTCAACATAGGGAACATTATAGAACTTAAAAACTATTTATATGACAATTAACAATAGGTTTAGGGTTTTTGGAATATAAAACAGTATATACTAATGTAAAAAGCTGCAAAATTTCCTTGTCAGTGTTATATACTTGATTTTTGTATTGTATAGGCGATATTCTAGGCCTATCAAAGTTTTTTTTAATTATTCTTGCTAGAGTTTTGGAAGGTACTTGAGCCCATTCAGAGTAAGTAGCTAATAATCTTTCTTCCAGTATTGAGAGGTTATTTTGATGTAATAAAAGAAGTTCTTTTTGAGATTGTATAATTTGCTTATAATATGAAGGGTCCAAATTTAATCTATATTGAGTTTCAAGAGACGGAATCTTTAGTTTTAAGAATCTTTCTTTATTATTAAATTGTTTTTTAAGGTATGAAGCCTTACAAATGAACATTCCCCTCAACCTAGCCTTACAAGCAGCCCACTGTATATCATAGGGAATATCTGTTAAGTCTAGGTTATTTTCCATTTCCTGAATTATTTCTATACATGTTTTACCAATATCTTTATTAGAGAGCAAATTATTATTCAAAGTCCAACTATTTTGTTTGAATGTATGTCTAGAATTAAAGTCCATATTTAATTTTAGTAAGATTCTAGAGTGATCAGATAGAAATCTGGGCTCAATACTAAAGTCTAATAACAATTGTGATAGAAAAGTAGATATAAGAAAGAAATCTAACCTTGACCATGAATGGTAACATTTTGAGTAATATGTATATATATCTTTTTTTATTTGAGTATTTAGTAAGTTGTAGAGGGTCTATAAGATTATAGTCTAATATTAGGTCTTCAAGCGCAAGGGATGCTTGTTGATTATAAGAAGAGGAACAGCTAGTGCGGTCTATAACTGGGTTAATTACAGCATTCCAGTCTCCACCTACTATAACATAGTGATCTTTATAAGAAGAGAGAATATTATATATCTGTAGAATAAAAAAATGTTGATGACTACAAGGACCATAAATATTTAGCACCAAAAGTGGTTTATCTAAATTTTGTATGGTGGAGGTAGAGTAGCACCATCTGCCCTCATTGTCATGTTTTTCTTCGATAATAATCCCCTGAAATTTTTGTTTAATTATGATAGCCACCCCCTGGCATTAGAAGTGTCACCAGAAGCTATTATTTTTTGATCCATTTTTTACTTTTTTCTTTGTACCAGTCATCCCTAGGAATATGTGTTTCTTGCAGAAAACATATATTAGCATGTGATTTATACATTAAATGGAATAGTAAAGATTTCTTAGCTTTGTTCTTAATCCCTCTTACATTCCAGGAATCAATTATTAATAAATTATGCATATGATTATCAAAGGTCTATTAGAAGAAATGCAGGAGAATAAATTGTTTGTGTATGAAAAAAAATAAAAAAGGAAGAAGAAAAAAGAAAAACAAAACTTAGTCCCAGTACAACAATTATTATATATAAAGGTATGATTCAAAATAAAATTAACTTTAGTATCAAAATCTTCTCACTTCCCTACCCCAGTGCCTACCCACCTTAACTTATCTAAAGAAGGAAGACATAGATAACTATATGTATGATGTGTATACTTGGTCACCAATAAATCCCATGTAACAAAATAAATTTTGAGTAAAGTCCTGAGAAGGACTATAATAAAGTTAACAAAACTAAACATATTTACACAATAATCTAACAACAAGATGCCCGACATACAAACCCCATTCACATGTGTATTCTCAAACTCCTATAAAGTTAATTAAAATTCTGTCAAATAAAAAAAAATACTGTTAATCTAACACTATAATATATATTTGCATTAATAGGTGCGTGTGAAACATAAATATCATAGTAGAATTTTAATACATCTAAAACAAAGTAATCATGTGAGTGAATGTATTAACATAAGAGTATATCTCAAACCCTATAATTTAAAAGTAGCTAGAATAAGAAGTATTAATTTATTTATTTAAGATATAATACTTTTGTATCAATAAACCATATAATCAATAGATCTCTGACTAATAATGTAATTATTGACTAAACTAATTCGTAGAAACACGAGTGGATATAGTTTCTTTTAATAGTGGGATCACCATCACATCTAGTATCAATCATCTATCTAGTATGCAATTTCAAGTCTCCCATCAACATTACATACAATAAAAAAATAAGTAAAATATTGTTTAATAACCTATCATATATATGGTTTCACTCTGAGTTAGGTAATATGTATAATGTAATGTATGCCAAGGGCTCAAGGAATCCCCTATCACATATGTTAAGCACTACCCAATCTAGTAATACCTTATGATGTTTCATGTTGCTGTATAAAAAATGACATTTTAATCATAAATAAAATAATGAAAAACAGAGCCTAACACACATCCCTCTGTTAAGTAATTTGCTAACCTAAGCCCACTGTGAAAGGATGTTAACATTAGATTTAACTTTGAACCCATTTACATATACACGAAGCTATAATATATAAAACTACAATTATCCTAGAGGCTTGACGTGTTTAGTGTACATAGGAAACATATCATTAGGTTAAAAAAAACCTTATAAAATAAGGCTAAACAATGTCATTCTTGAGAAACAGTCTCAAAGGCAGCTATGCCTCAGCGCATACATAGAAATCCTCTCGAACGTAAAACGAGCCTCTCAAAGTGCGCAAAGCTTCAGATTCAACCTAAGCGGGGAAAAACACACTTACGTGAAGAAACAATAACAGTACAGCCAGAACAGAGTCTCCGACGATGGGAATCCACATTCTACATAAAGCGAGGCCTCAAGAAACCAGGAAGCCACACTCTAAGCATTCGGAAGCATGTAAAGGACTCGACACATCCAAATCAGCGATCGCTTCCAAGCCAGACGAGTACAGCACCAGGAAACTCATTACAAACAGCTTGCCAATGCCATGATGAATGAATCTTTATTTTCCCCATATCACGACACTAATGCAGGGCCATACATGAAGGGAAACACTGTCCATCGTATTCCGGACACAAATCAAGAAACTTCAGCAAGGTTAGTAGCATAACATCAGTACTGGAGTCTGGATATTGCAACTTCCATTTTGATAAGTAACAATTAAATATTGAAAGCAATGGTTCCTTAAATATTTAGGCTCTGATGATTCTCAAATACTGTGTAAGCAGTACATATAAGAATTACAGACACTAGAGTATATGACTAGTCCCGTTATTTTCAAGCATATGACTTTCTTACAATAAGTCTGGACTGAATTTTCTTTTTGTAAAAAGTCTGTCATATGGTCATTGTGATTAAAGAATACATATTTTGAGATGTAGGTTTACAGATCTAACAGTAAATGTACTTACATCAGTTAGATGAGTTACTTTTGTGCAGCTGTATCAGGAAGGATCTTGAATAATTTTAGGAAGATGTCTTTTGCTTCTTGTGGATTTGTAATTATATGTCTCCTGTCATTGTAGTTGAAAGATAGAGTGTTTTGGTAATTCATACGGAACTTGATTTCCCCTTTTATCAGGTCTGCACAGTATGGTGATAACTTTTGTCTATTCAGTTTTATTTGAGGAGGTAAATCCTGTGAAAAGGTCAGCTTATGTGAATTTTAGATAAGATGTTTTTTACTTTTGGCTGCTACCAAAATACTTTGGGTATCTTGAAAGTTTAGTAACCTTGTGTAAATAATCCAAGGTGGAGCAGAATCTTGATGGGCACGCAGGGCTCTGTGTGCTCTTCCTACAATTAAGGATTTTGAAGTTGTCTCATGATTAAGTAGTGCCTCAAATATTTGTTTAGTCACTGATAGTAAGTTTTGATTTTCATAAGATTCCGGTAAACCTCTAATTATTATATTATTTCTGCGACTTCTTGCCTCTAAGTCCAGTAATTTGGCTTGTACTTCTGTAATAATAGTATCTTTGGATTTTAGATCTCGATCCACAGAATTTGCTCTCATTTTCAAAGCTAAATATTTGTTTTCAAGAATGTCCATTCTTTCATTTATCTGTTTTAAGGTTTTACCAAAATCAGTGAATTGAACAGAAAAACTCTGTATGGCACTCTGAATGGGTTGTAATGCCATCTTTAAGTCTTGCAAATGAAAGTTAGAGTCACTTTTATCTTTGGCACTTACTTTAATGTTCTCAGTAGTTTGTTTAGTGGTTCTTAATCTTTTAGAGCCAGTGTCCTTCTCTGGAGAAAGCATAGAAGAAAATTTGGCCTTGGTTGTCTGCGTTTCCATGGTATCAGAGTTGCCAGCCATGCCTAGGATAGAGATGTGAAAACAGGATGCTTGACACAGGGTAAAGCTTCTAGAGTGCACGTGGCAGGAGACAGTTGAAGTCCAAAATTTGTCTGAGGTAAATTATTAAAAAAAGTTAAACTTTTTTGAAAATAAATAAGCTCAGAATGAAGGAATTTTGTCAGAGATACTTTCTATAAAAAAAAAACTGTGGAGAAATTGCGCTTGAAAGTTGTTAAAAAGAGCCGGTAATGTCAAAGCTGTGAGGAGCTCAGTGAATAGGGGGCAGTCTAGCTGGCGACCATCTTGGAATCCATATACAGGCATTCCTACAAATTCAATTTATGGTGCACGGTGTGGATAGCAGTGCTTAACTCAACAGTACTTTTGCATGATTGCGAATCTAGATTACCATATGATACCAGAGCATACACATGCACTCCAGCAGTTAGACCTTTATTGTCAGACTATTACACTTTTATTGACATACAAATGATATGAGACTCTTCCTGCCATATTCTCTAGTGTATGCAGTACTTGCCTTGAACAATACAGGTTTTATACAGACAATTAATTTACTACTACTTTTAATTTTATTTCCTTTGACATTAAATGCATGAGTATTACTGACCTGCCTCGCATCGTAACCTCACCAGGCAACTGACGTGGGCCTCCTGGTTTGCAGCCAGCTCCATTGCAGCTGTGAGAGGCATAAGAGGAATATTTAGCCATACCTATCCATGATATACCTGAACTGGCAATTATTACACACATAGTGGGGTGATACTTACATACAACTGGAACATCCCCTGCCGCTCTAGCCTCTTGGATCCACTCCTCCAAGAGGTCTGCCTTATGCCGCTTCAGGTCAGCATAGTGATGCCTGACCTGCTCACCAGGTTGGGGTATGCCATTGGCACTGGTGAGGTCATGGGCGAGATAGTCCCAGGCCTCCTCCTTATATTGGGAGCCCTGGTACTGGCCCTGCAGCAGTCTCTGATCATGGTCTTTGACAAGGAGTCCTGCCATGACTTTGGACTCCTGGATGCACCAGCAATGCACTGAAAATGCACACCTTCTCCCCTTACTGCCATTGTGCCTGCAAGGGGAAGCTACAACCAGTTATGAGATGTATTCCCACCTCTTGTGTTTAACTAGGGCCAATTTCTCGCACTTTTCCATGACTGGCCAGTTTTGAAAAAGCTAGCCTATGGGCAAACCTGGTTACCTAGGGCTGGCGTTGTTTAAAGGGGTACAACACTGGGCACATTGAGTTAGCTGGCCTACACATTGTTTACACCTCCTAAGCTGGCCTGTGCAATACTTAGCGTTGCTTACATTAGACCTTGCATTATAATTCCTTTTTGGCATTGAGTTATTATTCATTACACCTTACATGTATGCCTGGTATCTATGATTCATGTGTACGTACTCTGTATGGGGTCCTTGTGTTTTATTGGGGACTTCAACACTCTATTACAATTATACCTGACTTCTGGGCTTACTGCTTTACTCCAATTCACATATTTATGTTATGTAGTGGATTAAGGTACATATGTCTGTATACTGATTCCTTTCACAGGTTCAGTTTGGTTTTACTATGGTGAAGACTTGTTTGCTGATGCCACATTCTTCTGTACTTCTTTGATGGCTTTGTGGATAACTACTGTGACTGTGGTGTATAGGGTCCTGGGCTTGAGACCTGCATGGCTGTTTATTTTGTTGCTGGGCATAAAAAGGGCCATTGAAACAGAGTGATTAAGGCACTTTTGAGCAGTGATAAGTGTGTTTGTGCAGGTTGGCGCTTCAGGATTGCTTAACCTGTGTGCGCATTGCTTTCCCCCACACAAAAGAGCTTAAACCCGCTTACTACTGCTAAAATATGCTTACTACTGCTTATTTGTGCTTAAACCTGCTTACTAGTGCTTTATTCATTATGACACTGACACCTCACATCACAAGTGCATTTACTGCAGTACTCTAGTTCATAAATATATGTTATTTAGTGGGTTATGTAACATAAATATCAGTCATAACGTCCTTTGCCATGGAAAGTACTGCAGTGGGACTCGAACCGGGAACGCCTGCTGGCAAGGTGAATGCTCTGCCCACTACACTATCACTATGCTGCTTCACTTGCATACATCTTCCTTGTTATCCTCTTTAGCCATTTAAGCTACATTAACCATAGCTAAGCGATGGGCACACCCATGCCCCTATGGTTAGCTATAATCAGATTTTAAAATAATAAAATTAA